>NW_020898031.1:430-52124 GCF_003984885.1 Neopelma chrysocephalum
GGGGGGCTGCCTTGGGGGCACAGAGAGGGGATGGGTCCTTCAGGGGTTTCCTTGGGGGCACAGAGAGGGGATGGGTCCTTCAGGGGTTGCCTTGGGGCACAGAGAGGGGATGGGTCCTTGGGGGGCTGTCCCAGGGTCTCAGCTCCTCTGTGGGTCTCTGGGTGATGCCAGCGGGGTCCCTGCTCAGGGCTGGGTGCTGGGAGCTCTGTGCCGAGCCAGGAAACGGAGGAAAACCCCCAACTAACCCCTTCCCCGGCTTCTCCCCCAGTGCCCATCGTCCCCACCTTCCTCTACACCACCGAGCACGAGGGTGCCAACAGCTCCGTGGCCACAGCCCAGCCCGAGCCAGCTCCTCCAGCCTTGGAGGCTCCTCCTTTCTCCTCCCTGCTCTCCTCCCTGTTCTCCTTTGACAACACCACGGTGCCTGTCCGGGGCTCTGACAGCCCCCTGGAAATGCCCAGAGGGACGGAGAGCAGCCCCCCAGCACGGCCCCCCAGCAGCCCCCCAGCACCCCTGAGGGGCTGCCCGGAGGGGGACGACTTCCTCACCAGGGAGAACGTCCGGGTGGGGCTGCTCTTTGCCTCCAAGGCCCTGGTCCAGCTGCTGGTCAACCCCTGCGTGGGCGTCCTGACCAACAGGTAGGGCACAGAGCTGGGTTTGAGGCCCCTGGGGGACAGGCAGAAACCTCCACGGGGGCTGAACTGCTGCAGCCGTGGGATTAGAGGGACTGGGGAGAATGTATCCATGAAAATAGCAGGAATTGTACCTGTTCTGGAAGCCTGCACGGGGTTTGTGAGTTTATATCCCGATCTAAACCTCACTAATGCTCTCCTCAAGTGCTGGCAGGTGCTGTTTGGTGCCAGTAAGCACCAAATAAACAAACACAGCGTCCCAGCCTGCCATGGAATAATGTTGTTTTCAGATCTCCTTGGCCTGTGTGTCCTACAGACACTGGGAGCTGAGCTGGGGTGGGAGAACAGAGCCATGGCTTTGGGTTGGCACCCAGTGCCCCCCTGACCAGCCCTCAGGGGCTCTCCCACCCGTTCAGGAGACAATTCCCATCCCACACAGTGTGTTAAGGCTGGGCAGCGAGGCCACATGTCAAAGCTCCCGCTGAGCTGGTGCCTCTTTTTTCCCTTTCCAGGATAGGATACCACATCCCCATGTTCCTGGGGTTCTCCATCATGTTCCTCTCCACAGTCAGTGAGTATTGCCCTTCCCTCTGCCCTTCCCTGGCACCAGGAAACCCTCTGGGCTGTGCCCTCCCCGCTGTCCCCGTGGAGGAGAAAGGAGGGAGAGCAGAGCGACCCAGAAAGGAGTGACGAGAAAGGGCGAGGAGCCCTCTGTCCCTTTGCCCCCTCCAGCGCCCAAAGTGGTGCCAGCTGAGGCCAGTCTCACCCTCTGCAGGGTTCTCAGGCCCAGCCTGATGCAGCTCTCCCCTCTCTCTGCAGTGTTTGCTTTCTCAGGCACCTACACCCTGCTGTTCATCGCCCGGGCCCTCCAAGGCGTGGGCTCCTCCTTCTCATCAGTGGCAGGTAAATGTTTTATCTTTGTCCTTGTGTCAGCTCCCTCTGTCTGGGTCCAATTGTCATCCTCCTCCTCCTCCTCCTTCTCACTGGTGCAAACAGGGCACCCCAAAAGAGAGGAGCCCACCCCCACGGAACCTCATGTCCTGTGCTCTCTCCCCGCTCCCAGGGCTGGGAATGCTGGCCAGCGTGTACACAGACGACTCTGAGAGGGGCAGTGCCATGGGCATCGCCCTGGGAGGCCTGGCCTTGGGCGTGCTGAGTAAGGACACCTTGATCCCAGTGGGATTTATGGCAGCACCTCCATCCTGGATGTGCCCCTTCCCCATCCGGCTGGATGTCCTGCTCCCTCCCCCTGCCCTCCCTCCGTGGGACCCGACACCTTCCAACCACATTTTCCCCCAAAAACACCCACCAGGGACTCGGAGGGGGCAGCTGGGGCTGGTGGCACTGCCCTGCTGTGACACAGCCTCTCCCTTGCAGTCGGGGCACCCTTCGGGAGCATCATGTACGAGTTCGCGGGGAAATCCTCTCCCTTCCTGGTGCTGGCTTTCCTCGCCCTCTTGGATGGAGGTGAGAGGCCAAATGGTTTAATCCTGCCAAAAAAAAAACCAAAACAAACAACATGTGAAAAGGTTTCAGTGTGGGTGTTTCAGGGAGGATCTGAGAGAAGGAAGAACGTGGACACAGCACTGGTTGTTCTGTTAGTGCTGAATCCCATGTTTTCTATCTCCAGATGATTGACACAGCAATATGTAAGAATTAATCCCCCATTACTTAATGAACCCCCCCAATTGCTTTCATGGCTTGAAAGGCACGTTCAGCAAAGCTCTCTGAACTGTGAGTTCTTTGGCAAGGCTTTCCTGTCTGCAGCCTCTTCATGCCACGAAGGAGTCAGGCTTTGCCAGCATAAATGGTGTCCTGTGCTTCCTCCCATCGCTGTGTCAGAGATAAAGAGCCTTCCCAGTGCCACAGCGAAGTTACAGGCAGCAGGAATGTGCCTTTTCCGTGGGAAGTACTGAGCTAATTAAATTACAGTCCCAGTTACCATCTTTGCCCAGATGTGAGGCGAGATATCTGTAATGAAGCGTGTAAGAGCTTCTGAAAAACGAAATGTAGGCCTCATACATAGCAGACTTTCTGGTTTAATCCCATTCTTTTCCATATCCAATTCCTGTCATGCTCTGGTGGCCTCTCCCAGCTGGCAGCCAGGCCAGAGCATTTGCACTTTTGACTGTTCAGGGGTTGACAAAACCCTTCCAACACTCTCCACTCGGGGCAGTTTTGGTGCTCCCTCCCACCTCCTTCCCCACCCCAGCCATAGCTCCTGCATCCCTGGGGGTTCTGCTGGGGGAAGGGGTGGAGCTGAGGGAAAAGCCCGAGGGGAGAAGGAGGATTGAGGAGGGTGTTCTCTCCCCAGCCCTGCAGCTGTGCATCCTGCAGCCCTCCAGGATCTGCCCGGAGGTGAGTACAGCCCTGGGCACCCCTGAGCCCTGCCAGGGGAGGGAGGGGGCAGTGCCCAGGGCCAGGTGAGGGCACACACAGCCCCCAGCCCACGGAACCCCCTTGGACACCCCGCAGAGCACCAAGGCCACTCCAATGTCCACCCTGCTGCGGGACCCCTACATCCTGGTGGCTGCAGGTAAAGGTGGAGGCTGGCACACGCTGTGCCCCCCTGAGTAAAGACTCCCTGCTTGAAACAGCAGCAAAAGTAAAGGCTCAAATGGAGCGTTTCTGCCTTTTCTCCCCCCCAGGAGCCCTCTGCTTCTCCAACATGGGGGTGGCCATGCTGGAGCCCACCCTGCCCATCTGGATGATGCAGACCATGTGCTCCCCGCAGTGGCAGCTCGGTAGGTCTCGTGCTTTGCAGCCTCCTCTCCTGAGCCTTGGGAGAGTTTAGAATCACGGGATCACTTGGGAAAGACCTCCCAGGTCACCGAGTCCAACCCGTGACCCGTCCCCGCCGTGTCAACCAGACCGGAGCACCGAGTGCCACGTCCAGTTTTTTCTTGGATCAAAGAACCACGTCCTGCTCGGGCACTGTGAGCTGGATTGAAATGTCTTTTATATCGTTCCAACAAAAAAAAAAAGAAGAAAACATATGACCTCACACGTGGGGGGGCAGAGATCCCGGGCTGTGCTTCGCTCCAATTCCAGCTGGAAATTCCTCAGCGGCGGCTGCACGATGTGCTTTGCTCTGTTATTGAAAAAATTGCACGGAACCAGGCTCCCCACAAGGGCAATAACGGGGAGGAGAGGCTGTTTGGGAAGCCTGTGGAAGCCCATCTTCTGCAGGGTGGATAATGGGCTCGTGCTGGGCTGCAGTGGTGGAGGCCAGATGGGCTTTGCAGGGGCTGCTCCGAGTGAAACGAGGCCACTCAGGGTGTCCCAGGCAGGGCAGGGCAGGACCTGCTGGTTACCAGCTGCCTGGAAAATGGGATGTGGAGATAACACCGCCTGTGTTTGCTGCACAAGTAAAAACTAATGGTTATAAAACCCAATTGGCGGAGGAATGACCCCGGGGGTGCCCCGGGCTGCACTTAGATCCCAAATTGGATTGTAGGCTGGGAGCAGGGGGGGGTGAGATTGCTCCTGATCGAATTATCCTCTGGGCAGGCAGGAACATCCATCCAGTAAAAGCAGATGATGCTTCTTTTGAGCAAGGATGGGTGAGGGGAGAGCAGCACCCAAAGATTCTGGCAGCAGGAGGAAGGGGCAGAACTCAGGGGAAAAAACTCAGGGCTGCCCCATCACCACTGAGCCCCAGGGGAACCTTTGAGGTGACTTAGAGTGCCCAGAGGTCAGCAGCCAGCAAAGAAAATCCCAAATACATTCCCTAAGATGTTCGAGTACCTGAGATTTGAGAGCAGTTTGGATTTAGACACAGTCCAACAACAAACCACCACCTCACGTGCTGTTCTGAGCCCAGGAGCCTTCTCTGTTTATCTCCTTCAGTTCACCCACTCCCATAAACTCTGGGAAAACAACCCAGAAGAGCTTGGACTAAACCTGCAGGATTAACCATGTTCTGTAGCTCTTAGGGAGAGGAGAGAAAATTAAACACAAATCAGTGCGTTCCAATAAGGAAGTTGTCCCAGGGAAACGGAGCTGATCAGTTTTATTTATAGTCAGCGGGAGAGTATATGAAAAATAAACAACTGGTAAAGCAGCAGGCAGAGCAAATATTTAATTTTGAGCTGCATAATGATCCCCGAGCTTTTTACTTAAGCAGTTGTTTTATTCCTCTTTATTTAGCAAATGAAAAAGCAGAAGGCAAAGGGGGAAAGGTGGAGGAGGGAGAAACTATGACAGGAGGATGCTCAGGTGCCTTGGCTGGCTCGTGACATTCTCCCAGCGAGGGAATGAAAATTGTGCAAATTTTCTTGTGTTTTTCTGTATTTTCTTGGGGGTGACACACTGTGTTTAATTCCTTCCCTCTCCCAGGGCTGGCTTTCCTCCCCGCCAGCATATCCTACCTCGTTGGCACCAACCTCTTTGGGATCCTGGCCAGCAGGATGGGCCGGTGAGTGGGACACCGGAGGTTTTGGCTCAGCCCAGCCCATCCTGGCTGGAATTTCAGCGGGAATTACGCCCGTGGTGCCGTGCAGGCTGAGAACTCCTGCCCTCTCCCCCCGCTGCAGGTGGCTGTGCTCCATGATCGGGATGGCTGTGGTGGGAATCAGCCTCCTCTGTGTGAGTACCTGAGGGGGAATCCGAGGCCTCTCCAGCTCTCCAGAGCTGGGCTCTGGCCCTGGCACGGGAAGATGGGCACTGGTTGCACCGGTGTGTCGGTTTTGGAGGTCTGAGCAGGCTTTTGCAGGTCTTAAGGCTGAGAGAGTTGGGGTTGGTGAGCCTGGTGACCAAATTGTGGCCCTCCAGTGCCTGAAGGAGCTGAAAGGAAAGATGGGGAGAGACTCTTTACAAGGGCCAGGGCGAGGGGGAATGGCCTCTTACTGACAGAGAGGAGGTTCAGATCAGAGAGTAGGAAGAAATTCTGCCCTGTGAGGGTGGGGAGGCCCTGGCACAGGTTGCCCAGAGAAGCTGTGGCTGCCCCTGGATCCCTGGGAAGTGCCCAAGGCCAGGCTGGAACAACCCGGGCTAGTGGGAGGTGTCCCTGCCCATGGCAGGGGGTGGAACTGGATGAGCTTTAAGGTCCCTCCCAGCCCAAACCATTCCATGATTCCCTGATCTACCCCATGTCTCTCCTCTCCAAGGTACCTCTGGCCACAAACATTTACGGGCTGATCGGCCCCAACGCTGGGCTGGGCTTTGCCATAGGTAAGCTGGGCTTTGCCATAGGTAAGCCAGGGGTGCTCAGGCTGCTCCAAGGCTCTCTCCCCAGGGGCAGCAGTGCCTGACCAGCCTCTCCTTGCTCCGGGCAGGAATGGTGGACTCCTCCATGATGCCCATCATGGGTTACCTGGTGGACCTGCGCCACACCTCCGTCTACGGCACCGTCTACGCCATCGCTGACGTGGCCTTTTGCATGGGCTTTGCTGTTGGTAGATGCTCTTCTTTTCTCCTTTTTTAAAAAAAACCAAACAAACCTAGAAACTTTTTAACCATTCTTTGCCATGATTTTGTTGTTTTTTTGTTGTTGTTTTTTTTTTTTAATATGAAATACTTGCTGATTTGTAGTATTCGAACAACATGGTAAGTTAATAGTAATTATTATTATTTGGATTATCTCCTGGATTTTTTGATTATTATTATTTGGATTATTATTATTTGGATTATCTACACTCATGGCAGTGAGGGAGCTCTTACTCACAGGGGGACTGCTCAGTGTGTGTCTCACTCTGGTTATCACTCCCTTTCCTCCACACAACCACCAAGTCCACCACAGGTCCCCTCCAAACCAGACAAACCTCCCGCTCTCTGGGATTTTTATCCCTTTTCAACGTTTCAATTTGCAGGTCCCCTCCAAACCAGATAAACCTCCTGCTCTCTGGGATTTTTATCCCTTTTCAATGTTTCAATTTGCAGGTCCCTCCATGGGTGGGGCGATTGTCGGAGCCATCGGCTTCCCCTGGCTCATGGTCATCATCGGAGTGACCAACCTGGCCTACGCCCCGCTCTGCTGGTGCCTGCGCAGCCCCCCTGCCAAGGAGGAGAAGATGGTCAGTTCAGGGGGGTTTTATTGGAGTAGAGGGGGTTCACAACCCAGAGATTTGGGGGAGACAAGAATAAATTTGCTGGGGATTGCATCTTCTGGTTTGGGCGCCGCTCTGCCCTCAAAAAGGGACAAAAATCTCAGATAAAACCAGGTGAGTTTAGAGGGTCCTTCCCTTAACTCGTATTAAGTTCCCTTAACTTGTTTTCCCTGGGGAGAAGTTGGTAACTCCTGTTAAGTGTTCAAATGAATCACGATTTTTACCAAAGCAGGATTTCTCCTCTCCTCCCCCCAGGCAATCCTGAGCCAGGAGTGCCCCATGCAACCCAAAAGCTACACTGGGCAGAAACCCCTGCGGGAATTCCCTCTCTCGGAGGACAGTGACGTGGAGGAGGAAAATGTGGAATAGCCAGTGCCAGGATGTGTGCCCTGCTTTAAAACCAATATTACGGCTACAAACACAGATCTGTGAGCAGTGTATGTCAACCTGTCCTGGAGAACAGCATTGTGCCCGTGCCAGAGGAGAACATCAACATCTCTCCCACTGTCTTGTGGCTTTGAGAATGTCTTTAAAGCACTGACTGTTCCTGAAAGAAAATGGAGGGGGAAAAAAATAAAATGAAATCAGCTCTGGGAGATTTGTCTCCTCCAGATCCTGCTCTAAACCCCAAGATGAAGCTATTCTGTAACAACAGGGCACAATCCATCTGTGCCACCGCCCATGAAGATGTCACTGTAATGTCACTGCTCCATGCTCCTCTGGAGACACTAAAAAAACATCCATTTCTTTTTGCTGTAGCTTGATGTGTCGTGCTGTTCCTGTGCTGCTCAGAGCTGCCTGTGTGTCCTTCCCAACGTACATTAAACGAATTCACTTGTTTGGAGAATTCTTTTAAGAAAAACTGAGGTGGAAATAAGGTTTAGACTCGTACAGAAAAAAAGCCACTTAGGTCACTCGTGATTAATGTTATTTATATATATATACAAATATATATGTATATACCCATATATATACAAACGCATGTATGTACACCCCCCCATATATATATATCTATACATACATATATACATATACATAGATATATGTAGGTATATATATTATACATATATATATTATACTATATATATTATACATATATATGCACATAGATAGAAATATAGATAGAAGTATAGATAGATATATTTCACGTGCTGCCAGTGCTGCTAAATAGATAGATAGATAGATATATTTCATGTGCTGCTGGAGGGGACGAGGGGATTCTTGGCAGCTGTGAGGGGACACTTTCCCCCAGAATCTGCCCTTTCCCTCACGGCTTCCACAGCGCAAACATTCACCCTCACGGCTCCACAACCACTGAGCGGGAGGCGCCCAGCGCCCGGCCGGGTCTGCCATGGAGAACACCCCGGGCAGGGCTCATCCAGCGCCCCCGCGGCCTCTCAGGGCTGTGTTAGTGCCACGGTTTTATTCCATCACCGCCCCTGAGGGGCCGCCGCCATTACAGGGGCCCCGCCCTCCCTTCCGCTGTCACTTCCGGTTCCGGTAATGGCGGCGCCCTGACCGTGTGGGCCGGCACCGCTGTCCCCGTCCCTGGCACCGCTGTCCCCGTCCCTGGCACCGCCGCCGCTTCGCTGTCACCGCCGTCGCTGTCGCCGCCACCGCCACCATGCACTCGGACGATGTGAGCCCGCCCGTCCCTTCTCTTCGGCCCGGCCGCGCCTCCGCCCCACGTGGCCGGCGGGGAGGGAGGGGAGCGGGGTGTCCCCTGTCCCCGACACCGGGGGTGACAGATGGGGATGCAAATGGGGGTTCGGCAGCAGCAGATGTGCTGTGCCTGCGCCCGCTGTGGCTCCGCACCCTGCCCTGCCAGTGGGGTGCCCAATGTTTGTGGGGTTCCCCCTGACAGAGCCGCCCCGGGGGATGCTGGAGCAGGGAGGAGGGCCGGGGGGGCCGGGTGAGGGGTGCCGGGGTGTGTCACCCGCTGTTTGTCCCCGCAGATTGTCTGGAGCATGCTGGGGAACAGGCAGTTCTGCTCCTACAAGATGAGGTGAGTTTTTGGGGGGCACAGGGTGGGCTGAGCCCGCGGGGGGGGCTGTGGGAGGGACACACTCGGGTGCCCCTCAAACCTCGGCATGTCCCCCCTGTGCCACCACGGCCACACAGAGGCTGCAAGGGGCAGGTGGGCAGTGGGGTGTTCCTGCCCTTCCCTACTTAATTAATTCCCTCTCACCCCCTTTTCCAGCACCAAAACCCAGAACTTCTGTCGCAACGAGTACAACCTGACGGGGCTGTGCAACCGCTCGTCCTGCCCGCTGGCCAACAGCCAGTACGCCACCATCCGCGAGGAGAAAGGTGGGATCCCCTCTCCCGGGACGCCAGGAGGGATTTCCTCATGGAAAAGGGTTGCCCAGGGAGGTGGTGGAGTCCCCATCCCTGGAGGTGTCTAAGGAATGACTGGACGTGGCACTCTGGGCTGGTGACGAGGCGGGGATGGGGCACAGGGTGGACTCGTCTTTCCCACCTGGATGTTCCTGTGCTCTGGCAGCTGCAGGGAGCCCGTGGGTGGGGAGGGGGTGAGGGGCCCCTGCCTGAGGGCACCCTGGCTCTGGGATGTGCTCAGTGGGATGGTGTTCCCTGTTCCCAGGTCGGTGTTACCTGTACATGAAGACGATCGAGCGGGCGGCGTTTCCGCGGCGCCTCTGGGAGCGGGTGAGCTCAGGGCAGCAGAGGGGTCACAGAGGGGCTCTGATGGCCTTTACTGAGGGGCAGGTGTCCCCACAACAAGAGGACATGGCCTCAAGCTGTGCCAGGGGAGGTTCAGGTTGGACATCAGGAGGAATTTCTTCCTGGAAAGAGTGGTTAAACACTGGAAGGGGCTGCCCAGGGAGGTGGTGGAGTCCCCATCCCTGGAGGTGTCCAAGAACGACTCAGTGCCAAGGTGGGGATCGGACACAGCTTGGACTCGATGGTCTGGGAGGCCTTTTCCAAGCTCAGTGATTCCAGGAGCGATGTGACTGCTCCCAGATGTCCCTGCTGTGTAACTCAGCTCTCCCCCTGTCCCCCCCAGGTCCTGCTAAACAAGAACTACGAGAAGGCTCTGGAGCAGATTGACGAGAACCTCATCTACTGGCCGCGGTTTGTCCGGCACAAGTGCAAGCAGAGGTTCACCAAGATCACCCAGTACCTGATCCGCATCCGCAAGCTGACCCTCAAGAGACAGTAAGGGACACCCCCAGTGGGCACTGGTGCCCCCCAGGACACTTACACGAGTTGCAGCCACGTTTCTGATGAGGAAAGTGCTGGCTGTTGCTCCCCAGAGGGTGACAGATTCCCAACTGCCTGTTGTTCCCTGCAGGAGGAAGCTCGTCCCGCTGCGCAGGAAGATTGAGAGGCGGGAGAAGAGGCGAGAGGTAACAACGCTCCTTCTGTCCCTAATTGTCACTGCTGCTGGGCCTCAGCCTGACAGCTCCTCTCTCTCTCCTTTAGGAAAAAGCCCTGATTGCTGCTCAGCTGGATAATGCCATCGAGAAGGAACTGCTGGAGAGACTGAAGCAGGACACAGTAAGGATCCCACTGGGAGCACACTTTAGTTTGATGCTGCCTGTGTGCGGGCTTTTGAAGTGTGCCTTCCTCCTGTGACTTACAGAAAATCCACTTTTTTTCCAGTATGGAGACATTTACAACTTCCCCATCCACGCCTTTGACAAAGCCCTACAACAGCAAGGGGTAGAGAGTGAGAGCGAGTCGGAGGCAGAGCAGGAAGAGGAGGAGGATGAGGTAAAGCTTTCAGCCACAGCCCCATCACTCCTGCCCTGCCCTGGTGCTGAGCTGGGGCACTGCAGGGTGAGAAGAAGACATCAGGAGAGCTCAGGAAGCTTGGCCTTGGTGGCTCTTCTGCCATGAGTTGTGACCCTGTTGTGCTCAGTCCCAGCTCTGTTTCTTGCAGGATGTGGGTACAAGGGAGTTTGTGGAAGCAGAGGACAGCGAGCTCAGTGACTTTGAGGTAGGTGAAGCAGCAGGTGTAAACTGTCTGGTCACCTCCACCCTTTGGTGTCTCTGGTGGTGGGTAAGAGCCAGCAAAATCAGAGTTGTGGAAGGTACAGTCAGACTGCACTGTATCCACTCCAGCCCAGCTCCTCTGGTCAGACAGCTGGGAGCCAGGGATTATAGAAGGGACTTGGATACATGAGGTAGTTTTGGAGAAAGGGGAGGTTTAGTTGCACAGCTTGCTCTGACATCACTCTTGACACTCAATTCTTTCTCAGGACATGGATAAGTTGGAGACGAGCAGTGAGGAGGAGCAGGAAGAGGAGGAAGAAGTAGAGAAGAAAGCCTCTCACTCCAAATCTAAAGGGAAAACGCCCCTGAAAGGACCAGCCAGGAGAAAACGTCCCTACATTGAAATAGAGTATGAAGAAGAAACAGAGCCAACCACCAAAACAAAAGCAGCCTGAGGCCTCCCTGATCCATTTTGTACTGACTGACAGGACTCCAGATCTGTCACCAGCTTTCACCGCTGTGCAAGACCTTCAATAACTCCTTGTTTTATACTCTAGATGAAAAATTGTCTCTAAGAAAAGCAGGGTTTCTGTCCCAACCCCAGGCAATGGCAGCAAGTTTGTACAACTGGATGAAGCACAGTTGTAAGGAAGAAGATCCCCCACCTTCTCTACAGCCAAAAAAAGCTCAGCTTGGCCTGTGCTCCATGACAGGACCTGGCCTGGGGGTCACTGCTGCTTTGGGCTCTCCATGGCTGGAGAAGCCACACGTGGCCCAGGGAGTACACACGTGTATTTTGGGGGACGTGGCAGGTATGGGGCCAACAGGTGGGACAAGACAGACAGTAACTTTAAATAAATAAACCAGTTTTACTGTACAAAATTGGGGTGGGTGCTGTCAGCCTCCTCACGTGCTCTCCTGCACCTTCCTGATGCATTCCCGCACCCGGTTCTCCTCACAGCTGCTGTACACCCCTTCCAGCAGCACCTGCAACAACAACAGCATCATTCCTGGTGCCTTGGCTCTGGAAAAAGATTCCCAGTGGGCTTTATGGTGTTACCAACCCTCCCCCAGCTCTGCTGGGAGAGAGCTGCACAGAGCATGGCTCGATACCTGTCGATAGGTGTGGAGTCACCCATCATTGATGCTTGAGGAAGGAACTGGGCACCTGCACACCCCACACTGCCCCTCCTCAGGTGCTGAGCCCCTGACTCACCTTCACCTGCCCTCTGGAGCAGTGATCCAGCAGGATGAGGCACTGGGTGGCCCTTTGGAGCAGGGCGGCTCTGACGGGCTCCGGCGTCGGGCCCGGGTCCGTGTGAACATCCCAGATGAGCCTCAGCAGGGCTTTGAGGAGCACGGGGAGCCTGCAGGGCATCCTGCCAGGGAGAACAGCACCACACCTCATCCCAAAGCCTGCCCCAGCCAGGGGGAAGCACAGCTCTGCTGAGCAGTTCCTGGGAGCTGCCTAAGGCCAGTGTGCCAGGAGGGGACAGACCTGGACACACAGGTAACCTTGGGATGGAGTGTCAGGAATGCTGTCACTGCACAGCCTGATTCACAGCACAGGGCTCACTCCACAGGGATTTAATTTATAGCCAAGCTGATGCTTCCAGAACAGGAACAAGTTGGATCAAAACGAGGACTTGGCTTAATTTTTGGGCCAGATTTTTCAGCCAAGCAGCAATGCCAGTGATTCCTCCCTGGGACAAATCCTTAGGATTCCAGGGCCTGTTCCTCAAGCAGCAGTAACTTTGGCCCTCTAAGTGGAAACACTCAGGCCAGGGTTTGTGTCAGGCCAGGTTTTCTGTGCACAGTGCCTGTCACCCCCGAGAGGTACCTGGGCCAGGCGTGCTCTATGGTGCACTGCAGTGTCTCCAGTATTGCCAGTCTGGCTTCTTCCTCAGGGCCATCAGAGACCTCCAGGTAGCCCAGGATGACTCGCTCCAGCCTCTTCAGGTGCTGCACCACCAGGATGCCGAGTCTGCAGGCACAGACACGGCCTGAGGGGGGAGGAGACCCTTGGATCCCCGTGGGGTCGCTGCTCTCCCCTCTGCTCTCCCCTCCTCACCAAGGCACATCTGGTTCCTCTCCCCTCCCCAGCGAGGGCAGGGTGCCCAGGGAGCTCTCACCTCCTGATGAAGGCAGGCAGGATCCCCCCATAGACCCTCCTGAGCGCCAGCCGATGCTCCCCCTCCATGTGTGTCAGGACCAGCTGCAGCACCTCGTCGCACTGGGAGCGGGGTCTCACCTGGCCCTGGTGCCCCTGGTGCCGCTGGGATCGCTCCAGGATGGGCAGCAGGTCCAGCAGGCACAGCAGCACTGCCTGGTTTGGGGACAGACAGCGGAGCTGGGCAATCCTGGTCCAGCCCGAGTGGGCTGTGAGAGGGAAGAGGCTCTGCCTCCTCCTGCCCTGAGCTCCAGTGGGGCAGATCAACACCTCCACAGGGCAGATGAAAACCAAGCTCTGGTGTCCTACCTGGACGAGAGGAGCCTCCCGGGAGTAGAGGTGGTTGTAGAGGGCATGGAACACCACCTGGGCCCTGTTGAACTGGCACAGATCCGCACCCGGCTGCAACAACACAGAGCGGGGGGTTAGTCCTGGGCACCACATCCAGTCACAGCCTAAGGAAAGAGCACAGCCCTCCCAAGCCCTGGGGCACCCTGGGCACGAAGAACTCTGCACACAGGTGCTGTAAATGCAGGTTAAATGCTGCCACCCTCAGAAGCAGCCACTTCCTTCACCTTATTTCAGCTCCCCAGCTGCTGTTGTGCAGTTCCACTGGCAACACTTGCTGCTGTGGGGTTGGGGTGTGAATTGGCTGAGATGTGGCAAAGCAGTTCTCTGCTTTGGGTTACAGATGTAAGAACTGCACAGGTTTAACCACACGGGGACAGCGTGGAAGAGAGGGCAGAACTGCTGGTTAACAGCAGAACCAGGAAAAGAAGTTAGGAGTCCTAACAGGAGTCCAACCCACCTGAGGGAATGGCTGGAGCAGGGTTAGGTTGGAGATCAGGAAAAGATTTTTCTCCCAGAGGGTGGTGGGGCACTGAACAGGCTCCCCAGGGTTTGGTCACAGCCCCAAGGCTGCCAGAGCTCAAGGAGTGTTTGGACAACGCTCTGAGGGACAGGTGGGATTGCTGGGGTGTCTGTGCAGGGCCAGGAATGGGATCAATGTGGGTCCCTTCAAGCTCAGGGCATTCTGTGACTGACCCTTCCTTCAAATAACACACAAAGGGGATCTGAAGTCTCCCCTCCCTCACCACGTTGAGGACGATGTGGTGCAGGCACTGCACTCCCAGCACTTTGTTCTCCTCCTGGAAGTCGTCAGAGATGAGCAGTGAGGGCGGCAGGACCCGCTCCAGGTGAGGGCCCAGCCAGGGCCGGGTGACGTGGGGCAGCGTCCAGCAGAACACGTGTTTGGTGGCAGGGTTGCGCTTCCACCTGTCCCTGGAGTCACAAACACCAGCTCAGGGAACACTGGGAATAACCAGCACTGCTTTCCTGGGCACTGGGACCAGCTGACAGCAAACCTGGACAGATCCTCCCCAACATCTTCCATTACTGGGCATTTGCAAAGCTCCTGGCCTCTTATCATGTGTTTTATTTATTAATTAATAGATATAAGATATAAAGGGGGTAAATAAATAATGTTTGTAACGCCTGAGCTCAGTTCCCCAAAGGCTTCCAGCATTCCCCACACAGTCATCCAAACAGTCCGTTCCCTCCCCTCCGTACTCACTTGGTTAACTCCTGTTTCAGGAGCCCCATCACGGCTCCAAACCTTCCTTCCTCATCCTCATCCTTTCCCCGCAGGAATTCAGCCACGGACGCGCAGCCCGCGGCCCGGACCAGCGTCTCCAGCAGCTCCCGGGCCACCGCCCGGCTCCCCTCGGTGGTCCAGGGCCGCTCCTCGAGGTGTGTGACAGCGAAGACGAAGATGTGTCCCAGCACACGGCGCAGCGCGGGACCCGCCGCGGGCGCCCCGGGGCATTCCTGGCTCCTGGCATCCTCCAGCTTCTTCAGCAGGAGCGCAAACACGGCGCCCACCTGCTGTGCCCTCTCTGCCGCAGCAGCGTGCTCCCTGTCCCGGCCGGGGGGCTCCGCTCCGTCCCGCTCCCGCCCCGGGGGGGGCCGCGGACTCGCCCAGCGCCGCCGCCAGCTCGCCCAGCGCCGCGGGGCTGCCGGGCCCCAGGAGGAGCCACCGCGGGTCCGCCGCCTCCAGCAGCTCCCTGAGGGCTCCGGGGCCATCGGACAGCGACAGCCGGGCCTGCAGCAGCACCTGCTCGGCCGAGGGGACCGAGGGGGGCGGCGGCTGCTGCTCGGGACCCCCCTCCGGCCTCAGGCCACCGACATCCATGGCGCGACCCGGCAGCGCCTCCCGCGCCCTAAAACCGCGCTAAAGACACATCGCTGCCGGCAGCAGCGCCTTCCGGGGCGCGGAGACCCCCGAGAGACCCTCAGAGACCCCGAAAACCCCTCAGAGACCCCCGGTCCCCTCAGCGCCTCCCGCACCCGGGGTTCGAACTGTCGCAAAACACCCCGCTGGCCGTAAAGCCGGCGCGCGTGTGGGGGGGGGCGTGGCGCCGCGAGAATAAATTATCATGGATAATTAGCGGCGAAAATGCGGGGAAGGAGGGGCGGTGCGGGGCGAAAAGGGCGAAACGGGGGGATACGAGGGGACAGATCGGTGGCGCGGAGCACACTGTGTCGGTGCGAGGGGAGAACTACAGACCTTGAGGTCGCCCTGACTTTGATAGAAGTGGTGCGGCGGTAGGTCTGAGCGCGGGAAACCCGCGCCCGATCCTTCCGGTTCATAACCATGATGAATGGGATGGACACGCGCCTGCGTGACGTGTGCGCCCTCAGTTACGACATCGCACAGTCCCTTCTGACGGCCGGGGGGTCCTGACGTCAGCAATGACGTCATATTTACAATGGTAATGTTAAAAATAGTAATACAGGAAACGGGGGGCGGCAATGACGTCATTGCTGGCGTGGTCAAAGCTTGGAGATGTCAAAAATCAGTGGAAATGGGGCAAATTGAAGGGGGTGCTGGGGGGTCCCTGTGATGTCACTGCTGATGTCATCACCACATAGAGGTGTCAAGAACCAGTGGAAATGGGCAAACTTGGGGGGCAGGGGAGGGGGGCTCAGCTTGTGGGCTGTGCTTATGCCCCCTGTGGCACTGGGGGGGGGGGGGTGTCTCAGCATCCCCCCATGGGCTTTTTTTTGGGGTCCCCCAAAATGCCCCTGTGGCTCCTGCGGGTCCTCGGCCCACCCCTTGAGCTTTCTTGGGCCCCCCTGAAGTGTCTCAGCATCCCCCCCTGACTCCCCCCAAACGGCCCCACAGCCCCCACAGCTCAGACCGGCTGAGAAATCACCATTTAATAATTTTTTACACAAAACTGTACATTCCCTCCACGCCCCCCGAAGGGTGTGTGTGTGGGGGGGAACAGGTACAAAAATACTCTGTGCAGCAAAGTTGGGGTGGGGGGAGGACACGACATCCCCCTCCCCGACCCTGTGGAGGGCTCAGCTCCCCACAGGGCGGTCCCGGCTCTGTGTGGACAGGGGGGACAATGCAAAACCCCAACCAGAGCCACGACCCCCCCAGTTAAAAACCCCAGCTGGGAGATTCGGGATGAGCCGTGCGGCCCCAGGGGGGGCAATGCTGCGTGTGTGGAGCTGCGATCCCACAATCCCACGACGCATCCCACGGGATGAGGCCGGTCTGGAGCAGGACTGGCTCACACCAGCTCGTCCAGGAGGGTCCCGATGCCAGCGCGGGGCTGTGCCGGAGCAGCCATGGGCTTGTTGCACATGGGGCACACGCAGCGCACCTCCAGCCACTTCACCAGGCACCTGCGGGCGGGGACACGGTGGAATTCCAGCCCTGCCGGGGGAATTCCCCCCTTTCCCGAACCCCCACTCACTTCCTGTGGAAGGCGTGCTGGCACGGCAGCACCCCCAGCTCCTCCTTCGCCCTGAAATCCTCCAGGCACACGGCGCAGGTCTGCTGTGGGAGGTGACACCGACGGGGAGGGCGGGTGTGAACGGCTGGGGAAATCCTGGCATTTCCAGCTGGGAGCTCAGCCCAGTTCCCAAACCGCCTCCGGGGAGGGGGATTCCCTCCCAGCCCCCCAGCCTTGTGGTGCCAGCACATCCACACATCACATCCCAAACATCCCATCCCATCCCAATCCCAGCACATCCACACATCACATCCCAAACATCCCATCCCATCCCAGCCCCACATCCCATCCCATCCCAGTCCCAGCACATCCCCACATCACATCCCAAACATCCCATCCCATCCTATCCCATCCCATCCCATCCCAATCCCAGCACATCCCATCCCAATCCCAGCACATCCCCACATCACATCCCAAACATCTCATCCCATCCCAGTCCCAGCACATCCACTCATCCCATCCCATCCCATCCCATCCCATCCCAGTCCCAGCACATCCACACATCACATCCCTGTCCCACCCTCCCCATCTGCTCCTGAGCCGCCCTCAGCCCCCCCCGGAGCAGATGGGAAGCGTCCTCAGCGTTATCCCTGTGAACCCCAAATCCCTCCCGAGCCAGAGGGGCAGCCCTGCTCACCCCGTGCACGTTCAGCCTCCGGGCATCGCCCTTCAAAACCACCTGAGGGAGGAAAGGAGGGAGAGGGTTGAACACCGGGAAGGAGGATCCCGCCCCGGCAGGAGCCAAACGGGGCCGGGCAGGGGCAGGATGAGCCCTGGGGGTGCTTCTGGGCAGGCTGTCCCATCCCACCCCTTTGGAAGGTGCCCTCCTGGGACGAGCAGCCTCAGGCCCTGCCGTGTCCCCCCCTGCCCACCCCAAACCCCCCCAGGGGCAGCCCCGGGCGTTACCTCCTTGTAGCCGAAGCGCTCGCTCTGCGCCTGGTGCCGCAGTTTGCTGCAGAGGGGGAGAGAAAGGCACCGTGAGCGTGGCCAGGAACATTCCAGGGGCACAGGGAATCCGGGGAGCACGCCCTTCCCGGCCGGGATTTGGGGATCAGCAGCTCTGGGGCTGCCTTTGGGCCGTGGGCAGGGCCAGCCCAAGCTGCTCCCGCAGGGCAGGAACAGGCAGTGGGGAGCAACAAGGGCTGGCAGCCCCCATTGTTTGCCTTAGGAAGTCGTTCACGGCGCAGGAAGCGCTGGATTTCCAGCCGGCAGCTCCCGGCCCTGCCGTGACCTTGGGTCGGGAAAACTGCCTGGCACAGAAACCCAGGGAAGAAGGGGCAATTTGCAGCAGAGCTTCTACTCTCAGCGAGACACTGAGCCCCAAAAAACTTATGGGGGATGCAGGGGACATGGGGGAGAGCCGGGACATCCCGCAGGGCAGGGCTGAGCCAGCCGGGAACAGCAGCAGCTGCCCCGGCTTTGGGGTTAAAAATAGCCCTTCCCCGAGCAGGGAGCGATGTAAAGGCACATCCTCCCTCTCCCTGCCCGACACAATGTGTCCCTCCTGCAGTTCCCTGGAAAACAAGAGCCCCTTCCTGCGCTTCCTGCCCTGCTCCTGGAGCTGCGGGGACCACGATCCCAGCGGGGGCTTGTCCCCGTGTTCCAGGACAGAACAAGGCTGGGGATGCCCCAGGGCTGCCCACCCACCCCACACCACAGCCCCCCAGCTCACCTGATGAAGTAGCAGCAGAAGATGAGGCTGAGCACGAAGATGAAGATGCCGGTGCCGAAAATGACCATGTAGATGTTCAGGGGCAGGTCCTGGAAGGTGAGGGGCGGCATCGTGCAGGGTTTACTGGGGTAAACCAGCCCCAGGCTGCAGGAGCACCCTGGGAGGGGAGCAGAAAAGTCAATCTTGAGGGTGGAAAAAGGGGGAAAGGAGGCGAGGATGATGTGCTGTGAGAGCAGGGAGAGCCTGGGCTGGCTCTGTCCCCTCTGGAGTTTGCAAAGCGGGCAGAAACCAACGCCAGGACATTGTCCCGTGAGCTGTGATCCTGTGAAATCTGTGAGATCCCCCCTGGAAGAGCAGCAGCCCCTCAGAGCAGCTCAGTGAGGCACCAGCAGCTGCATTTCCACAGCCACCAGACCCTCCTCCAGCAGCACAAATGTACCCCAGGCACAAAGCAGGCGGCTGGGAGGCGAGGAGGCCCCGTGCTTTCATCTCCAGAGGAACACATGGAGGCTGGAAGGGGATTTAGGGAAGGACAGAGAGAGAAAAAAACCACCCCAGCTTGAAAAACAAGAACAGTTGGTGTCTGTCACTGCACTGTGGGAGCAGCAGAAGCAAGAGCTGGTTTGTCCTCAGTGCTGGGGACACTGATCCAACCCCCTTTCCCAGCAAAACCACAGGTGCCAGTCCCTCCCTGATGCCCAGGACACCTCAGGGGACATGTGAGTGTCACACAGGGCTGGTGACAGCGGGAGGGTCCCACTGAACTGAGGGGAACTGAGGCACAGAGACCCCAAGCCCTGAATATGTCTCAGATCGTGCTCCCCCAAGAGCTGGAGCTCTGATTTCTCCTCAGCTCTCACTCAGACAGGACTTCAGAAGGAGAGGAGCTCCCTCTGTGCCTCACAGAGCAGCTCCCCCAGCCCCTTCCTCCCTCTCAGCACCCTCCTCCTCCTCAAAAACCTCCTCCACCTGCCTCTGGAGCAGCACCAGAGGGGAGCCTGCACTGTAGGAAAGGGGGTTTTCCTGCCCCAGAGGGCAGAGCCACTTGTCATCACCACAAACAATCCATCATCCACCTCGTGCCCAGGGTGGGAAATGCAGGATTTGTTTGCTGGGTCCCCCTCTCTCCCGACCTCCTGCTCCCGAGACCACCAGGTGCAGGAAAAGACAATAGGAAAGGTTTCATTATTTTTTGCTGTTTCCTCGCTGGAAATGATTTGAGAAATGCTCCAAAAAAAAAAAAAAATCCCAAACAAACCAAAACAAAGCATATACAGCTCTGGAAATAAAAAAAAAAACCACTGAGCAAGGACATGAGGTAATGCTGGTGCACCTGGAGGTGGGACAGGGGTGGATGGAGGAAGCCCCTGCTCCAGGCTGGGCAGAGGGAGGTGGGTTGTGGTAATAATAATGGCCACAGTGAAACAATAACCCTTCCCATGGGTGTTCCAGGCCATTCCCAGGAGCTGCTGAGGAGCACCAGCCTCTGTGCCACAGGAGTGGGGACAGGAAGGGTCCCAAAGGCAGAGCCTGGAGAGGGGAGAGGGGCTGACAGCCAGCAGGGCATGGCCTGGACCTGCTGGTGGCCACCTGTGACAAGCTGGAAAAGCCCTGTCAGGAGAGCAGGAGGAGAATTGGGATGGGAAAGCTCCTGTCAGGAGAGTAGGAGGAGAACTGGGATGGGAAAGCTCCTGTCAGGAGAGTAGGAGGAGAACTGGGATGGGAAAGCCCTTGTCTGGGATGGCAGGAGGAGAATTGGGGTGGGAAAATCCCTGTCAGGGATAGTGGGAGAAGAATTGGGATGGGAAAGCCCTTGGAAAGTCAGGGATAGCGGGAGGAGAACCAGCTCCCCAGAGAGCAGGGAAAGCTGGGATGTGCATCCTGCAGGTTTTCCAGGAGAAGTATCAGGTGGGATGGGAAGGACAACCCCAAGAGACACAAACTCTCCCCTCTGTGCTCGTCTGAGGGGCTCCAAACCCAGCGCACGACCCCAACCAGCACCCCCAGCCCCCCTCCTCTGCACAGGGCCGTCCCTCCCTCCTACCCCATGGGGCAGAAATCCCATTCCCCGACCCCAGAGTTGCTCCCTGAGCGCTGCTCCACGAGAAAACACCCAAAATCCCCCCAGGGTGACACATCCACGAGGAAAAGCCCCCTGAGTGCTGGGAGAGGGTCAGCAGGGGAAGCCCAAGGTGGAACACGAGGTGCTGGAGCAACTCCGGGGTAAGGGAAGCAGAGAGGAACTGACACGTCCCTGCCAGCCACAACACAGCTAATTGTGGACTCACCAGCTCAGCAGGGTCATTCCTGTTAAACGGGGCATCCAGGAATTCATGAGCTCCGGGCTGTGAGGCCAAAAAGTGGCCCCAGGGAAGTTCCTTCATGGGATGGCCCTGCCAGGGCGAGCCCTGGAGCTGCTGAGCTCAGCATCCCCAAAAAGCGAGGCCCTCCCACCCCTTCCCCCCCATCCCTTCCCCCCCATCCCTCCCCTCCAGCAGAGCCTGGGGGGTGCCTGGGTGGTTTTGATTATCACAAACCCCTTGGCCTGACAAAGGCGCCCGTATTTTTAGTCCAAGGGAAATGGATCAAATCCGGGCTCAAATGACACGAAATTAAGAGCTGATGAGCACCAAACCCATGTCACCAGCTCAAGTCTCCCAGAACCAGAACTCCCAAAGACCGGAGCAGTTATTTAGTTGGAAAAAAATAAATGAGAAAAGAAGGATCAGCTGACACGTGTGGAAGTGCCCACGGACACCTGGGGACTTTCTGGACTCTCCTCCTGCACAAAGGATGCTCAGGAAGGTGCTTTGTTCAGCCAGCAAAGTATTTCTCACACAAACTGCCAAAGCTTTGGCCCCTCAAACACCACGTTTTGGAGCATTTCAAGTGAGGACAGACACAAGTTTCCACCCAGGCTGGGCAGGCTCAGGGTTTTTGCTGAGCAGGGGCTTCTCCCTCACCCCAATTCTTGTTCAATGAAACAAATGGAAAACTCAGCAGGTCATTAAATAAAACCATTCTTTCTCCTCCCACACAAAGGCTGTGGGGCTCTGCATCAGAAAATTGAATGCAGCTTCCACATAATTTTTGCTGGAAGGGGTTTCCTGCAAAAGCTGCCCCTAAGCCAAGTAGCTCTTTGGGGGACAACCAGCTCCCCTCCAAATGGTGTCCCCTGGACTGTGGAGTCCTGAACCACAGCTGAGCAACAGGAGGAGAAGCTGTGGTGCAAAGGAGGAGCTGAGATTCCGAGGCAGCAGCTCGGCCCTCGGGCCGTGGGGATGGTTTGAATAAACCTATTTAGGCTGAAAATGTGATTTCTTCTGTGGGTCTCGGACTTCTTCTTCCCACCAACAGCCCCCAGCTCTGTAAAGGTCCTCGACAGCACAGGGCCCTGCTGAATTACTGAATATCTGCCAAGGAGCCCGAGCCGGGTGCCCTCAGCCCACGCCCCGGCCCCTGAACAAGGGTGGGCTCTGTCCCTGGTGCTCCCCAGAGGCTCTGAAAGCAAAGCTCCTCTTATTCAGGGTGTTTCTTTCGACACAGAGCCGCGCCGGGAGCCGCTGTGGAGCTTTTCGTGGCACCCACCCCCTCCCACGTGTGCCGGGGAACTCCCCGTGGGACCCCTCGTCCCCCACGAGCACCCCAGGGATGTGTTACAGGGGAGGAAGCCACCGGGTGCATCCTATTTTTAAGCTTCAGAGGCTGTAACCCTTTCCCGTAAATTAAAACAGCCCGGTCCTTTTGAGCCCGGTCCTTTTGTTGCTCGGGCAGGGCTTTGATGGTGGAATTCCCGGCGCGGCTTCTCGGCTACTTCAGCCGTAAAAACAAACCACTTCTCGTTCAAACCGAAACCCTCCCTCGCATGTGCAGACTCAGCTCCGCGTTCCTGAGAACTTCTTACGGCCGACACGGAGCGTGAGGAGCCGGGGAGGGGGGAGGGAGGGCTAAAAATGAGTTTATTCCACTTTTGCGGACACATAAAGAAGGGGGTTGGGGGCTTTTGGTTTTTGGTTGTTTTGTTGTTTTCTTTTTCGTCAGTGCAACCAGCGAAAAAGTGGCAAATCCATTTCGCCACCGGCTTTATCCCTGGGAACCGAGCAGGACTCGCTGCTCCGGGAGCAGAACGGTGGCACCGGGACCCCGGGAGCCCTCGGAGCGGGGTCCGTGCGCCCATCCCCGCCCGGAGCGGCCGGGGATGCCCCGCTGCCCCCGACCCACAGCCCGCATCCCCCCCCATTCCCGGGCAAGAGGGAGGGGAGCGGCTCCCCCTCACCATCGCCCCCACCCCCGACCCTCCCCATCGTCCCCGCTCTCACCGTGGCACCACTGGAACGGAGGCATCCGGCAGCCGTTCCGCGGGGCCGGGGAGGCTCGGCCGGGCCATGGCCGGGAGCGGCCGTGCCCGCAAAACCCCGCCCCGGCCCCGGCAGCCCCCCCGGAGCCGCCCCCGGACCGCCCCCGCCGCGCCGGCAGCGCCGGGACCCGGGGATGGCACGGGCGGGGTGTCCCCGGGGCACCGGACACGCACACGGGGGTCCCTGTCCTGAGCATCCCACGGGGATCCCAGCCCTGAGCATCCCGAGGTGTCCCTGAGTATCCCGGGGTGTCCCTGCCCTGAGCATCCCACGGGTGTCCCAGCCCATCCCACGGGTCCCTGCACATCCCACGAGTGTCCCAGCTCATCCCATGGGTGTCCCTGAGCATCCTGGGGTGTCCCCGCCCTGAGCATCCCATGGCGAGTGTCCCACGAAACAAATCCTGGCCCATCCTCTGTGCCCCATCCTCGGGCAGCAGCAGCGCTCCCACTCGTGATCCAGGTGGGGATTACCTGCCTCAAATGCCACCTGGCTGGTGCCCAGCCCGTCCTCGGGCACGGACCAGCCCTTTGGAGAACCCCCCCCACAGGGCACCATGCTCCTGGAGGCTCCCAGTCTCAGGTTTGGGATGTCACAGGCTGGATATCCATGGAAAAGGTTGTCCAGCCCTGGCACAGCTGCCCAGGGCAGTGGTGGATGCCCATCCCTGGAGGGATTTAACAGAGAGACCTGGCACTTGGGCACGTGGGTCAGTGGTGGCCTTGGCAGTGCTGGGGGATGGCTGCACTTGATCTCAGAGGTCTTTTCCAACCTAAATCACTTTATGACCAGCATCTCCCCGTGAGCTGTGGCCCCTGCAGGTGGCTGGTGACCACGGGGCTCCTCTCCCTGCGTGTTTACAGGATCCCAGCACAGCTCCGGGCGCCCTCCGGAAGCGCGGGAAGAATGGAGCTATAATAAGAGCGGGAGGACAATGAGTGCTGGGAGCCTGTGGGGCACCCTGGGGCCGCCCCTGCCACACAGACACCCGCTCCTGGCCTTGGCCACCCTCCTGGGCTCGGCCCAGCACTCGGGGAGGGGGTTTGTTGCAGGCCTGACTGGAGCTCGGTGCTGGATGGAGCCCCTGGGAGTGCCAGCCCAGCTCTGCTGCCCACCAGGAGCCCCCCTCTGTCCCCACTGCTGCAGAAGAAGGAGTGGGGATGCCCAGCACTGTGGGGGCTTGCTTTTGACCCCTGGATGAGGATCTGGGGTGATGCTCTGCCACCCACTCCCATGACAGGTCCCAGCCGGAGCCGTCCCAAAGCAAAGGGGGGGCCGGATTTTTCCTTAGCAGTGGCTTTATTTTCATGGGTTGACATGAGGCACGGAGAACACCCAAACACAGGGACGAGGGGCTGAGCCCACACACCAGGCCTGGTTCACGAGGCTACACACACCGAGAGCACACGGGGGGACACGACAGGGGACACACAGAGCTTCGGTGTCCTGCGAGGGAGGGACGGGGCCGGCTCGGCAAACGCATCTGCCAGGAGGGAGAACCTGGAGCCCACGGGGATGGAGTGACCTGTGAGGTGGGATCAAGTCCCTCCAGAGGCATCCTGGAGTGAGCAGGCTGGGAGGGAGGCTCTGGTCGGGCCTGCCTGGGTGGCAGGATTGCAGGGGGAGGGTCTGTGCCGGACCACTGGGAATGGCTGGCAGGGCTGGGCACCCCCTGGGCTGAGCTGACCCACGAGCTGCTGAGTGAGAAAGAGCCTGGTCTGAGCTCAGCGGGCACGGGGTGGGCACTGCTCCCACCACAGCACCCCCCCCTCCTCCTCCTCCTCCTCCTCCTCCTTCAGGAGCTCCTCTTCAGCCTCAGGGCATTGTCCAGGGCCACCAGCTGGCGCAGGAAGCCGCGGTTGGGGATGATGCCACGGTGGTCCTTGACCGTCTTTATGGCTTCTACGAGGGGCATGTGGTGGCGGATCATGAGGTAGGCGAGGACCAAGGTGGCCGACCTGCTCACCCCCACAGCGCAGTGCACGAGGATCCTCCCTGGGGGGCAAACACGGGCGCTGGGTCAGGGCACGACACGGGTCCCAACCGAGAACCCGCCCGAGGGCCCACGGAGCACCCGGGGCTGGGGGGGCTCAGGGGAGCAGCACCCAGTTGTGGGGTGGCAAAGGGCATCAGCCAGTTGTGGTGTCCCAAACCAGGCTGAACCAAACCAGGCTGAATCAAACTAGGCTGAACCAAACCAGACTGAACCAAACCAGACTGAACCAAACCAGACTGAACCAAACCAGGCTGAACCAAACCAGGCTGAACAGGCTCAGCCATGGCTGGGGACATGGGACACGGGCTGGGGCTGTGACCTGGGGGGCAGAGCTCTCACAGAGCCCCACGATGTTCCAGGTTGGGAGGGAGCCCCAGGGATCACTGAGCCCAGCTCTTCATTGAGTGGCCCACACAGGGGTCAAACCCACTGCCCTGCTGTTACCAGCCCCGGGGTCACCCACCCACCCTGTTCCCTCTGTGCGGGAAGCACCACCCCACAAACCCCACTGCTTCCCGGGGTGGTGAGCCAAGGGGGTGTCAACCCAGCCTCTCCTTGCCTCCCTTCCCACCGCTGCTCCCCACAGAACCCCTGCCCACGGACCTTCGTTCAGGGCCTGGTGGATGAAGTCGGCGGCGGGGTAGAAGTAGGGGCTCATGTCGAAGGAGGGCGAGTCGTGGGCCTCGATGCCCAGGTAGCGGATCCCGGTGCCCTCGTAGTACTCGGCCCCCCCCCTCCACTTGCTGTGGGAGGCGTTGAGCACGTGGGTGATGCGCAGCTGGGCCAGCTCCCGCCGGTTGGAAGCTATATCCCTGCACGGGGAGGGGCACAGGGCACGGCTCAGACCCCTCACGAGTTCCCAAAGGCTGTCCCGCACCAGCATTCCCGCCCGAGGGAGGTGGGAGCAGAGGAACAATGCCAGGTCCTGAAGATTCTCGAGTTTTAAGTCCCTGACCTCTGCCCACCCCACCACAGCAGCAGGATGCACCTTCCCGGGGAGGGGAAGAAGAGGGGCAGGCACTGAGCTCCTGGGATAGACCCAGGGAATGGCTGGAGCTGTGTCAGGGCAGGGTCAGGTTGGATCTCAGGAAAAGGTTCTTCCCCCAGAGGCTGGTTGGGCACTGCCCAGGCTCCCCAGGGCAGTGGGCACAGCCCCAAGGCTGCCAGAGCTCCAGGAGGGTTTGGATGATCCTCTGGGGCACAGGGTGGGACTCTTGGGGATGGGGCTGTGCAGGGCAGGGAGTTGGACTGGATGATCCTCGTGGGTCCCTCCCAGCTCAGCCTATTCTTTGATCCTGTAAACTCTTCACAGCCCTGCTGGGAAGGACTTCCAAGTCCTCCTTCCTTTCTCCCGGTGTTCCACGCCCACCACATCCTCCTCTTCCCCCTCCCAAGATTTCCCCAGAGCAGCCCTGTCCCCCCCAGTCCCCGTCCCGTCCCCATTACATACTGGTCTCCCAGGTAGAGTCCTGGCCACACCTCATCAGCGTGGTTACAGGCCGTCTTGCCCGTGTACAGGAGCCTCTCCAGCTCGAAGACGCTGAGGATGGGGTGTCCCCCGCGCTCCTCCCGCGGGGCCCGGCTCGGGGACCTGCTGCTGGCCCTGTAGAACCTGGACAGGAAGGCCATGGGAGCTGCCGAGACCCACCCGGCATAACTGTGGGGGCGAGGAGGCCGCAGCGGGGCCCGGAGGTCACTTCTGCTGCCGCTGCCACCCACGGTCCTGCCAGGGAAGAAGGGGAGACGCCGTGAGGAGAAGTGGCCCCGCGGTGCCAGGGAGACACTGAGGGGCTGGAGCGTGTCCAGGGAAGGGGCTGGAGCAGCAGGAGCAGCTGAGGGAGCTGGGGGGGCTCAGCCTGGAGAAAAGGAGGCTCAGGGGGGACCTTCTGGCTCTGCAACTCCCTGACAGGAGGGGGGAGCTCCCAGGGAACAAGGGACAGGAGGAGAGGGAACGGCCTCGAGCTGTGCCAGGGGAGGGTCAGGTTGGACATCAGGAGGAATTTCTTCCTGGAAAGGGTTGGTTAAACATTGGAATTGCCCAGGGAGGTTTGAAGTCCCCACCCCTGGAGGTGCCCAGGGAAGGCCTGGTCCTGGCACTCAGTGGGGATGGGGCACAGGGTGGACTGATGGGCTGGGAGGGCTTTTCCAACCAAAAGGATCCTGGTGCTCTAGTTGGAGACCTCTCACTCCATCCCTTTTGTAGAAATAGTGGCCCAAAGCAGCCAGTTGTCACCCTCCCCATGTCAGGTCAGCCCCCCGCTGCTTCCCAGCGTGAGGCCGAGCATCCCCTGCATCCCTTCCAAGAAGGAAAACTGCTGGGAAGAAGTTGATGCTGCCAGGGCTGGCGAGGCAGCCAGACTGCTGAGCCTCCACAGGCTGAGCTTTCAGTCCAGCCCCACGACTTTGGGCCGAGGCCACGTTGGCAGGAGATGCTCTGCACAGGACCACCTTCCTCCTGGGCCCTGGGGCAGTGCCAGCCCGGGGCTGGTGCTGCCAAACCTGCGCTCAAGAGGCGAGGAAAGGCAGCCAGGTCTGGGCAAAACACCAGGGCTGGGGAGGAGAAAGCCCCAGACAGGTGGAGGATTCCATATGGCACCAGGCAGCCTGGCCAGGACCCAGGCTCCTGCAGAGCCCTCCGGGGAGGGAGAGGAAGGATTAACCCCTCCGTGCACAGCACTGCTGCTGCTGCACCCGCACAGCCAGGGCTGGGCTGGGCTGGGAAGAGTTAACTCCGGGGGATGAGAGGGCTCGTTTCACACGGCAGCTCCTCTAGGACACAACAGCTCTGCTCCCTGGGATCGCTGGGATGTTTGTCACACATCTGCAGGAACCCAACCCCGGGGAGGTCACAGTCCCTGGGCCAGATGTGGTCAGAGGGGCCTTTTTTTGCTGCTGCCTCATTTACAATCCCTCCCACGGGAATCAATTCCCTTTCTCCCATCACTCCCACCCCGGGGGGTGCCCAAAGAGTCTCCCCTCCCGCCCCCCAGCCCAGCCCAGCCCCGGCCGGTTGTCCCTGGGGCTGGAGAGGGGGACACAACGACCTTGGGCTGCCCAGGCTGGGGCAGAGCCCTTCCCTCTGTCCCTCTGCTGGGATGTGCTGCCCGAGGCTCCAGCCAGCGGAGCAGAAGGAAGGAGCCTCCAGCCATTCCTTGGCAACGTGAGGAGAAAAGCATTGCAAGGACACCGGGGAGCTCGGAGGAGACTCAGGGACATCTCCCTCCCCACTCCCCATTCCAGGGGGGCACTCCAGACCCCGGGGAGCTGCCAAACTGCTCGTCCCTGGCCCCCAGCACAGCACACACCCAGATCTTGCCCTGCTCTGAGCACGTTTTGACTCTTCCACGCCGGGAATTCAGACTTGGCAAAGCCCACCCAGGGAAAGGCACCGGGCAGGGCCCTCAAACCTTGGGTGACCTTGGCTGCAGCACAGCCACATGTCACCAGTGCCGAGAGACAGGCAGCAGGGGGGTCTGGAAAAGCCACTGAACCACGCAGGAAGGCTGGAGCTGGAGGAGCTGCAGCCCCTCTTCCTGCCACAGCTGGAAAACCATCAATCCACACCTTTCCCGGGCCCCAAAGCTGCCTCCAGCATCCCACCCCCTGCCCAGCCCCACGCCAGCCCCCCGAGGGGTCCCAGGGACACTGCCCCACATCCTGGGGCTGGCAGCAGCTCCCCCAGCGCTCAGGGCACCCAAATTCCCCCCAGGCACGGGATGTACCCCCTCTGCAAAGAAGGGGTCACTCCCCGCTCCCCCCGTGGCAGCTCCAGAATCCCCCCCGTGCCAGGCTGGCAGGGAGGGGGCTCACCCTGGGCAGACAGACAGACACAGACAGACACAGACAGACAGACAGCGCTGGCGGGGAGGGGACGCCCACCCCTCAACCTACCTTGGCGAGGGCTGGGATTCCTTCTGGGAGCGGGGGCAGGCTCAGCTCCAGTCGGCCATGTCTCGCCGCTGCCGCCGCCGCTGGAGAGGGAGGCTGATGTATGAACATCTATTTTAAGGCATGACATGGCCAGAGGCAGCTTTGTTTATCTCACGCTGTGCATGGATGGAGCAGGAGCCCATGGCAGCAGCAGCAGCACATCCCAACCCTCCTGCCAGCCCTGCTCTGCCTCCTCCTCCTCCTCCTCCTCCCGCACAGCAACAGGGAAGAAGGGCGAGCTGAGAAAGTGCTGCCCGTGCCATGATTCCCGGGAATCTCGAGGGGATGAATCCTCAGCTGTTTTACACGGCTGACCTCATCCTCTAACCCTAACCCCCCCCCCCCCCAGCCAGGGTCCCTTTGCACGGCCAGGGCTTGGTGATATTTTATATTTTATTCATATTTTATATTTTATTAATAGTTTATATTTTATTCACATTTATATTATTTTATTTTATTCATATTTTATTTTATTCATATTTTATATTATTTATATTATTTATCCATATTTTATATTTTATTCATTATTTTATTTTTATATTATTTCATTATTTTATATTATGTTCATATTTATATTATTTATATTATTCATATTTTATATTTCTATCACCTCCCCTTGGGGAGGGGAGGTGATAGAAAATAGAATCATGGAAGGGACCTTAAGGATCATCTCATTCCCGGACAGGGAACAAAGTATTTACAAATTCATGTCAAAGGCAGGGAATTTTTTTTAATTTTACTTTTTTTTTCCTCCCTCCACTGGGAGGGGGGGGAGAAAAAAGAGAAAGAGGAAACTGGGAAGATGGAAGGGTTTTGTTTTGACAGCTCCTAAACGACGCCGTTCATTTCACAAGTGGTGAGATATTTCAGTTAAACATTTCCCAGGCAGGATCCGCTCCCTTCTCCCCTTTGAAGCGCCGGCTTTCCAGCGAAAAGTTCCACTCAAATCAAGAAAGTGGGAGTGTGGTGGGAAAAACAAGCTGAGGGAGAGCCCAAAGAAGCCGTTCCAGGCTAAGTGACACATTTCGAGATTTCTGGCACCCTCCTCTCCCCCAAGTCCTGTTCGGTTGGAAGCCGGGAAAGTCTCCCGGTTTGTTTTCAGCTGAGGTTGTGTTTTTCCCAGGATACAGCCTCAGGAGCTCCAAGGATGAGCAAGGATGAGCCAACAGTGTCTCGTGGCTGGGTGACGCTGCCAGCTTGGGAAAAGCCTGTCCTGCCCCCTGCAAAAAGGGGTTTGACTCCACTTACCTTTGAGCTTTTCCCTTCTGCCTGGCCACACTCCCTCAAAAAAACAGGCACCGAGTGACCTGAAAGGAAATTTGTCCTTTCACAGCTCTGTAAGACACCTTTTTAATGTGGACAAGCAGCAGCCCCCTCCCTGCCCTGAACCAGGGAATTACATTCCCAGGTGACTGTACAATGTGCTTTTGAACAGAAGTGCCTCCCACCCCCATCACAAAAGGTTAAACCCGAATTTAAAGGAACTACATGAAATAAAATTAGGTGGATAAATGTTTTGGCAGAGCGCTGCCTGCGGGGAACTTACTGGTCATTTAAGCAGAGGATTAGTAGTTGTTATGTTTTTGTTCCAAATAATAATGCTGGAATTGCTTTGTAAAGCAGCCAGAAGTCCCCGACAAAGCCAGGGACTGCTCCTTAGATAATGAAATTTCAGAGGCTTTGAAATGCCTGGGCAGCTGCATCGAGGAAAAGTGTCACCAATCTGCCTTTTGATAAGGGAAGTTCCTCAGACACAGACCAGACCTCTTTGCCTCTTTTCTCAGACACAGAGCAGACCTCTCTGCCTCACCTCCTCTCCTTGTCACCCATAAAATCAGTGCTGGAGCCCAGCCCGAGCTGCCCCTTGCTCCCTGGCAGGATTTATCAGCTCCTGGAGCTCCTGAAGCTCCTGTCCCTGGGGACACGAGGAGGCTCTGGGGGCCTGGAGCTGCTCCAGAGGCTCAGGGAGGCACAAATCCCCCTCGGGATTTGCTGTGACCTTCACACACACCCTCCTCGGCTTCCCAGCTCCTCCCAGCACCCCCAGGGCACAGCCCTGTCCCTCCCCTGCTTTGCCCTGGGAAGCAAGAACCGCTCCGAGAACCAGTGGGGAGGGAATTTAAAAGCCAGACCCCCCAAACCTCCCTTTCCTGGCACGGATTCTCTCCGAGCTGTTCCCCCTGGGGAGCTCCAGGTGCAGGACAGCACTCAGAGGGATCCTGCACCCTCCTGTCCCTTCGAGCTGGGTCCCTGCACCGTCCCTGAACCCACAAACCCAGCAGGACCATCCGAGCCTGGGCAGGGACAGCCGAGGTGGGAGCACAGAGCAGTGGGATCCGCCTTCCCCGCCCCTCCCGGGCACCTGCAGGGCTGGATCTGATGGGATAACACTGGCAGAGGATCCCCACATCCCTGCTGGCAGCTCCCGGCTCTCCCCCCCCTCCCCGCCCCTCCTAGGCCGGGCTTGGGGTCTGCAAAACCCGCCCCGTGAGCCGCGACCGAGGGTTGATGGAAAAGTTCACGGATCCAACCACTGGAGGCTGCTCTGGTTATACATAAATCACCTCTGAGCGCTGTCAGGCGCGGAAAACTCAGCCCAGGGAAACGAGAGGCGGCTTTGGAGAGTTCCAGAGCAGCTGCCGTTCCCCGGTTCTGCTCCCTGTGCATCCAAATGGGCTTCACAGCCCGGATTAAAGAGCAGGGATCAACCCCTTCCCTGGATGCTGCGTGTCCAAAGCCCCCTGGAAGGCACAGGAGCCAGACTTTGTTACCCCCAGTCCTAAACAGAAGGAGGAGATGATCCATGTTCCACCCAGCATGTGCTGTTCCTCTGCAGAGGTGTTTTCAGCCGTAACAATTCCATGATTCCAGCCACACGACAAAGGGGCTCTGGGCAAATGGGATTTACTGGAAGTGCCCGGGAGGGATTGTGGGCTCAGCTGAGGGGTGAAAACCATTGGCCTGGGGAGGAAAATCGCAGAACTGTGAAGGTTGGAAGAGATGTCTGAGATCATCAAGTCCAACCATGAACCCACCACCAAGTTCACCACTAAACCATGTCCCCAGGTGCCACATCCATGCATTTTTGAGCACTTCCAGGGATGGTGACTCCACCACCATGTTCACCACTGAATCATGTCCCCAGGTGCCACATCCACACGTTTTTTGAGCACTTCCAGGGGTGGTGACTCCACCACCATGTTCACCACTAAACCACATCCCCAGGTGCCACATCCATGGGTTTTTTGAGCACTTCCAGGGGTGGTGACTCCCCTACCACATTCACCATTGAACCATGTCCCCAGGTGCCACATCCACATGTTTTTTGAGCACTTCCAGGGGTTGTGACTCCACCACCACGTTCACCACTGATCTGTGTCCCCAGGTGCCACATCCACACGTTTTTTGAGCACTGCCAGGGGTGGTGACTCCAGCACTGCCCTGTGCCAGGGCTTTGCAGCTCCCTGTGGCACAGGCTGTCCTGTGACTGCACTGCAGAGGTGGGTTCTCTGCCTCAGGGTCTGTCCCAGAGGATTTATCCCAAAGGCTGAGGTGGTGTGGTCACTCAGCCCAGGGCGGGATCGACCCTTTATCAAAGCAATGATGTCATAAAGACTAATCTTCACTCTTTACTTGCCTACACTTAGGTCAGGGATAAGGATTTCTTTTGCCCTGCTTGAGCACGGGAAGAAATCCCAAAGCTCAAGGGGCCCACCCTGCCAGGGGCTTCTCCCACCCTCCCCATCCTGCTCAGCCCCAGCACCCCTGGGGCAGTTCTGTGCTCTTCAATCCCCTCCCAGACCAAAAATAAATCTCTGCCTGCCTGTAAGAATCGTGCTGGAGGGCTGGGGAGCCTTGGCAGGGAGGATGAGCAGTAACACAAGCCCTCTGTGCCCAGCCCAGCCCCAGAGCAGAGCCGGGGCTCCATCGATTCGCTGCTGGAGGGGCCACTCGAGCCCTGGCAGCGCTGAGCTGTTTGCCATTAAAAGAAAGGAAAAGGAGGAGGAAATAGCCGGCACCGGGCTCATTGTCTGACAGCTGTAAAACCCGCAGAGCCTCAATTTGTGCGGCCCCCGTGCAGGGGGAGGGAGGGAGGGAGGGGAGGCAGCTGCTTTGCTGCAGACTCGCGGTGTTTATGGGCACTTACTCCGACTTGCTCCTGGACGCATTTTCCTGTCATGCTCTGCCCTTGTTCAGGTCAGGAGCAGCCCGGGATACCTTGAAGTTGCTACAGAGCAAGGAGGTTAAAAAAGAAAAAATAAGAAAAAAAAAATCAAAGGAAGAAAACCAGCTGAAAAAAAAAAAAAGAAAACAAACAACAAACCAGAAAGTTGGTGGTAAAATATGCCGTGAAATCCTGATGTTCTCTGCCGAGCTGGTCACTGCAGCTTGTCAGAACCTGTCAGCAGAGCAGCTGGGGCACAGGCCAGGCCTTCTCCTGCCTGGTGGGAGGGGTGTTGTTGACCTGAGACTTGTCATGTTCCAACTCTCATGAAGGTGTCAGGTCACAGAATCCCTCATGAAGGTGTCAGATCATAGAATCATGGAATATCCCCAGCTGGGAGGGACCCACAAGGATCATCCAGTCCAGCTCCCAGCCCTGCACAGACACCCCAACAATCCCACCCTGTCCCTCAGAGCGTTGTCCAACCCCTCCTGGAGCTCTGGCAGCCTTGGGGCTGTGACCAAACCCTGGGGAGCCTGGTCAGTGCCCAACCACCCTCTGGGGGAAGAACCTTTCCCTGAGATCCAACCTGACCCTGCCCTGACACAGCTCCAGCCATTCCAGGGTCCTGTCCCTGCTCCCAGAGAGCAGAGATGGAGCAGCCCCTCGGGAGGAGGCTGAAAGTTACCACAAGGTCTCCCCTCATCTCTTCTTCCCCTTCTCCAGGCTGAACAAATGGAAGAGAACTGCTCCAGATGCTCCCCCCTCCAAAGGCACATCCACGAGCCCCATTAACAGGGATTCTGAGCTCCTCACACTCTCTGGAGGCTGAGTTGAAGGTCACATCTCTCTTGCACAGCACAGGGATGTTCCAAGCAGAGCCAGCCAAGGCTCAGCCAGCAGAGCCCGCAGGGCACAGGGTGGGAGCAGGGGGTGGGTCCCTGTGACTCTCTCCCCCCACCCTCCCCGTGTGTGCCCAGAGCCCCACACTCTGAGCTGAGCCCTCGTGACACTGCAGGAGCTCAGGTTTTACCCTTGGCAAATCCAAACCTCCCCCCGGGAAAATCTGCTTTGGAGGGGAAAGGATTTGCAGCGACGTCAGGGTGGGAATCGGGGCCAAGTCCTTGGCAGGTTCCCAGTGACTTCATCCAGGGAGGCTGGGACGTGTCTGTGGTGGTTCCCTGGCCCGAGGAGCTCTGGCTGTGGCCACGGACACGGAGCTGCAGGGCCTTGGAGAGTCTGTGGCTGCTGTTCCCACAAAGCCTCTCCATCCACCGTGGCTCTGAGAACCCCAGCAGCTCAGCTCGAATTTCTAAAGCAGCAAGAACAGCTTAGGAGCTCAAATATAAAGTCAGAGGGAGTTGGGTGCCTAATTCCATTCAATCTCCTTTCTAATTCCTCGCCTTAGGGCTTTGAGGAAGTGGCTGGTTTGATTCGATGGGGGAAAAAAAGCTGCTCCATTAGCAGGTCTGATGTTAGAGAGGTTTCTTTCAGGCTGTGATGAAGCCCAGCACCCTCCATCAGGCTGTTCTTGCTGCTAGATCCTATTTTCCCTTCAGTGACATTATGTCTTAAACAGGCTTTCACTGTAATAACATTTGCAGTAATGAAATCACCCGGCTGGGCCGCTCCTTTTAACAGCGAAAATATCTGAGCTGGCTACAAAGGGAGATTTAAATGTCACAGAGAATGTGCTGGATGTGTCCATCAGAAGATAAGGTTTCTCTTTGTGGATGAAGGGAGCCGTGGTGGTGACTGCTGGGCAGGGGAGGACAAAGGCTCACCCTGAATAGGGGATGAGGAGGCTGGGGAGGGAAGCAGGGGATGGGACGAGGGAAAGGCTCTGATACAGAGAGCTTTTAAAATCCCTCCCCGGCTCGAGGGCTCCCGCAGATGTGGCAGCGTCAAGGCACTGCATTTGCAAGTGAAATGAGTCAAAATCACCTCTTTTCCCTTATTTTTTCCTCCCTTCCCCTGAGCAGCCCCTGATCCGGTGAGTGCCCCCGGCAGGGGTGGGATGAGATGGTCTCTGAGGTCCCTCCCAGCCCAAACCATCCCGGGATCTGTGCCTTGATCCACAATTTGATCCAAAATTTGATCCAAATCCTGCAGGGTTTGCTCTCCCACAGCAGCTGGCTGGGCAGGGATGGGGAGGGAGGGAGGAAAGGAGCTGGAACTGGGGGAGAACTGGGAAGCTTGGGAAGGCCTTGGCAAGGCAAGAGTTGAGGGATATGAACTCTAATATCCACTTATCCAGAAGGGTGGCCTGGCTCGAGCTCAGCCCCAGCCCCAGCTCCCTCCCACAGCCCCTGGCTCTCCCCAGCAGACAGAAATCCTCATTTTCCTTGTGGGCACTCAGGACTTCGTGGGCCTGATTTGCTCCAGCTGATTCCGACCCCAGAGCGATGTTCCAAATCCAGGAACAGCCCTCCTGAAAATCCGGCTGCTCCATTTCCCAGTATACAAATTCCTCCCTGCTTATCCCAGAGCAAAGCTCTCACTTGATCGATTTATTCCAATAAAAAGCTAAAAAAACTCCCGAAACCAGTTGTAAAACTCTCCACACCTCCCAGGCAGGATTTCACCAGCACTCTTTGCTGTGCCTCAGGCTTGTTGGTTTCATTTGTTTGGTGGTTTTTTTTCAGTTTGGGGGTTTGTTTATTTATTTTTTTTTGTTGAGAAACAGCTCCGTCGACAACTCGAAGGGTCACATTAGGAACCATCACATCTCACTGCTGGCTCTTAATGGGAACATGACTTGTACCTCCAGCCTGGCTTTCCATCTGCTCCCGGCACAGGCAGTAATGTCACAGCCAACACGGAAAGTACTCGTGTTCCAAGGAGAGCAGAGCAATAAGGAAAGAAGGAAAACACATCAGAGCTGATGATTTAGCCCGAGAAAGGGCAGATCCCTCCCCCTCCAAAATGCCCTATGTGCTAGGAACAACCTTTCCTCAGCAGGAATATTTGGTGCAACGGGAAGAGAGACCAATTCTCCCCCTTCTGCTATTTTTTTTGCATGAATGTTAATTTTAGCAAAAAAAAAAATAATGTAAAGGTCATGAAGGACAAAAAGATTGGGAGGTGATAAAAAACAAACCTTCTCCTCCCTCCCCAAAGAGCCGGCAGTCTGAGCTGCTTTGCCTAATGGAAACAGGCAGCAGAGAACATTTTGGCTTTAATAATTCTAATTATTCCACGGTATTGTGAAATAAATTAGAAACCCAAATGAAATCAGTGTCCCATGGCACTGGGAGATGTGCAGTCACAGGATGCAGGTATCCAAACCCATCCCGGGTTCTGCCTCACGAAGACGAGATGGAAAATAATAGAAATTATGCTCGGGAAGGGCAGAGAAAATTAAACACACAGAGGCTGCTGCAGAGTTGTGCAGGGGGCTGAGGCAGACCCGGCCCTGTGCCACAGCTTTCCTGGTCCCAACGGGGCTGTTTCCCCGTGTCCCACTCTGCCCTTCTCCCCAGCTGTGATTCCCTGACCTGGAGGCTCCAGCAGCTCCCAGTCCCTCGGGAATGAAGTGCCTCTGGAGCTGGGAAATGCCCAGGGATTGGGCACTTCACGGGCTGTGAAATCCATGAGGATCTGAGGCAGCCCTGGGAGTGTTTTTGGGGAGCTTCCCTGGAGACACTGCCCCTCGGGGAGGATCTGAGCAGGGAAGAAACTCCCTTTTATTTCCAGGAAGGGAGCAGAAGATCCCCAGCCCTCATCCCCAGGCCCTGGGCACGGCAGCCAACTCTCCAGGAGCCTTCAGCACTTGCTCATGGAGCAGGTGAGCGGGAGGACAATTCACAGAGCCACAGATGGGAGCTAAGGACCAAAAATAGACTTTCTCTGGGAGGCAGCAATTTATCAGCATCCTCATCCATCACGCTGAGGGATGAGAGGCCAAACAAACCACCCTGCTCCCAGCTGCTGCCATTCCACAGGGGAAGGGGAGAACTTGGCTGAGCCCAGCAAGAGCTGCTGCCTGAACAAGAGCCCTTCCTCCCTGATTTCCCCAGAGGGATCCCAGTGCAGGGTTCCTGGCACTTCTCTGGCCGTGGCCATCTCTGCTCTGCCAAAGGGGAGTTTTCCTGCCCAGTCAGGCCTGGAGCTGTGGCAAACATCCAAGGAGCAGCAGCACTGCAGGAACTGCCTTTATCTCCTCCTCACACCTGGCACCTTTAATGGAAATATTCTCACATCTGAGGGGGGTTTGAGCCACCTGCACCAGGTGATCAAAGGGATGCCCACGGGGAAGCAGGACAGCATGGGGAAGGAGGAGAACAGCAAGCACTGCCATCCCTGGCATTGAAACACAGAGTGTGACACGGAGGCTCTGAAGGGAAAACCCACAAAGATTCCGTGCAAAGCCCCAAGTTTTTCCAGGTGACTCACAAAGGGAGAGTCCCTCACTCCCCGGTTGGTGTCTGAGGGACCCCTGGGTCCTTCCCCAGCTCCCCTGGCAGGGATAGAGCCCAGAGTGTGGCACTGAAGGGGAAGCAGAGCAGGATCAAAAGGCTGGGCTGGGTTGGGGTGACAGTCACCGGGTTGGGTTGACAGTCACTGGGTTGGGGTGACAGTCACCGGGTTGGGGTGACAGTCACTGGGTTGGGGTGACTGTCACTGGCTCCTGTGTTTGCAGGATCACTCTCTGGAGTGACTCACAGGGACAGAGGGGAGCAGTGGGTGCCCCAAAGGGTTGGCACATCACTAATCAAGGGAGAACAGACACAGATCATGTTTGGTTTGCAGGCAGGGAGCTGAGGCAGGAGGAGCTGAGCTGGTTTACACTGTTCCTGCAGGAAATCTGAGTCGGTTCGGGAGCAAAGTGAGCTCTGCTAAGCCAAAGCATGTGCCCACCACCCTGTGTGTGCCCTGCAGCACAGCCCAGCACTGCAGGGCTCTCCAAGCCAGGGTCCAGACCTGCAGATCTGCACCTCCCAGCCCTTCCCTGGCTGTTCTGCCATCACACTGGCAGGGGTTTGGTCCTCCTGTTCCCTTCCAACCCGCCTTGCTGAGCCCCCGGAGGCCGAGGGGGAGCAGAGCCGGTGCCTCTCCCAGGCAGGGCTGGGCTCTCCGGGCTCAGCCCTTTGTTCTCTCTTTCCGCTGCCTGGGACCGCCTTTCTCCCCAAAAGCGACAGTGGCCATTTATTCCGTGCGCACACATCCCTGGGAACCTCCTGGAGACACATCATTCCTGCCATTATCCCCCTCACCGGGAGCCGCTGCCCCTGTCGGCCTCCCTGGCGGAGGGAAGGAAGGATGCCGGGGATGCTCCATCCATCATTTTTACGCCCCGGAGCCGCGGCTCCCCCGTCTGCATCCTGATCGCTCCCGATCCCCGGCGCCGTTTTTCACGGCAGCGCTTCCGAGGGTTGGCGAGGATTGGTTTGTGCTGCCCCCGTTCCAGGGGCGATAATGACCGACCATCGTCGTCCGGAGCAAAGCTTTAAATTCAAAATTAACGCTCCGGCGGGGAAAACCTGTCCCAGCCATACATCTTCCCCGCTCCTCTCCCTCAGGGGAGGTGCAAGGAGTTGATGGGGGAGCGAGGGGAGGGGGGAAAAGCCTGGCAGGAGGAGTTTGGGTTGTGGGGAAACGGGGGGGAGAAGCGAGGGGAGGTTTCTGTGCTTTGGGAACTGGGAGATCCAGTCAAGGAGCGGCCGTGTGGGAAGGGAGGATGATGCCAGAACATAATGATGGGAGCTGATGGGAGCTCGGGGCGTCCTAATTTCTGGCCCACGAGGTGCAGCTGCTCCCGAGAGTGTGCCAGGTTCTCTGGGCTCTGCCAGGCTGCTTCCCTGGGCACTGGCACAGCGCTGGGCAGGGCACTTCCATCCCAGTCACAGCCCCTGCACTCAGATCTCGGTGTGACAGGGCCAGCCTGCAAGGTCACACAAGCTGGGGCTGGATTAGCTTGGTCCTGCTCAGGCTTGGGTTCCTTCACCTCCCTGGGCATTCCCAGCTCCTAAAAACTGCCCTTAGGAGTCCAAGAGTGATTATTAACAACGACAAAGCCACCAAACCACAGCTCCCAGTGCTTCAGGAAGGCAGCAGGACCAGGCAGCAGGAGCAGGCAGCATTCCCTCAGTTCCTCTCCAGAGGAGGGGGAGAACGTGCAGGATCTAAAAATAGCCCTAAAACTGGACCTGGAGTGAGTCCCTTCCCTTGCAGAGCTGCTGGACTCCTCCCAGCCCCTCCTGTGAGCTGACTCTGAGCCTGGTCCTGCCACCTGGGATCAGTGCCCTCCCTTCCCCTGCGTGTTCTGGCACCTCTGTCCATGCGGAATTAATCCCAAATGTCATCCTGTCCCCTCACACGGGGTCAGGAGCTGGCTCCTGCTCCCTGGGTGCCTGACTGAACCCCCCCTGCCCTGTCACTCAGGCCCTGGGACACCTCATTTTAACACAGGAGAGCACTGAACACGGGAGCAAGGGGTTGGAAAAGACCTTCTGGACCCCGTGGTTCAGATCTGTGAGACACAATTCCATTCACGTCCTACTAAAACCATCAGGCTTCCCCTCCCAGTGCCCTCAGTCCAGGATGAGCCTTTCCAAAGCAGGTGTCTCTATAATTTCCCAAGTTTATCTCTCTAATTTCCCAAGTTTACCCACACTGAGGTTGCTCTTGAGCCAAGAGTGTCCTTCAATTTAAACAGCAACCCCAACACCCCCACTGACAGCAGGAAGAGCTCATTAGGAGCCCAGAGGGGCTGTTCCTGGCCCCAAAAATGCTGTGGGGAGGCAGCTCCGAGGGCTCTGCTCAGCATGGAAAACACGAGGAGTGGGGAGAAGATTCCAATTTCCAGCGGCTGGGTCACCTGGGAGCAGGGAGGGGGGAGAGGGAGGGATGTTCTCACTGCCTTTGGGCTGGACCTGCATCAAACTCCTTCATGTCAACAGGAGGGAGACTGAACCCTGATGAATCCTTCACCAGTTACAGTAAATTTATTCTTTTGATTTCCCTTTCTCCCCCCATCTCATTTCACGTGGGCTGGGTTGGTTGTTGTTGGTTTTTTGTGGGTTTTTTTCCCCCCTTTTATTTAATGTTCCTTTTCTGGCAGCTCCTTCTTCTTTACTTCTCTCCAATTTAAAACCCGGTTAAAAAGCTGTGGTTGATTCCAATTAAATACCCCCTTTGGGATTACCCAAACACACACACACACTCACACAAGGACCCCCCTCTTTGATTGTTTCCATGGCAACATATTTAAATATCTCCCTCCCTGTGTCCAAGTGAGGAGCTGAAGGATTTGGAGGAGCTCTTTCTTTCCCTGCTCCCTCACCTCCCTCCTCCCCCAGATTCCTCCTGCTGGAGCTGTACCTGCTGGGATCCACAGCCTGCCCTCTCCAGGCCTTGGCTGGAGTGCAGGATGCAGCAGGAATATGTCTTGGAATTCCAGAGGAGGAGGATTAAGCCACTAATACCCGGATTACAACAACACAGAGCTGCTGTGGTGGCTCAGGGACGGTGGGGAAGGGCTCTGCAGCTCTGGAATGTGTGTCCTGCTTGTTAAAGGGGCTCTGCAGTGACCTGGGCTCATCCTCTTGTTCCTTAATGGAAGCAAAAAGCTCTGGAGCCGTTTCCCTCCTGGGCTCCTTCCAAACCCCACTGGAGTCGGTGCCTCAGAGCCCAGGATTCCTCCCAGCTGCTGCTGCTTTAACTCAGAGTCCATCTGCAGGTTTCATTTGCCCTTGTGCTTCTCCTCCTGGAAGCTCTGAGGCAAGAACAGCTTCCACACTCCCCTGGAAAGACTCCTCAGAGATCAGGGCTCTGCAAACCCCTGATTGATTTGGGGGTGTGTGTAGTAATGTTGCTTGTTTTCCTGTTTCATCTCAGCTCTGATTTCTTCCCGGGAATTTAAGAAACTGAATCATGGCAAGAACATCACACAAATTCCCCTCTTCTTGAAAAGAAAGGGGAAGGGAAATGAAAAAAAAAAAGCTTGAAAACACGAAGCAAGGACCTGCAGAAGCAGAGGATGGAGCTGACCCTGCCTTTCAGCATTGCTAAACTTGGGACTCTTTAAAAAAGAGATCAAGATGCTTCTGGGTGATGCTTCATAATTTCTGGGCAGAGACTCGTGGAAGGGTTCACATCTGTAAATATTTTATTCCTCTGACCAAACCCCACGTGGTTCCAGCACACGTTGCTCCCTGTTCTGGCACAAGGACTGAATTATAAATGACCAGGGTGGGAAGGACCTGGCCAGGAAAAGAGAAGAAAAAGCACTTCCACGGGCATGATCTGAGGGTGAGGAGGGAGGTGCTGGTGGAGAGAGAGGGGGAAGAGTTGTGGTTCATCCCAGACCTGCTCAGGGAGCTCTGCAAGGACAAGCATTTCACGCAGCTTTTCCCTTCCTCCTGTTTTATCCCGTGTCATTCCAGCAACATCTTTAACAAATGGAAACCCTCGGAGGAGCAGTCGATAGCAATTACAGGGATTTATCACAATTGCCAATCAGGGGGTGTTGGGAAGGCTCATCCTCCTTGTTTAAAGGAGCTTTCGGTGCTCACAGGCCACAGGCTGCCTTTGGGAAACCAACTGCAGGAAAATTGCAGCTCCCGTGGTGTTCCATGACCCCAGCAGACACCTTGGAGCTCAGTTCCTCCCCCCAGCTGATTTCTGGCCCTCACCTCAAAGCCTGAAACAATTATTTCGTGGTTTTGAAGGCATGGAGGGTGTCAGGACACAGGGAGGGTGTCAGGACACAGGGAGGGTGTCAGGCAGAACCCAGGGTGTCAAACAGAACCCAGGCTGCCCTTGGCCAGTGCTGGAAGGGAATGTGAGCAGGCCCTGGCCACACTTAGCCCTGGGTTTGCTGCTCCACACCTTCCTGGCCAGGAATTCTGCCTTTGGCTGTGCTGAGCCAGCTGCTGTTTTAACTTGGAGACAAAACCAACACACCTCGAGGCAAAACTCAGCTGCGCCTGGGGGTGCAAACTCTCCCTCCCAGATGATTAATGCACATTTCTAAGGACTTTGTTCCCTGCTGATGGTGCTGCCCTGAGGAGAACACTCAGCTGATCTGTATCAGTGGAGCCCTGGCTCTGCAGGACAGGGAAGGGAAGCAATTCAAGCCAATAAAGGGTTGATTTCATTCTGCTGATAAGAGTCTCTATTCCTGTCTTGTCTGGAGTTATTCTGCCACTCACATATTCCTGTTCCCGGGTTTTGGCCAAGCACAATGTCAGGGGCTATATGAACCCCAGACTGATACACTTGAGGAGTTAAATTAGCTCATAAAACTGCCCAGGGATTGCTGACTCCTTCCCTTGACCTCGCTGAGCACTTGGCAGCAATTTATGGCTCAGCTTTTCCATCTGAGCAGCCCCTGGGGCTGGGGAAGGACCTGGAGGTGTGGTGGGGCTGGGAGGTAACACTGGAGGAGACCAGCAGGGCCACAGCAAACTGTTCCCTGCTGCTGCCTCCCATTCCCATCTCCCCTGGATGCCTGTAGCCATCAGCAGCACCATTTGGACTGATTTCCCTGGCTTTCAGTGGGATCTGCTGTGGTTAAAGGACTTCCAGCATCCGACTGCCACGGATTTCAGGGGCTGTTGGGCACCTAAAGGGATGTTGAAATCCCCTCATTGAAGTGATTTTCACACTGGCACAGCCTGCTGACTGCCAGCAGGGCCATTCCTGGTGCTCATTGCTGTTGCCCTGGAAGGCCTTGGCCAGCCCTGGGACAGGTTATCCCAGGTCCAACCCATCCTCCTCCTCCCCCTCATCCTGTTTCCTGCTGCTGCTCCAGCCCCATTCCCCTTTTCCCACGTCTCCTTTCTGGCTCTGGTCCCATCCTGACACCTCTCCTGGAAAAGGAGTGATTAATTAACAGGGCTCCTCATTTCCCAGGAGCTACACGAGCAAACACCTTTTCCTTTGAGTTTCCAGGGGGAGGTTTATCCATCCAAGGCACCTCAGTGACAGGTGCTCAAAAAACCACCCGGATGCCTGTGTCAACTGCTGTGTTCAACGGAGTAAATGCAGTTAATTTACCTTTCCCTGGCACGACGTGGAGCCTGTCATTTGTGGGGGAGTGGTGGTGCTGGGTTGGTTTGAAAAGGAACGCTTGGGCTCCGGCTTTGCTGACAAGAAAGGGGGGAAAAAATACCCCAAAAAAGCAAAAAAAGGCAAAACAGTTGATATTTAATGGTTTGAGGATCAGGGAAGACACAGGGCGAAAAATAAAATGGAGTTTATGGAATAATTGCTTGTCTGTTCCAGAGGATGAGCTGGATCAGCCCTCACGAGGCGTCAGGACTGATGGAGTGGTTTCCAGCAGCACTGGAGCAGGACAAAAGGGTTTTAAAGGAGCTCTGCTCTGCTCTCCTGAGGCCTCACCTGCAGTGCTGGATCCCTCTCTGGGCCCCCCAGCTCCCTGCCTGCCCCCCTGAGCTGGTGTCTCCCCCTAATTAAAGCCAGCAGACCCCTAATGACCATTCTGCAAACAAGTTGTGTGGAGCTGGGGGCAGACACCTCATCCATCACTGCAGATGAGGAGCTCTCCACGTTCCCAAGTGGGGAGGGAGCATCCAAGGGATGGGAAATTAAAAAGCCAGAGCGGGAGAGGAGCCATCATTTAAATTGCCCAGCTCCAATTTGGTGAGGTGCTGCTAAATATGCTGAGAGGGGCTGGGAGATAAATGGGTCAGGCTTGGCCTTTGTCAGCACTCCTGCATCTCTAAATCTCCTTCCAGGGCTGGGATTGTTTACTGGGTTCCCAGACTTAGGGAGGCTTTTTCCTAAGTGAAAAATAGTCCCTCTCTTCTTCCTCCAGACAGTCCCTCTCCGGGTCAGGGGCCACGAGGAAGGGAGTTTTCCCTGCAGGTGGATTCCATTTCCTCACCCCACAAATGGATAAAAGGAGGGGAAGGAGAGTCGTGGAATCATGGAATGGTTTGGGTGAGGAGGGACCTTTACCAGGAGCAAAACCAGGTGAGATTTGAGGCTGTAGGACCACTGAGTGTCCCCTCACCCCAGGGGTGCTGGATTTACCCCTCACTGAGAGCCCAGACTGGGGCAGTGCAGGGGAAAACTCAACCCTTGGGTTTTAGAGTCAGTCCAGGGATAAACCAGCAAAGCAAAGCACAGGGAACTGCTGCTGGCACCCAAATGGGATGGTGCAAATGGGATTTCTCCATCTTTCAAGCACTGGGAAGGATCTCCAGGTCTGGGAGAGCTCAGACAAGAGCTGTTGCACTGCCCCAGGCACCTGCTGCACGTCCTGGCTCCCTCCCCTTGCTCTCAACGAGCATCTTCCCCTCGGTTAGAACCATAAAATCACAGAATCATAGAGTCACAGAATCATAGAGTCACAGAATCATAGAGTCACAGAATCAGAGAATCATAGAATTATAGAATCATAGAATCACAGAATCATAGAGTCACAGAATCACAGAATCATAGAATCATAGAATTATAGAATCATAGAATCATAGAATTATAGAATCACGGAATCACAGAATCATAGAGTCACAGAATCACAGAATTATAGAATTATAGAATCAGAGAATCAGAGAATCAGAGAATCACAGAATCACAGAATCATAGAATCATAAAATTACAGAATCATAGAATCACAGAATCATAGAATCACAGAATCACAGAACCACAGAATCACGAAATCATATAATCACAGAATCATAGAATTACAGAATCACAGAACCACAGAATCACCCATTTTCACCCTGCCATCCCCTGACTAGGACACTTCCCTGCTGCAGATTTCCCAGGCCCCCCCTGGAGCTAATGGGAGGTATTTATTTCCATTCTCTCCGTGCTTCAGTTTTAAGCACAGCAATAATTCAATGTATCTCATTTTGGGGGGATGAAAGATTGCCCTTATTTCCAGCTCATTTTTTGGCGTGTTTTATTTCCCTCTCTCTCTCTCTCTTTTTTATTGAGCTCTGAACATTAATAATCAACCCTCATTAATTCAGTTAATTCTTCAAATCCTCATATTCTTCATGCCCAGCACTAAAAAGCCGAAGAGGAGACTAATGAAAGCTGAAGACATGGTTAGAGTTATTAAAAATCAATTTTTTTTTATTTGGTAACCCCGGGGGTGTCAATATTCTCATCTCACATCTTCAACAGTGGCATCCCTCCCACAGGAATTCTAAATTCCCGGGGCTTTTTGGGAAGCAGGAGGGCCACAGGAATTTGACCCAAAGGGGTCTTTCCTCTGGAAAACTCGGGGCGAGAAAGACCCAACGCGTTGAATAAATTCTTGTTTCTTTGTTCCCTGAGTTTGTGCCATTCTTTCTGAATTTAAAGAGAGGGATATTTCCCACACAGGGGTGCTGGGATGCTGCCTGTGGGATCTCAGACCCGTGGTTGCCATCGTGGTACCAACCTCAGACAGGGCTCCATGGCAACCGGTGCCTTCCCACTCCCTCCTCCCGAGGATGATGATGCTGCTCCAGCTCCCAACCCCTTCCTTCCCTGTGGGATGGGTGACAACCCCTCCACCCCAGGGGGAGAAACAGCCTTTTGCCAGCACCTTCTTTCCCTCACATGGCTGGAAAACACCCCCTTGGAGGGGGTGATCATCCACTTTCAGCCCCTCCTCTGTGGGATCAAAGGCTTTGTGGGCACGGGATGCTCGGGACACTCAGCCCTGAGCAGCTCCCACCTCCAGGAGTGACATTCCAGGGGATTCCCATTGTGTATTCCGGCCAGGTTCCTGCGGGGATTCGCCTTTTAAATCTCCTATTCAAACAGATAATTAAAACGTAATGGTGTTTACATTACAGATGGAGCTGGGAGAAAAAATAATAATAGTAATAATAATCATAATAAACACTCCTTTGCCGCTCAGGGGAGTTTGTCAAATGGCTCCTGGAGAGGCTTGGCACACTTTAATGAGTTTAAAGAAGAGGATTTACGCTGGGCAAACTCACTCAGTTGTTCACAGGAGGCTGCTGAGGTGAAGCAGCGTCCAGAACACCCAGAGCAGAGAGTCTGCAGCAGGGCAAAATCAAAAAAAAAATTAAATAAAACCTGAAAGGGTATTAAAATCCCATAACTTTTACAGCAGTGGATATGTAGGATGGAATTGCAGCTCTGCAGAGTCCAGAAGCTGTTCTAAATTAATGGCTTGGCTTTTGCAGTCCGTTCAAACAAGCTCATTTCATGCAAGATAAATTACAGGACCCTGCCACCCTCCCTCCCTGAGAGGGCTCTGGATAATTCATGATGAGAGCGTGAGGGATCTGCTCTGGAGGCTGCAGCTCTGGATTCACCCAAAACCAGCTGGAACAGGAAGTTCCTGCCTAAGCAAAAAGAGGGAGAGGAGCAAAGGCAACCCCTGGTGCAGCCCCAGGAGAATGAAGGGTTGTGCTGTTCAAATGCCTTCTAAAAACGGGTGGTTTGTCTCGTGGGGCTAAAGAAGCTTCTATTGGGAGCAGAGAAAAGGTGGCTTGAGGACTAGTCTGGTCCTAAACCCACTGCAAAAGGACTAGACAGCCCTGACCTGACAAAGCTGAGAAAGCCAGGAGCTGGAACCCTGAGATCCCTGTTTTCCCTGGCAAAGTTGGCTCATTAAGCCCAAACAGCCTCGTTATTGGAGCTCCCGGCTTCTCCTGCTTCAGAAAGGCTGGAGAGGCCTCAGCAAACATCCAGTGGACTGTTCCCCTCAGCACACTCTGTCCCCCTCCTGCCAACCCCATCCCTGTTTTTGTCACCCACTCGGGCCACTCAATTCCCTTCTCCTTCCTTTTGGGAAGGGCTGACGTGTGATTATCACCGTGATTAACGCCCTTGTGCTGCTAATTGTAATTACACCTCATCATCACAGCCCTGAGCCTCAATTACTCATCTCTGCCTCATCCCAGCGTTTTTCCTTCTCCGAGTTTTCTGGAAGTTGTCTCGGCTGCGAGAGACAACCCGGCATCCCAAAAATCCCTCTGTTTCCTCCAGAGGGATTAAATCCGAGGCCATAATAATGAATAAAGGCCAGATCATTGGTTGGTGTAAATCAGAGCAGCTTCACTTGTGTCAACAGGGTGATTTACAGCAGTTGGGATGTTGGATGTTCCACTGAGAAACCAGTGACATCCAAGGAAATATTTCTGCCTTGGAGGCGCTTTGTGATGTGCTTTCCACGTATCGAGAAATGCATAATTTTTCTTTTTATACCTCCATCCTCTTATATATTTTGGAGAAATGAGAAAAAACCGGCCCTGCCTCGTCCTGGCCGGGTTGTACATTATGCAGCATTTGGGAAAAAAAAGCATTTCATTGTGCACCTTGTGAGCACACAGGGGGGGCTGGTTCTCCTCCTGCTCCTGTCAATGTTTATGTGCTGTAGCTGTCAATTGGAATCGAGCAGCTCCTGCTTTACACCCCAGCACCAGGCACCAGGTGAATATATCAGTTTTACAGGGAGGGCATTAGAATAAATTCTAATCCAAGCCACAAACAGGAAGCTCGACAGTCAAAGCCACATATTTAACGACTCTCAGAACAATGTGGTTTTTATCAGCTCCAAAGCTGGGCAGGGTTTTGCCTGGTTTGCTGTAAATCATGGACAGGGCACAGGATTTATTGATTGTGTGGGCACCCAGGAGCTCGGAGTCGAGGCTTGATGGACCTGGAACTGTTCTGGGTGCTGAGGAAACACCAAATGGCCTCAGGTGGGAGCTGCTGGAAAACTGTCAGCGTGGTTTCCTCGCTCCATCCTTCTCTGGGCAAGAGCTTTAATCCTGGGTGTGGGCTCCAGGCTGGGCCTTCCCAGCCAGAGCATGTGCTGCCTTCAGAATCCATCCCCATTCCCAAAGAACTGGAGTAAAGAGGAGAACTCCCAGCCTGGAGATCACTGCTGCATTAATAAAGCAACTGTGAGCGAATTGTCTCAGCTGCCAGGGCCAGCCAGGATTATTAAACCAGGTCCCTGATTTAATTAGGGCACTTAAAACTCGTGCTAAAACCCCAGAAAATGCAGCTCTCAGCTGGAACAGGGGCTCTGTGCAGGAGGGGTCAGTGCAAAGGGCAGCTCTGCCCGTGGTATATTCCTGATTATTGAATCAGAGGCTCCCCAGCAGGAGCCCGTGGCACCCTGGCCTGGCAGAGCAGCCTCTCCCCAGTGCCAATTCAATTAGATGCCCCCAGCCTGAGTGGCAGAAAATGGAGCTGAAGCAAATGCCTTGTGACTGACTAAGCATCACACACTATTTATTCTTCCACTCTCAGTCTGGGTTTGAACTGTGACTGCAGGAAAAAGCCACCACTGCCCGTGACTGGAGCTGTGAGCTGATAGGAAGCTTTTTTTTCCCCCCCTTTTGAAGAAAATCAATTTTCAGACTTCAAAGGCTCCACACCTCAACTGCTTTTTCCTGGCCCAAAACTCTGCTGCATGTTTTTTCCTCAGCTGACTAAAATGATCAGCGTGACTGGGACTTACTCCAGCATCTGAAAACTGCCATAAATCATATTTCTGCCCTTTTTTTCCCCCAGCATTGGTACCCAACCTGCATCCTCTGCAACACACCAGCTCTGAGATCAGAGCATAGGCTCCCTTTAACAGTGACAAGCACTGAAAGGAAAGCGAAGGCAAATTAAGCTTCAGAAAAGAAAAGTTAAATGACTCCATTGTTATCTGGGTGGTTTTCAAATGGACCCGTCAAAGTTGGGAGGATTAATTTAATTGATAGCTACAGATCAACAATAAGATAAATGGAGAGATTAAAAAACAGCCTTCACACTCAGCTGGGGCTGCAGGAAATCGTCAGCCCCGGCTAATTGTTCTATTTTGCAGTTTTAATTAAGTGCAGCCTCCTGAACGAGCCACTCCAGACAGTGCCCCAGAGCTCCCAGAGCTCCCTGGGTGTGCTTTTACTGCCCTGGAACCAGCTCCTGACCCGAGGGACTGGGGTTGGTCGGTGTTTTTTTGCACTGGGTGAGGTTCCTCAGAGGAGCAGCAGGGAAATGATGGATTTAATGGAGTCTCTGCAGGGCTGGGACAGCAGATGTGAGGCAGCTCTGGGCCAAAAGAGGGGGACCAGGAGATCCAGCGTGTGCCTGTCATGCAGCTTTGGATGTGCAATAGGGGGATCCATCTTTCCATCACTGCTTAGCAAAGTTTTTAACTATGTTCTTAACCTTAAACAGCAGATAAAACCAGAGCAGCCAACGGGAGTCCTCTGTGTATTTATTCATGTGCTCACAGATCGTTCTCAGCACTGTCACACCTATAAAATGTGTTTCCTCCCTGTCTGTGCTCCTGGTTTTTGAGGTGTTTTGCCCAGCCTGGGCACTGGGTGTGCAGGGGAAGGGCAGCACTGTGTGGGTTATTCCCTCATGTCCCTGCTCTCCTCCTCCCCAGGCTCTCCCTGCACCACACCAAAATCAGAGACATCTTCCAAAAATTCAGGTTGTACTCGACAGCCTTGTCCTTAATCCCTCCACTTGAGTGTATTGATAAGAAAATACCAATTAAGATTCGTATTCCCATGCTGGACCTGTAGTCAGAGACTAAGGAGATTATGTGATCACTCTAATTTCACACCCAGGAATGTTAAATAATTATAACTTTATCTCATTCCAGCAGCAATGGCCCACGAGCTCCAGGGGCCTTTTGCCCTATTTGCTGGTGCCACTGCAGATGTCCCCTGACCTTCAGTGGAGAACAGCCTGGGTGGCCTCTCTGTACCTTCAGGGGGGAGATTTCTGCAGGAGAAGCAGGGCTTTGGCAGCCTGGCTGCTCCAAAGAGCTTCCCCAGCTCCTCAGACACATCCGGGAGTGGAGGACAATATTAATGAGGAGCTGCCAGACCAGGAGCAGGGCAGGGACACCTTCCACTAGCCCAGCTTGCTCCAACCTGGCCTTGGACACTTCCACAGTCTCTCAGGGCAAGAATTTGCAAGAGAATTCCAAGCCAGAACTGGCAGCTGTGGGATTTCCCCCAATTTTGCCCCCAGTTTCTGGGAAGTGAAAACAACAAATGCGGCTTTAGGGGGAGTTTTAACGACTGGTCATCCTCAAGAGCTCAAAAAACAGGGACTGAACTAAGGAAAGCCTGGAAAGCCTGGGTCATTTTGCTTTGGAAAACCAGGGCGAAAGTGGTATGGATTTGGAAATTCTAGTGGAAAACTCACAGGAAGAAAAAAAGCAGGACCCCCCCTCGTCCTGTGGCCATGCAGGACCCTCCAGCCCAGGCAGGGTGAGCCCAGGTTTTCACATTCCCACAAAGGGAATGGCCTGACCCTTCCCATTTAATTTCTGAATGCTCCAAAACGAGTTATCTTTTCATTCTTCTTCCATCTTTTCACTGCCAAGGGAAAGAAATCAGGACAGGGCTCCTGGGCTGTCTGGATCTTGCAATATTTATCACCTGCAGCCTTGTTCCCGACAGGAACACTCTGCACTGTTTGGAGCTCGTAGGAAACCAGTCAGGGAGACTGGGACAGCACTGGGAGCACCATCCTGTGGACAGCCCTGAAGGGAACAAGGCCATTCCCTTTGGGAAGAGCCACATCACTCACTGAATGTCAGATTTTTATGTTGCTGTTGGGGTTTTTTTTTTGAGTCAGGACCCAGAAGAGTGAGACAGCAGCAGGAGGAAGATGGAGGAGGAGAAGAAGAAGAAGAAGCAAGAAAAAGTGTGAATGAACAAGAGCAAGGGAAGGGTTTTTGGAAAAAAAAGGCAGTGGAGAGGGATGAGGATTCAGGCCAGCCAAGTGTGCAGCCTTCCCAACATATGATGTATGTAAGGAAAAGGCAGCAGCACATCTGAGCAGAATTACAGGTGGCTGAATTAATTAGCTCCGAGTCCCAACACCCCCAAACATCAGGTGCTGGGATTAAGGACTCAGAGCTAGTTTGCTGCTGAATCCCAAACCTCAGATATTATTTGGATTCAAATTGGAAGTGTTGCAGATGGGTTTGTTTGGGGAAGCAGAGAGAGAGCTGTCTTTTCCTATTCTCCCTCCAGCCAAAGCAGAAAGGCACCTTTCCCTTCCCTTCAAACGTGGTGTGAAAATCACTGCAGCCCTCCCTGCCCCCCTCTGCAACTGCTTCCTACCTTAACGACCTTCCAGGTCTCTTCCAGGTCCCTGGAGCTGCGGGATGGGCGGGCAGAGATTCCCTCCGAGGTCTCTTTCTGTCCCCTCTGCCCGTGGGACGTTGTGCCAAAGGAATTTACTGCCCTTAAATGCTGGGAGAGTGTGACTGAACAAAGGGATCTGGCAGAAATGGCACCTGGAACAACGACAACTTGCCAGATTCTCTTGATTTTGAGGCAAAGCCCCCAAAGGCTCACCAATAACCAGGTTCAGAGAGGTTAATCAGAACAGCAGACAGGCATCAGAACTACATAGTTTTCCTGTGATAAAAATGGGTTATTCCCTCTAAAAAAACCAACTCCTGGGTTGTTCCCCATGAAATGGAAATAACCCTCATTCAGCAGCAGTGGTGGAACAAAGCCCCTGTGCTGGAGAGAGGATCAAACATTATCCTCCTGTGGGTGGGGGACAATCTGTGCAGGTGGAAGAGTTCGTGGATGTGGGGGGAAGAACAGACCCTGCAGCACCTCCTGCTACATCAGGTGAGGAGACTCCCCTTGCCAGGACCACCCCGGGCAGGGCTGATGATCTGCTGGCAGAGGAGATGCAGAGGCAGGACTGGCAGAGCTCTGGCCTTGTCTGGAGGTGCCAAACGAGCTGCTGAGTCCAGCCCAGCCCGTGGGAAGCGTCCAGGAGCAGCTTCCAGGGACACAATTAGTGCTCCTGTGGCTTTGGACGGGATGGGATCAGAGAGCTGGAAGAGATCAGGGTTTGTCACGGCTCTGGTGCCCGGGCTGGGCTGGAAACACAGGCACTGCTGCCAGGCTCACTCAGGAGAGGATTGTTGGGTGGATGGAAAGCTTGGGAAAGCTGGGAGAAAAGGGAAGGGGAGGGAAGGGAAGGGAAAGGGAAAGGGAAAGGGAAAGGGAAAGGGAAAGGGAAAGGGAAAGGG
>NW_020898031.1:52224-56674 GCF_003984885.1 Neopelma chrysocephalum
AGGAAGGGGAAGGGGAAGGGGAAGAGGAAGGGGAAGGGGAAGGAAAGGGGAAGGGCAAGGGAAGGGGAAGGGAAAAGGAAGGTTTGGGAAGGGAAGATTTGGGAAGGTTTGGGAAGACAAAGGCAAGGGAAGGGCAAGGGAAGGGGAAGGGAACAGGAAGGGAAAGGGAACGGTGGGGAAGGAGAAGAGGAAGGGGAAGAGGAAGGGGAAGGAGAAGGTTTGGGAAGGGAAGGGAAGGCAAAGGCAAGGGAAGGGGAAGGGAAAGGGCAAGGGAAAGGGCAAGGGAAGAGGAAGGGGAAGGATGAGGAAGGGGAAGGGAAAAGAAAGGGAAGGTTTGGGAAGGGAAAGGGAAGGGAAAGGGAAGGGAAGGGGAAGGGAAGGGAAGGGAAGGGAAGGGAAGGGAAGGGAAGGGAAGGGAAGGGCAGTTTTGGAACAGTGCAATCAGCAGAACACTGAGTATGGCAAGAGGGATGGTCATGGAGAGCTTTCAGTGCATCCAGAGCCACAACACCTGCCCTGGCAGGGCCTTGCTCGAGGTGGGGGGACATTAAATTGTGTCCTTGGATGGGCAAAGCCTTGGAGAGGGCAGGAGCTCCATGGGCCTGGATGAGAGGTGGGATCTCATCCAAATCAACACCTCAGGCTTGGAGATCTTGGATGTGCAAACCCGTCACAGGCTGAATCTTTGCACTGGAGCATCTCATGGTGTCCCTTAGGAGAAAAACCCTCCTCCTGGAAAGGGAGAGCGAGTCTGGCAGAGGGGAATCCTCCTGGAGGATTCCTGGCAGGAAGAGCCAGGAATTCCTGTTATCTCCTGCACCTCACCCTTGCTCCAGGGTGCCAGGGGGGTGCAGATTAAAAACTGAGCAGCCCAGAGGTGCAGCCCGAGGTTCCCAGAGGGCACAAAGGTGGGGGTCAGGCAGGTGGGGGGACTCCAAACCTCTGCCTGCAGCAGCTCCAGCCTCCCAAAACACAGAGCCCAAGGGTGCAGCCTCGGCCCTGGGGCAGGAGGAGGGACCTGGGGGTGCTGAGGAGCTTCACTGACAGCACCAGAGTCAGAGATTAGGAAGGAATAAATTCACGGTGAAGAACACGCAGCAAACAATTCCTTTGTTAGTGATTAGTTATTGGAAAATCGCCCCTGCCTCTGCAGCCTCCTGCACTCCTCAGGTGATCAAAGACCTCGTTCCACACCAACTCCCCCCTGTTCTTTCCCTCCGGTGTTCAGGGGAGCAAATCCCATCCCCGGAGCCTTTGTCCCCTGCTCTCTGTGCAGGTTTCCATCGTCCCCACCGCGACAATAAAACACCTCCTGTTTACAGGCAAAGAAAAACCCAACTCAGCACTTTTATTCTTTTTTTTTCCCTTTTTTTTGCCGCGAGAGGAAAATGAGAAGGGGGAAAAAAAAAAAAAGGTACATTTTCAAGCACTTTAGATCGTGGCTCCTGCAAATTAGAAAGTGCAGGCGCTTTCCCCGGCTGGAATGGAGGCAATTACCCTGTGAAAGCAAGTGCTATTTGCAGCCCTGTCGCCTCACAGCCCCACTAATGCTTTTAAGATACACAAGATACACTTATTTGTGGCTGCAGAATGTCCACCTTCAGCAGGTTGTGTCTGCTCTGAGATCAGGCAACGAGCAAATAGCTCGGCTTTGTGTTGCTTCTCACACCGGTTAAATGAAAGTTTTTTGAAAGCCTTGGGTTTTTTATCCACAAAAGCCTGCAAAGTTTTCCTCCTTCACAGTGTTCTTCAGGCCCCAGACCTGCCTTGGCCTTCCACTGCTGGTTATTCATAGTACCTGGTATTTATATATATAAAAACATGTATTTATATATATAAATAATATATAATAAATATGCTATATATAAATAATATATAATATAATATATAAATATGTACTTTATATGTAATTATATATTATATAATATATAATATATATTTTAATATACAATATATATTTTAATATATAATATATTTTAATATATATTAATATGTTTTATACATATAATATATAATATATAATCATAAATTTTATATATTATATATTACATATTGTATTATATAATATATAAATATATAAATAAAAATAACTACACATATATATAAATAAATATAAATATATAAAAATATGTATAAAATAATATAATAAAAATATCTATATTCCACAGAATGTGTGTATATATATATATATATATATATATACACCTCAGAACTTGCTCAACAATTTCTGTGTGCAGGAAAAACACCCCGAAATAACGATGAATAATAATATTGCCCCTCTGATTCAGTTTGTTCTGTCAGGATTGCCCTTTCCTTTGCAGTACCAGAATTTTGCATTATATTTTTCCTCCCCCCCAGCCACCCCTTTCTCACCCCATATGTGGCTGGAGGGGCTATCTACCAGCAGCAAATGTGTTTAATCAACTTTAATACTTCCACAGACTATAATTAAGAGAAATGTTCTGGCCTCTCCTCCTGGCAGAGGGGCTCCAGCCCAGCTCAGAGTCCTGCAGAACCTGAATCCCTTTGCCCTGCTCAGGATTCACCAACAGACACACAAAAATCAGGAATTAGGAATTTACATCCCAGTGACTCTCCAGAACAACCAGGAAACTTTTCCCCTGGGGAATTATCGGGCAGCAACTGCCTGAGGCAGGGAAAGGAGCCTGAGGGGTGTCAAAGGCACAGCTCAGAATGTCAAAGTCTGATTAAATTTATGGGATCTCTTCCAAGTTGGAGCTCGGGTTTCTCTCCCCTTGCCCCGGGGCACAGGTAAGGCACAGCTCCCAGTTCCCCTCCAACCCTCCGAGGGTTACAAACATTGGGTACAAATATTGGTTACAAACATTGGTTACAAACATTGCTTCCCATAAAGGAACAAGTGCTCGGTGCCAAAATCCACGTGTAACCACATCCCTGCAACAAACACAGCCCTGAGAACAAACAGGAAATAGAGAGACTTGTTCTGATAGAATCACAAACCCCAGCAACACCATAAATCCCCCCGGAGACTCGGAGCATCTCCTGCCTTTCTTTAAAAGCCTGAAATCCTGAGCAGTGTTTGCTCAGTCGATTCTTTTGCTCGGTAAATTTTCCACAGCTCCCTGCTCTGGGTGGGGGGTTTGGGTCTTCAAGTCTTACAGGTCTGGATGGAGCTGGATCATTATTATTATTATTATTATTATTATTATTATTATTATTATTATTATTATTCCTAACTGGCTCTGCCACTGGGATCAGCCAAACCATGGATTGTGTTGTGTGAACCCAAAGTCCTTTTGGGGCCCTTCCACTTGTTTGCATTTATGCTGCCACAGAGGAACTCTGGGGAGAGGAAAAGGGGAGTCAGGAACTAAAAAAACCTCAGTGCTCTGCTTTGTTTCAGGGTTGCTTTGGGCTTGCTTGTTGTATTTAATGGCTGTGTTTCTTTTTGGCCCAAGAAATTATAAAATATCTAAAACAAAGTTGTCGGGGAGGTGTTTTATTTATTTTTTTAAAGACCACTTGTAGAAGCATATAATATATATATTATATATCATATATCATATATATAATATTATATATTATATAGTATATTATATTTTATATAACACTATATATAATAAAAATATAATTATATTATATTTATATAATATATTATGTAATATATAATATTTATACAATAATTTATATAATAATTTATAAAATATATATTATATAATATATAATATTATATATTATATTTTATTTTATGCAAAATCTAATATATAAATATAAATAAAAATAAACATATAAAAAGATAAATATATATTTAAATATATATATAAATAATATAACAAATAAATACATATATTCCACAGCCTTCTCCCCATCTCCTCCTTTGGATTAGTATCATCACAAAATCAAGGAGAATAAGCCCTGAATTATGCTACTGGAGCCTGGAGTTTTATCAGAGTCACATCTTTTGACACAGCACCTTAAATTTTAAGCACATGGTTACACTTTGCATCGAGCATCAGCTTGAAATACACTTGTTTTGGGCCGGCACTACCAATATTTCACATCCTGATTCTCTGCAGGGCTAAGTGATAAATATGCATCAGCCCATTATTCAAGCAAGGAGGGGATGTTTTTTTTAACATCCCAGCTCTGGTGGCCCCTCCGTGCTGACCCCGGGCAGCCCCTGTGCCCCAGCTCTGCCTGGACCTTCTGCCACTCTGTGTTTATTGGAGCAGAGCCTGCAGGTGGAACGACACAACCACGCTGGGAAGGCAGGGAAATAAATGCCAGTCCCTGCCCCCAAATGCTTGGATCAACTGAACTGCTTTTTAAATGTTCCTTCATTTCCAAGCAGGGCGTGAGTGTGTGTTTGGAACCACCATTTATTCAGGTTAAACCCTCCCTGATACGTTTAATTTGGAGGTGAGTGGCACCAGCATTACCCAGAAGAAGGTCTCCATCCCACTCATTA
>NW_020898031.1:57074-97923 GCF_003984885.1 Neopelma chrysocephalum
CTGCCCCAGTTTTCCTGCACAGCACTGAGATACTTGAGAAGGTTGATCCTAATTAACTGATGATGTGAATTTAGTTAAAACACATTCAGCCTCACGGGGACACACACTCATGAGGGAGGCAGCTCTCATTCCATCCAGGGACAAAGGGTGTTGTTGGGGGCAATCAAGTTACCAGACTTAATAACCTGCTTCATATCAGCCAGGACCTGCCTGGTTCTGCCCTCAGCTCACCCTGACCGTGGAGAAAAATATTCCCTTTCCTAAGATTTTACTCCACAGTTGGGCCAGGGTGGGAGTTGCAAGCCCTGACCGAGGATTTTAAGCCTCTAAGTGTGTGAAAAAATACCTGCCTTTAATTTCCTCAGACCACTACAGGTCCTTCCTTCACATAAATAATAATCAATAGGACTCGTGCAGACGGGCTGTGAGAAAAAGGGGCTCCTGTAAAGTTCTGGTGTCAATTTTTACGTTCCAAAAGTTGATTCAGATAATCATCTGAGATTTTCTGTGTGCTTATCTGAGCCTCCGAGCCTCTGATACCGGGGTAACATTGTTAAATGTATTTATCACACACACACACACACAAATTCAGGGCAGCTTTGTGCTCAAATACCAGCGTTTCCTGGGGGGGATTTGCCTCGCAGGGGGAACAAATTCAAGGTCAATACCTCGCTTAGCTCCAAAAGCCACGGTTCTTAAATTCTTAATGGGACTTTTCAAGAAATCAGGGCTATTTTATTCCCGGATCTCAGGAACGAAGGAGTGAAAAAAAAAACAACCAAGCCCTGCTTGCCATCCGTGCTCTCCGGTTTGCTGCTCCCTCAGGGAAGTCAATGGAAGTCTGCAGACGTGCCCCAGCTGGGTGTCTGACTCTCAGGCACCAGAAATCATCGCTGCTTTTAAACAGAACAATGGGGGGACTCGGCGTCACCGAGTCTTTGCTGCAGTTGTGATTTGCTTCCCCAGATAAACACTTCATTCCCAGCGTTCTGGAGATCAGAGGGGGGACTGCTCCCCCTGCTCACACACTGGATTTATCATTACCACTGAAAAGCACCCCCTGGATCGAGCAGAGGGCAGGGATCAGTTGTTCCATCTGAATGGAACATCCTTCTCCTTTAATGGCCTTGGAGTTGGCTCCGTCCCTCCCGCCCTGTCCTTGGGCTGCAGGATGATCCCTGATGCTCTTGGACTGGACCTTCAGCTCCGCTTTTGGACTCACAGAGAAATAATCGTTCCTGAAAACAATTTCCCCGTGATTAAAGATCTGCTGCTGCTAAAAATATTTGAGGCAGGAATCATCCCGAATAATGGACTTGGCAACGTGCACCAGAGATGACAGAAATTGCTGGCACAGTGCAGAAAACAAACATCAAAAGACAGAATAGCATCAGACACTGTGAAGCACTGGAGGTTTTTTTTTCCTTTGGCTCGTGCCATTTTGCCAAGGTTGTTTGTGCATCCTTGTGTCATTCCAGCTAATGGCACGAGTCCTTTAATTCAAGATATTCTTTGAGGCCTCCCTGGGATGGCACCTACACTCATTCTGCTCCTGTTGTGAGCCACCCTCTTGGTTCTAAATGAGAAACCACATTCAGCAGCAAAACTGTCGGGGGTGTTCTGTTTTTCAGCTTTTATTCCACCTCATTTGCTTTCCTTTTTTCCCCCTAAAGGAATGTTGGGGCAGTGGCAGCGTGGCCTGTTCCTCCATCCCTCCCTCCCTCCCCTTCCTTCGAGGGGACTCTCCCAAGATACATCTGGCTGTTACCTCCCGTGGTCACTGCAGTCACCCAGCTGCCCTTTATTGATAACCCAGCCAATAATTGGTTCTAATTGGATGTGATTGGGAAGCTGATGAAGGGCTTGAGCTGGAGGAGCTCCCTGGATTCCTCCCTGAGGGCACAACACTCCAGCACCAAGGTCAGGGCTGGCAGTTCCCCAGGGAAGTGCTGGCACAGGATCAGGGGGTGTGTCAGAGCTGCCATCACTTCTTGTTCACAGGGCTCAGCCCTTCCTGGGGCTTTGCACTCCCCTGGAAAAGTTGCAGCTTTCCCTGAACCCCCCCGAGCCCGAGACCCCGAGACCCACCCGGGGAGAACAAGGCACACACAGCAAGTGTTCCAGGGTGACCTGCCCCGGGTTCAAACCACTCTGCAGGTCCCCCAAAAAGACACTCAGGGGGGCCTGACAGCACGAGGACGAGACCACAGCGGAGATCAGACAAGTTCTTGTGGCATCAGCCCCGTGCTCGGAGCTGCAGTGTCAGAGCCCACGGGAAGGCAGCAGAGCAGGGTGAGATGAGCCAAGACCGATGTGGGTTTGTCCTTTCCGCCCCAGGGAGCTGATCTTTCGTGGCTGTGCAGGGGCAGAGCTTCTCTTCTTCTTCTGTCGTTGCCTCAGAGGTGGGGGAGGGAGTGAAAAGCGAGGAGGTGGAACAGGGCAAATCTCGCCTCACTGATGTCGCTCCTTTGAGCATTATCAGCAAGTGAACTTGGAGACAAACGCACAGACACTTCAAATGCCACACGGGGCCACATCTGAGGAGCCTTTTCAATTACGGGGTCTTAGAAGAGCCCCTGGGAACTGCCAAGAGGGGCCTGGCTGGAGAGGGTTTGGCAGGAGCTGAGAAAACCCCTTTGGGGGGCTGAGAAACAGCAACGGCATCAAAGAGAGCCCGGGAGGAGGGAACGACAGAGGAACATCAGAGAGGTGAGGCAAGGGCAGAGGAACATCAGAGAGGTGAGGGAACGACCTCGCTCAAAGCTGAGCGGGCTGAAGGGTGACGCTGCAGTGCCGGGGACATCAAGCCCGAACACAAAGGCACCGAAATGCAAAGAGGGTCGTTGATCTCCGCGGACATCAAGCACAGAGGATCAAGGCTGGGGTCGTGTTTACGCTCACACACAAACACCGACGAAAGCAGAGGGGGTTTGGCCGGGTCTGGCTCGCAGGGGAGCCCTTTGAGTGGCACCCAGGCTTTGGCTGACGAGCACCTCGGACAGGGCACGGGGCGAGATCTGCTCTGGCTCTGAGAAGGCACAGAGAGCAGAGACACGGCAGCAGCACGTGGAGAGCCCATCAAAGCGTGTCGGATGCTCCTCACACACGGCAGCGCCAATTAGAGCCAGAGCCGTGCAGCCGCTGCCCCTGCAAAGCTGGGAGAGTTTGGTTTTTTTTCCCAGGGTCAGAGGATAACGACCCCGAAAGTTTAAAGACCTTCCAGCACAGCAGCACAGCAGCCCTGCCAAATCCCGCTGTCAGTTTGAAGGCTTGTTAGCAGCAACTCCTCTGGTTTATCTCCGGGTGATTAGTGCCTTTCCAGGCTCTCAGACCCCGTGAAAGAGGGTTTAGATTTGGCCTTCCCCGTATAAAAGCAACAGCATTTTTACTTCGTTTACTTGGATGTTTGGGCCTTTTGCTTTGTTGTTTTTTCTTTTGTTTTTTCCTTTTTTTTTTTAAGGGAGAAGAGTTCCTCTGGTCAGGATTCTCACTTTCCAAACGCTCTGACAGTAATAAATGTATCCAATTACCTCTACTGGAGTTTTTTAAATTCACTGGTATTTGTGCAAGCACTCCCACGTACACGCAGAGCTATATGGGGATGAGATCCTTAAAAAGCATAATAACTATCTGTGCAGGCACAGGCACCATCTATAGATAGATCCACACAAACACAAGGCATCAGCACATCCACGGGAGCACATGAATCCCCGGGATGGAGCCACAGGGATGAGTGTTCATGGAACCCCTTATGCAGAAATGTGTCCGTGGGCAACACAGGAGCCCAGTGCATGTGTTTATCAGCACAACCATCACGTCTGCAGGCTCAGTGTGTTCGCACAGGCTCCTGCACCCATCTCATGCAGCTCAGCCAGAGGGAGACGTTCAAAACCTTCTTTCCTGAGGGGAAAAAAAAAAGAAAAAAAAAAAGGAGTCTTGTTCTTCGCAGAGCTAATTTTTCTCATTAAAATGCTCCTGGTCAAGCGCATAACATTAGCATGAGTTATTGCCAGATGGCAAAAACAGGGATTAGAGGTGGGAAGAGCCGCCGGAGCCTTGCCTGTGGGTGCTGGCGCTGCCTGCCAAGCCGGAGCTCATCCCCGCGCCCCGTGCCCGCAGCGAGCCATCCCGCACGCCAGAGCTGTGCCCCTGCCATCGCCGGGACCCCCGACAGGCCCCCCCAGCACTGCGGTGCTTCCTCCCTTCCCCAGTTTTCCCGGTTTTCCAATTCCCGTTCCACCTCCGCCGGGGCTGCAATTCCCCCCGCCGCCCACAGGCGGCGCTGCGCAGTCACCGTTCGGCCCCAAAACTCCGCGAAATCGGGTTTTTTTGGTAGTTTTCTTGTTTTGTTTATTTTCCTTTTTTGTTGCAGAAAACGCTAAATCGAGCTGTAGATGAAAAGCCGTGCGCTGTTTAACTTCGCGAGCCGTGTTTTTAAGTCTGGCACCTCCCGCGTGTGCCCCGCGGGTCCCGCAGGGGCAGCGCCCGCTCCGGGCTGTCCCTGCTCACCAGCCTTGGCCGGGTGTTTTCAGAGATCCCACTGGAAGGACAGGCCCTCTCCCAGACCCTCTAGTCCCAGGAGAACCTAGAGGTGCGTTGGTTCACAAACCCCCTTTGCAGCAGGCACAGCATCACCAGAGGGGACTGTGAGATCGCAGCCACGGAGGGCACAAAACCCAACCCAACCCCCTCCTCAGCGAAATGCCCAATTCTCCAACTCTCACCCTGGGTGGGTAAGTGCCCAATTCTCCAATTCTCAGCCTGGGTGGGTATTCGGTGCCTCTCTGGCCTCCCCAGCTCCGGAGCAGGGCTAAAGATCACCTCCCCTGCAGAGCGTCAGAGCTGCTCAGCAAACAGCCCGGCAGGAAAATGGTCAGCCCTCAAATATCACCAGAGGTCGGGAATGTCGATCCATGAATGCCAAGCAGTTTTAGGGAGCACAGGTCCCATCCAGCTAATGTTAATGGCTCATTTCTGGGCAGTAGGCAAAGCCAGGGGGCAAAGGTTCAGCTCCTTGCCACCGTGCCCATGGGGAGGGTTCCTCTTGTTCCCAACCAGGAGGAAATATCAGAATTTAAAGAGGTCAAAGCTGTGAAGCTTGGGTGGAAAAAGTTTAAATAGCACTGGAAAAACACGGGAAAAAATAATAATAATAAAAAAATCCACGCTGTATCTCCTCCAAAAGCAAATGCTGTTAAATTTTTTAAGTCACCTACTTGTGCTGTGACACCCACAAGGAATTAGCTGAGTCAGCCAGTTCTACTCCTGTATCCCAGGAATTTGTCTGATGAATGAATTGCTTGTTCTTCCTGAGGGGAGGAAAAACAGGGATGCTGAAGGAGGAGCACGAAAGTGGCCAACATTTCCCAGTCACAGATTTTGGAGTGAATGCCACCCCGAATTGTAGGGGAATACCTGCAGCAGGAAGGCTTTTCATGTGAAGGTGTTTATGCAGTAAGAGCTGAAGTTGGGTTTAGATTTTGCTCAGTGAAATTCGTGGCTGTTTTTACTGAAACAGTCTCACATGATCACGATACTAATTAGTTTCTAAGTGATAAAAAACTAACACGCTCAAGAAAGCACGGGTGGTGAAAGATGGGAAACGGATGAAATTATTGCAGGGTTCGGGTTTTCTTTTGATTATAAATGTAGGAAAAAAAGTATAAAATGGCAGGTAAGTTGATCAGCAGACAGGTCAACCTGTTTATGTATGATTCCTGTATTTATTTTCCCACATTTATGGGTGAACCCGAGTAAACACCTCCCAAAACGGCAAGGAAAGGTGTCCCTCCCCACCTGAGCTGCGAGAATGAAACCCCACTGCGGGCTGAGCCCTTCCATCCTCTGCACAAGAACGTCTGACGATTCCTTTGGTTCCATCTTCACCTTCCTGTGATTGAAGTAGAAGCTGATCACCAGTTAAACACCCCTTAACAGCTCCATGAGCCTGGAAACGCATCTCTCGCCTTAATGAGCGTGGAAAGCTCTCCTCGGCTCCCAGAGCGTGGGAGATTGAGAAAGATCCTATTTGCTTATTTTTTTCCCCCTTCTTATAAGAACTTAATGAGACGAAATTGGTGGCTCGTAATCAGGCGTTGGCCTTTTCATCTCGGCGGGTTTTATTTACCGAAGCTCATCCGAGCGGAGCCGGTGATGGGCGGTGATAACGCGAGCGGTGATAACGATCCCTGGCAGGCAGAGAGGGGCACAGGGGACGAGAACAAACGGTGATTAAAGGAACATCACCCCTGGAAACACGGCCCTGTCCCCCCGGGGCCAGCAGAGCCCCCCGGAGCTGGGGATGAACCCACCAGGATCCTGCATCTTCCCAGTTTGTTGCCAGCGCTGCCCTGGGACGGGTTTGTCGCAGAGTCCCGGGGTGGTTTGGCTTGGAAGGGACCTTAAAATCATCCAGTGTCACCCCTGGACGCCTCCCACTAGCCCAGGTTGCTCCAAGCTGGCTGGAATTCCCAGAGAAGCTGTGGCTGCCCCGTCCCTGGAAGTGTCCAAGGCCAGGTTGGAGCAACCTGGGCTAGTGGGAGGTGTCCCTGCCCATGGCAGGGGGTGACACTGGGTGATTTTAAGGTCCCTTCCCACCCAAACCATTCCATGATCATAAATTCTCCCATTTTGGGGCTGCCTTTGGGCATTTGTACAGCTGGACTTTGCCCTCAGCTGGGTTTCCCAGCTGGGAATGGTGAGGATAGATGCAAGGAATGGTGAGGATGGATGCAAGGAATGGTGAGGATGGATGCAAAGCAGAAGGGAAGGTGCCACCAACACTCCCCTGGCGAGGTCAATGCACAGGTTGACAGACCTGGCAGGGCAGTTTGGCTCCTCCCTGACCCCTCTCTCTCAACATGTGCTGCAGCAAACCCACGTCTCTGGCCCCGTGCCCGTGGCAGACACACTCTCTGAGTGCTCTCAATTTGCATCTGTCATTATCTCCTGTGTGTGCCGGGGTTTAATGTGCAATAAACCCAAATGGCTGATGTATATTCTGCATTTTATTAGCTCTCATCTCTCCCTGGCAGCACACACAGGGCCATTCTGCCTCACAGGAGCTGCCTGCTGGTCCACCAGAAAGGCCCCGAAATGGAGGTTTGGTGCTTTGGCACTGGGTTTTTCCTCCTGAAAAATCCAGAGTGGGAATTTACAGTTATTAATGAGACCATAAAATGGCTTCACCTGTTGTTCTTAAGCAGTTTTGACTTGAGGTTTTCCCAAACTGTTCAAAAAATTTAGGCTTTCAGGTGTGTCCTGCTTTTGGCCTGAGTTGGCCAGAGCACACACAGGTAAATTGTATTCCCATAACCCACCAGAAATGAGCTTTTCTGTGTAGTTGTGCTCATAGTTTCTGCCTTAATTAGGACATATCCTCTGTCTAGACAATAAATAACAGAACGTTCTGTCCTTGCCTGTGTTCCTCACCGGTGCTTGAGATCATTCCTTTCATCTTCTTCACACTTTTCTGTGAAGTTTGGGGAAAAAAAAAATCACATTGTGGTCCTTCTGTTTCAGGTTCACACCAGCTGAAATCTCACCTTGCCATTTTGAGGGGCTGTTTGGTGGCTTAAGGCATTGAAATGTCACCTTTCCTCTCCATTTTGAGGACCTGAAAGGTATGGAGGCCCCTTCTCCCTTTTGGCCCTAATTAATCAATATATTTTAGCAGGAGCTACCAGGAAATGTGGCCTCGAGCTCTGGGATCTCGGTGGTGGAGTGGAACAGCAGCCTAAAGTGAAGGACTTGATCTTTGCCACCCGGGAGGTGCTCGTCCCTCCTTTCCCATGGAAACGGGATGAGGGAGCAGATCTCAAATGTGGCCCCAGCCGGGATTTTGTGCAACAATTATTGAACCAGCCAAACTTCAGCCACTGCTCAGGTCACTCATCCAACCCCAACAGGAACTGGCTCAAGTATCCAGGGTGTTCTTGACACAGAGAGGTCACTTTTCTCACTTGACACCCGGTGACACCAGAACCATTACTCTGGAAGTGCTTATTATTGAAATAAAACCGATTTTAAGGCTCCCTGTAAATTACTTGTTTTATGGACCTTGCAATAAAACCACCAAATAGTTTAATCATATGCTGGAAAGGCCAGAACAAGCTCACAAAAAGGCAGGAAGGAGGGGAAGGAGGGCAAAAACAGTGCTAGCAATTGCTCCAGAGCTGGAGCAATGAAAAGTTTGGGCTCCACACTTGTGGGGCAGCTCCCCACGGGCACAAATCCCACATTTCCGGGGGAGATCCTGGTGCTCAGCTTTGAAAATCGACCCCCAGGGAGCTTGTGTTGCTCCCTCAGCAGCAGAATTTAAAAAAGATTAAAAAATTTAGACTGACTTTTCTCACACTCCTGTGCAGATCAAGCAGCTCGGGGTGATGAGAGGAACCAGCTTGGGAAACAAGCATCTCTCTTTTAGGTTATGTTTTTGTACAAAATCTTGCCCTGTGTCATCTGTATGAGTTTTTTTTGTGTTCATCGCATCAATCACTCCTCTCTCTTGGGATGTTCCTGTGCTGGGGGTGGGTCCTGGCAGAGCAGCTCCCACCTCCCTCCCTCCACGCTCTGCTCCCACCCAGCTCCAATTCTCCTCAGGGACATGTCTCCCTCCTCACTGGCCCCCAAAAATCAGATTTAAAAAAAAGAAATGCCACGTGTGTGTGTGTGTATTGTCACCAGTGTTCAGGTCTGGAGCTAAAAACACACAAACAGCTCGTACGTATTTAGGACCAAATAAATTCATTTAGCGCTTCGTGCGTTTCATCTTTGATCAGGGTGTTTCTGCTGCAAGGATATTCAAATTAAATCAAAGCAAAAGAGATAAAAGCCAGCTGGCTTTGGTTGATCCAACCATCCAGGGAGAAAGTACATATTTTATTAGTGCAGCTGGGCTGGGATGAAGGGAGGCAGAGCACTGAAGGCAGGAAAGCTTCGTGGGGCTCCAGGGGTGGGATTCCTCCCCGTGCAGAGTCTCTGTGTCTCACTGCTCAGGATAAAACCTTGGGAATCCATGGACCTGCTGGAGAGAGTCCAGAGGAGGCCACGGAGATGCTCCAAGGGCTGGAGCCAGGCTGGGAGAGCTGGGGGGGTTCACCTGGAGGAGAGAAGGATCCAGGGAGAGCTGAGAGCCCCTTCCAGGGGCTAAAGAAGCTCCAGGAGAGCTGGAGAGGGACTGGGGACAAGGGATGGAGGGACAGCACACAGGGAATGGCTTCAAACAGCCAGAGGGCAGGGATAGATGGGATATTGGGAAGGAATTCCTCCCTGGGAGGGTGGGGAGGGGCTGGGATGGAATTCCCAGAGAAGCTGTGGCTGCCCCTGGATCCCTGGAAGTGTCCAAGGCCAGCTTGGAGCACCCTGGGCTAGTGGGAGGTGTCCCTGCCCATGGCAGGGGGTGGCACTGGATGGTTTTAAGGTCCCTCCCGACCCAAACCATTCTGGAATTCCATGGAGCTCCTGTCAGTACCCAGAACTGTTGTCAAATGCAAAGTGCTGCCAGATTTAGAACCCGGGCTGTTCTCAGCTGCAGTGAAGCCACAACAGCAGCAGCCAGTTCCCCGAAGAACATGTGACGGAAGAGCCCAGGGCACAGGGTTTGGGATTCCAGAGATCTCTGGGACAGATCTGGAGCCTTAATATCCTTCCCTTCCCTCGCATCCTTTTATAACTCAATTATCTCCTTTATAAAGCACTCGTGAAGATTTAACCACCAAGCGTGAGAATGGCACAAATGGAACAAATAAAACAACACCACACAATCTTTTTACAAACCCTGCAAATGGCTGGGCTGTAAACTTGGCTCTACCAGCACGGGAGAAGAAAAATACAATATATAATTGATATCCCATCTCAAAACTGAACCCACAGAACACATTTGAGATCGAATAGAGCTCTCAATAAGCACCTTTCAAACAAATGGTAGGTGGAAAATGAGATGCTGTCACTGGACAGGCAATAGTGTAAAATGACAAATATATTTCAGAAAAATCACGTTGTATCCCTGGAGAATTCATGAATCAGCATGAACTGGAAACCACTCCCTCGTCCCCCAAAGTCAAAGTGTTAAATCCCTTCCGCTGGCACCGGGGGTTCCGAGGAGCTCAAATGAACTGTGATTGTCCTTACAGTTAATTAAGCAGGTTGTTTAAGGAAAATAAAACATCCAGCGTGGCACGTTTCACTTTTAATTATTGGCTTTCCGTGGGCAAATTAAACAAGTGGCTCTTTCCCATGACCTTCCAACCACTGCCAAGGAAACACCAGCACCAGCCCTTCCTCTGCTGGGGCTGTCGAGGGGGGACCAGCCCAAGGCCATTGCAGCTGCTTTTAGAAGCAAAAAAAAATAAATAATAAAAAATCATATAGTCAGTCTTGTTAAATTAGTTTACCTAAAATTGTATGTGTGAGTGATTTTAATCAAAATCTAATTTCCCCTCTTTTTAGAGGAGCCGAAATGAGATTTTTCTAATTTGCTTTTCGCGGTTCAAGTTTCTCATAATTCTTTCTGTTGGTCGTGACAGCCCCCGTCGAAAAGCGTCTGCTGCTACAAAGCATTTAAAAAAAAAAAAAAAAGAAAAAATTAGATTTTCAAATTGATGTGCTAAATTAAAAATGTTTAATGTTTCTCATCAAAGGCACAGGGGTGTGCACGGGGCCTGTGGTACAGTTGGAGGCACGGGGCTTTTTTTTCATCTGTTTCTTTAACTCGCGGCACAAAGGGCGACTCTGCTGCGAAAATTAACAAGCTACAAGCAAAAAAAGTGTTGTAAAATAGTGTCTTCAGAGAAAATACCTTTTTAATTCCTTCCCCTCCCCGTTGCTGGTCTGACCTCAAGGATGTCACCTTAAAAAAACAGGCGCCGTGTTCTGCTTCTCACCAACTTTAGATGGAGTTTCACCGGATTCTTTCAGAGCATCTGAGCCCTCTGGGCAGTTTTAATTCTCTGGGCTTCACTTGCTAATTCCTGTGTTTTAGGAAACCACGTTATGTCTGTGAATTGACTCAAATTATTAATACATTCAGATCTGGGGTTCTGACTTCTGTGAGGAATTGACTCAAATTATTAATACATTCAGAGCTGGGGTTCTGACTTCAGTGAGGGAGCTCGAGGTTGGGGCTGCCCCAGGTTTTTGGGTGTGTTTGAGGAGTTCCAGGAGAAAGGGTTTAATTTCCAAGGAGAGTCCTTGGGAATTGTGGGTTGCTCAGCTGTGCCTGGAAGGATGAGGAGCTTGGGAACATGGAGCAGGTTGGCTCTTGGCTTTGGGTTCACACTCTGGCTGGAAGGGAACGGGCAAGGTCCTGGAGGGGATGGTTCCAGTGCTGCCCACGGGCATTCAGAGCGTGTTTTCCCCTCAAGGGAGGCAGATCAAACCCCAGCAGTGCCCACTGGCCCTTCCTTCAGCCACATCTCTTCAGCGCTCCCAGCACTCACCACACATGATGAGCTGGGGACATTTGCATAAATGTAATTGCTTTGATTTAAATGCATTTCTGCTGCCGAGGCCGGGCAGGAACAAAGCCCTCTGGTGAGAGAAGTGCCACCAAAGAGAACATCGTGTCTTTCTGGAGCAAGGAATAAAAGGCTGTTCTGTTCCATGTCATCCTCAAACCCCGGAGGGAACACCCAGGGGAGGAGCTGCAGCTTCTCCACCACCTTTCCAGGAGAAATGTGAGCTGAAGGACTTTTATCCATAAATTCAGAGCTGATCCACTCTCAGGGGCTGTTTGCAGAGTTGGTGGCACAACCCAAGTCCTGCCTGTGTCCCTGAGGACACCCAGGGCAGAGGAGGGAGAGCAGGACAACGTGCCAGGAAGGCTGCACTGGAGGGGAGTGAGAGATCAAGCACAGAAACAATGTCCTCTGTCTCTGCAGGAGCAGGGAATTCATCAGGATAAAAAAAAAAAAGGAATTATCCTCAGAAATAGGCTGTACCCTCTGCTGGAGAACGACTGTGTTGGACTCAGGGATTCTGGGGGTCCCTTCCAACTCAGAATATTCTGCAATTCTGACCCAACTGCCCCTTCACCCCCTGGATTCTCCCCCAGCACCCCGAGCACACACACACAGGATAAGCTGGGAGCTCCTCCATCCCATTCACATTCATCAGCTGTAACCAAGAGTGCAGAGCCTGGATGCACAAAGCCCTGTGTCCAGCTGGATCCCCATTAAACAGCCATTCCCCATCCCTCCCTTCTGCTGGATCACCAGCAACCCTGCACTGGCACAAAAGCAGAAGCCAGGCCTGGCATTGACCACGGATCACCAGGCACAGCCATGGATCAAATATTAGCCCAGTCTGTCAGTGGTTTATCCAAGGATGCAGCTCCCACCTAAAGAGCAGCTCCTTAATTTGAGCTTTAACTTTTGGCTGCAAATTCAGTGCAAAGCCAGGGCAGCTCAGCACAGTCTGTCTGACTCGGAGGGAGGGAGGGGGAGAAGCACACTCTGCCATTCACAATCTGCACACCCTCCTGCTGGTAATAATTCTAATCTGCTCCTGCAAAGCCTCCTGAAGCAGTGAAATAAAACACCAGACACGGGTCTGGGAGAGCAGCAGAACAGACTCACCCCCAGCGAGCTGGAAACCACAAAGTTTTGGTGGCACAGGGGAAGGTTGGATCCCATCCCAGGCCAAAAACATCTCCTGCCACCTTCCTGCATCCCAGGGATCACTGGCACATTCCCTGGAGGAGCAGGGATGTGTTGGGAAGGGGGGGCACATTCAGAGCTAATAATTCCAGAACAAGCATCAGCAGTGACATTCAAAACAGCACCTGAGGATAATTTGAAAGGTGTAGTAGCAGAAAATTAAACCCTGTAAAATAACTGTCTGGCAAATTAAAAAAACATAATTGATTCCATTAGCTCATTTTCAAAATTAAGTGTTGCTAATTGCCCGAGATAGTTTTTTATTTGGTACAGCCACTGTGTCTAACTGGCTGATCTGGGTTTACATTATTGACAGGCAACTGGGACAAAGTTGCTAAATAATGTTTGTTTTCCCTTCTATTTTGCCCAGGATTTGTTTCCAGGATACACAGAACAGGCATCAGGCCGGCTCTGACCTTTCTAGTATCTAATTCCCATCTGCAGCTGAATTTATCTGTGTGCAGAGATGTCAAAAGCTTAAACACATCCTCAAACTTCTGGAAAATCACGAGAGGGGATTAATCTGGTTCAGACCTGCATTCTGACAGCCACAACCACCAACCAGCCTCAAAGTTCTGAACCTCTGCCTTTAAAACCAGCAACTGCTGCCCAAGGACATTTTATAAATAAAACAGGAATCAGCCCATTTCAGTGTTCCACTGTTTTCTGTCACACATTAAGAAATTAATTCAGTTTTGGTGCAAATGTGTTTATCAAATCCAAGCCCAAAACCAGAAGACCAACGAGTGGTTTGAGCTTCACCTTGTGCAGGAGGTTTCACAAGGAATTCCTCCATCCATTGTGCCTTTGTTGCAGCATGGATAATGCCAACTGCTGGATTCTTTAATTAATAATACCCTGGACTGGGCTCACAAAGTGTTCAGAGCAGATCAGGGCTCGTGTGGAAGCTCAAGGAAGAAAGGAAAGGGAATCCCTGGAGGCCCTACAAGTTCATGATCTGCTGCCACAGGGAATGAAAAGTCTCTGCTGCTTTCCATGGGCAAACCAAGGGCTCCCAAAACTCCAGAAATCCATTGTTGACATGGGAGAAGAAGTATGGATTAAGTTTGTAACTGTGTTTAGAGCACCAGGGGATGAATTATCCTAATTGGTGTATTAGTCTCAGTTACACAGAGTAATCACCACAGGCTGCCTCTGTTTTCATTAGAAATTTAATTAAGTTTATCAATGTTTTAGCTTCTTTGGCCTTGTTTTCCAGCACCTTCCCCAGGCTTTTCTCCGTTTAATCAATATTTTTAGCGAGATGGGAGGGAAAAGTTTTTTTTTTCCACTGCGCCCTGTTTTTAATTTTTCATTTTCCTCCAGACACGAATCTGCTCCAAACAGGGGGAGTCGGGGATAAACTCACAGTCTCTGCTGCCTAAAGGTGCTCTGGCACTTCAACACCAGAGAGCATCAAGGTTTCAAGGTCAAGCTTTTAATGCTGAGGGTGAATCTAAGAATTTCTTAGAGCTGAACAAGCTCTGGCTCAGTCACTGATCAACCAGAGCATCCACACTGCAAAGGCCAAACCCTGAGCAGGGGCAGATGTCCCTGGTGTTGATCATAGGTATTTACCCCCTTTATATTTCCCACACATCTCCACCCAGAGCAGCAGCTCCTTCCCAAGGACACAGTTCAGGCTTTTGGGGCTGCACAGACCTCGAGCTGCTGGATTTCACCTGGGGGTGATGGGGCTGCACTGACTGACAGAGCTGCAAGGTTGGGGCTGCCACACTCCTGTGCAGGGAGGGAAGAGTGTCCAGCCTCAGGGGAGAGGTTCCAGCCTCAGGGGAGAGCCTCCAGCCTCAGAGGAGAGTGTCCAACCTCAGGGGAGCTGTTCCTAGATAAGGAAACACGTGCTCTGGAAATGCTCCTCCGGGTTTCACCTGGGGGTGATGGAGCTGGACTGACTGACAGAGCTGCAAGGATGGGGCTGCCACACTCCTGTGCAGGGAGGGAAGAGTGTCCAGCCTCAGAAGAGAGTGTCCAGCCTCAGGGGAGAGCCTCCAGCCTCAGGGGAATTGTTCCTAGATAAGGAAAACACTTGCTCTGGAAATGCCCCCCCCCCCCTTCCAATTTTTACCCCCCAACCCCAAAGTTTTGCCCTCTGTACCCCAAAATTTTGATTTCCTCTCTTGTGTTTTCTCCCTGTGAGCCCCGAATCTTTCCCCATCCTCCCATTTTTACCTCCACACCCCGATTTTACCTCCTTTACCCCAGTTTTGGCTCGGAGTCCTGCTCGTGCTGCTGCTCCTTGCACACCCCTCACCACAGTGTCCTGCCAGCAACAGCCCTCCCACCCCAAACCTGGGCACTGAGGGCTGGGAACACCTCACTGAGGTAGGATTTTGATCTGTAGAGGCTGTTAAAATGCAGAAATTAATCCACTGAGGGCCCCCAAACCATCACTGGGGACACTCTGCCCCTGCCTGGGGAAGCCACACTTTGCCTTCCCTGCATTTCATGTATTCCTCATTATCCAAACCTGCCAGTGCAACAACGAGCCCTGTTCATAAATCACTTTTGCCCTTTTCACTTCACAGTCCTGGAGAGCTTTCATCAAACCAGACATAAATGGGGCCTGCAAGACAGGAGGTCACAGCAGCCCTAACTAGGTATTAATATCTGTTCCTTAAGATTATTTTAATGGCTTTAATAGCTCCTGTGAAACAATTGCAGGTGCTTCCTGCCTCCCTTTCTTTGTAATGGCATTTTTCAGTCTCAAAGGATGAGGAACGAAGTGAATAATTGGGTTTCTGGGGTTTATTGTTTGTATTATAGTAGAATTGAGAAAGGCCAAGTAGGGTTTTTGGCCTCCTTGTGTTTGGTGCTGTACATTAAACCTGATTGATTACCATCCCAAAAGTCATCTCCTAACATTTTGATGGAAGTTTTCCAGGAGATTTTTTTCTGGAAAAAAAAAATTAAAAAATTTGTACCTTAATGCCACTTTTTTGGCAGTTTCCAGCAGCACTCCATGCACACACAGACAGACAGACAGACAGACAGACAGACAGACAACTGCCTCAGCTCGTGGGTTGTTCAGCAAGATCCACATCTGCATGTTTGTGTCCCGACAGGGAATCAGTTATTCTACAACATCTGGAGCCAAGAGATTATGAGTCATAACACAACTGCTCCCTGGAACATCATCTTGGCTTAAAAAACACCTCAGAGCTAATTCTTCACTGGTAATGCAGTGACAGACAAGTTCTGAGCTAAAACAAGGAAATTAAGGAGCCAGGAGTTTAATTCTGGACAAGCTTTATTGGCACAGTGTTTTTATTTAAAGTTACTGCTTGTATCCCATCCTCCACGGAGGCCAACCCACCTGTATTTTTGATTTTTTTTTCATTAAAAACTTGTGTCTCTGCAGAAAAATCAGAGTCCCAGCCCCAGAAAGAGCACTTCTGTGTTTCTGTGCAGCTGAGCCAGGTCTGTGGGGACACCAGGAGCATCCAGGAGCCCTCCTGGATGTCAGGACTGAGCATTCCCTGGAGCTGAGCTGAGCTCCAGACCCCACCTCTCGCATCCCCTGAGCTCAGCCCAGCAGGAGATGCCACCACAAAGGATTCATTGGCACCCCTGACCATTGTTAATGCACCAACCACCCCTTTGGCACAGCCTGAGGTGCCAGCCCACAGCTCCACCTGTTTCTCTCGGTTTCTGCTGCTTTTCCTGAGGAAAAAAAAATCCCCCCCTTATTTATCTCGACCTTTCTGTTCTGCATGGCCAAGTTATGGGCTGCTTCCCTCTCCATGAGTCATTTCCCTCTGGATTTACTGCCCAGCTCCAGCTCTTTGCTCTCTCCCACACTCAGCACAGGAGGTGTTTCCTCCCCAGGAGGACCAAGCACTGAACCAGCCCAGGAATGAGTCTGACAAACAGCTCTGGCCCTCTGCCCTCCTCCCCAGCCTTAGGAAGGGGACAAAAACCAGCTTTCAGCAAAAGGAAGCTCTGTAAATTTGAATCACAAACCTTGGAAAACAAGGGCTGACAAATATCTCGTGATCACAAGAAATTTGGACCCTTGTCCTGAGACCTGTTGATGTGCAACCCTGAGATATAAACCTGGCTCCAAGAAAGGACTTTTTGAGATGATTGTTAAAACCATGTCTAAACCCCTGTAATCCCCCTATCCCCCATGTCATCCTCCTTGAAGAAAAATTAACTATTTGGAAATTGCACTAAAAACTTGTGTTTACATAGGATGTCCCCAATTGACACAGGTTGTCCCCTTCATTAACATGTCCAGCCCCAAATGCCTATAAAATTGTGTTCTCCTGTTCAATAAAGCATTCCAGTTTTCCCCATGTCTAGCTTTTATTTTTCAGACCACCACTGCCTTATTTCCTTGGCTGATTGAGATGGAAGAGCTCAGGAAACCTGGCTGGGGTGTGAATGTTCTCACTCAGGGGCAGGGGGGTCCCAAGCCCCTCCAGCTCACAGGATGCCACAGCTCCTCCATGGGGTTTAATTTGGGTTTGTGTTGCAACAAGTCAGAAGGACCTTTTTGGCTTCCTAAGGATGTAAATAATGTGTGTCTAAGCAGGATGGAAAAGACTTCCCCCAGGCACAGCAGCAGCAGTTCTTACTCATCCATGACCCCCCTATTTTTCTTTTTATTTGGCTTCTCTTCATCACTTTTTAATGGATGTTGCTCCAGAACTTATGGAAGTATCTGACACATCCACGTGCTTGAGGTGCCTTCACATTTTGGTTTGCAGCTGACAGCTCTCCTGGACATTTCCATCAGCCTGTCACCCCTCACCTGGGTTAAAACTGGGCCTTTTAAAACAAAGCATTAATTAAATGACAGCATAAAACATCCTTTGATAGTGTCTTTTAGGAGGAGAGTGACTTTTACAGGGCCCAGAAAGGGGGAGGAACTGCCTGAGTTCTCCTGCAGTTTTGATTCCAGGTGAGAAACCAGGCTCAGCTGTCAAAGGGCTGTTTTAGGGGGGTTGTCACAAAGGGATAAAAGGCTGGGAGCAGAGAGGGATCTCCCTGGCTCAGGAGTGTTTGTACATTTTAAGTGACAGTTTGAAATGTTGCAGGGGAAATGCTTGACTGAGCCTTGCATTAACTTCTCCCTTCAGTTCTAATAAAAAGGCTGGTGGGGAGAAATGTCCTGACAATGCTGCCAGTGCAGCTGTTGGGTCACAAATTTAAAGCTTGTACTTTCAATTAAAAGCAATTAGAGAGAGCACAGTAAATACTGGGCACAGGAACACCAGAGTGTCTTCTAGGACCCCAACTCCAACAGGCAGAGAAACTTGTCTTTTACCCCTCTCCCTTCACAACAATCAAACAATTAGTTTAATCTTTGGTGGAGACTTTGTGTGTTCTACTGCCGTGAATAACAATGGGAAAAATAACAAAGATGATTTTCTTGCAACAGGATTAACAAGTGCTCAGTTTTTCAGCAGAAAACCCAGGGCTGTCAAACAAGAAAAGGGTTCCAAATTAAGTTTGGAGTTTTACCTGCATGTCCAGGGTAACACTCAGACATCATGAACTCAGTGGGGCACTAGTGGGACTTGATCCACAACCCCAAAAACGCAGCCTGGAGTTTCTGGAGCCTGGATAACACCCACATCTGCCTCCAACCACTGGTTATCTGAACTGCCTGACACCAATGAAGGAGTCTCAACACCCCCAGAAGGCACCTGAACCCTTCACCACCACCTTCTGTACCCCTGTGAACACATTTCTCCAAAGCACTGGGGAATTTTAAGGCCCCAAACAAAACACAAAACACGAGAGTCAGAACCTCGTGTACAATTTTATCCCTGGCAATGATTCCTGGGGTGTTTAAGAGCCCAAACAGCCTCCCCTGAGTGCTGGACAGCAGAGCTTAATTCATGTTTGTGCCTCACTTCTGCTGCCCTCCCACCACAGCTATTTTTGTCCTCTGCAAACGTGGTTGCAATTTAGCAATCTATTGACTTCATGATTTTATATGTGTTTTTTTTTTCTCATAAACACACTGTCTGCTGGCTGCATAATTCAAATTCACACACAAACCACGAGCTGTTTGCTTTAGCAACAGCTATAATTTACCATAACCTCGGCACAAAGCCATTCTGTGCCATCTCCCTGCAAAGTGTAATTTAGCCTGGATGTGCAATCTTCCTCCCTGCCACTGGAAATAGAGGGGCTTGTTTGCTAAATAATCATCACAGAGTTTTGCTCAAAAGCACCAGTTTTATGCAGAGTTGGGGGCTTTGTGTCCCCCCTCCCCTCCTTCTCCTCCCTGCCACACATAAAAGTTGCCAAGCTAAATGAACCCCCTTTGGAAAGCCATTACTGCCGTGTAGTTTTCATTTGAAAATGTCACAATAAAGCAATGTTCTTTGATGCTGAGCAGCACAACAGGTTGCAGCAGGATAAAAACAGCCAGCAAGATAAATGACACATTCGAGGGGTCTAAAGGACAAGAAAATTTCACTTTTTAAAGCCTGAGGGATTTTTTATTGGTTTTTTTTTTCCCCCTCCCCTCTTCTCTGTGCCCTTTTGGCACTGGAGGGAAAGCAGAGAGCACAGCCCAAAAACTCTGAGGAGTGTTGCTGTCATTCCTTGTAAATAATGAGCTTTTATTCATTTATTTTTTTAAATTGTGTCCTGCAAAAGCAGGAGGAGCTCAAACAATGGAAGTTAAGGAAGTGTTGAAGGAGAAAAGCTGCTGCTTTTGGTGCAATTTAAAGCTCAGAAGTCACCTGTTGCTGAGGGTTTCCCTGCTCAGTAGAGGGTCCTGAATCAGCTTTTTTTTGGGGAGAGAAGGGGATCAGTGAGTTTTGCTGGTGGCCTTTAGTGGCAAAAGTAGTGGTCAGTAGTAAGAGTGGCAAAAATAACATGTTTTGGAACTGAGGGGTCCCTGCTGGCTTAAAAACTGACTCCTGCTTAAAAACTCCAGGGTCTGGCTGCAGCTGGGATGGAAATTCTGGATGTGCTGCAGGTTCCTTGGAGTTTGTGGCTCCAGGGAGTGTTTAATCCTGGAGTTCTCAGGGTGCTAAACGAGGCCCAAGGGGGGCTCTGAGTGATGGGTCTTGTTCCAAACTCTTTATTTTCCTTCTTCTGAGGAAAAGAACAATTCCTCCCTGCTCTCCCTCCGAAACAAGCAGCGGGGCCTTGCTGTCTCAATTTCCAGCTCTGAAAGCTGCTGGAGACCTTTCAGCAGCAAAGCTCACGTGGAAGGGAATAAAACCCCTCAGAACAACCTTGAAAACCTGCTGTCAGTGCAAAGGTTATGCCACTCAAAGGCCAGGCAGGAGGGGTTTGGGGCTCCTCAAATGTCCAAGCTGGCTGCTGAAAAAGCTCGTTGTGCCAAAGGCTGCAGGAAGATGCTTCCTCTTCCCTGTGCCCTGGGAATAGCAGAGATTGTGAGAGCTCATTTCTCTATCTGGTGTTTCCTGACCTTTGCAATCCTGCTGTGTATGAACAGCAAAGATCAAGGTGAAGATGTGGGAGAGCTCTCAGATGAGCAGCTTATTCAGCCTGAAACCCGTGTCACATCTGAGCTTTATCTTGTGCTTTAATATGGATCCAACCTTGACTTTGTCACTTTGATTTTTACCTGTCTTTTTTTTTTATTTTTTTGTGTTGTTTTGCCAGTCCTGATTGACCCGGAGCCTGCAGCACTTCTTGAAAGGAGGAAAAAGTGTTTGATAATTGCTGAGTTTTGCCACTTCAGCCCACGAAGAAGTGCTTTAAAACAACAAAAAGCTGCAGTCGAGTTTTCTGGGGAAAGACTTTGATCAGGGTTGAAATCTGCTCCTTTATTGGGAGGGGAGCTCTGAAATGAGAACCCCAAAGACACTTGGAGTGAGGGAAGACCTGGCTGTCCCTGCTGTCCGTGTTCTTTATCTGCACATCCTCCTTTCTGCTGCTCCTCAGTTCACTCCACAGGGAAAGTCCATTTCAAAGTGCTCAGGAGGAAGAGCCCTGAATGTGTTTTGCTGGTTAAAGGGCAATATTTTTATTTTGCTGAGAGTGTTTTGGGCACAGACCTGGCTCGTGTGTCAGTGTCAGTGGTATGTTGTGCAACAGTTCACTGGGGTTATTACAGAACCATTTCAAACAAACATCATCCCTGATCCAAGGCTGGGACTGTCCAAGGGGAGCAAAGCTGCTCCTCAGAGGAGCCTGTAAATAGAGCCACTGTCTAAAATCCCCTGGAAGTCCCACCCTCTGTTAAGCTGAGGCTTTTTGTGTGTTTTCCCTCAGCCAATACATCACTTCCCTCCCTCCCTTCTGTGCCTTGTCCTGGGTCACAACTGCCTCCTTTCCTCGTGTTGGCCAGGAGAGGAGGAGGCTCCAGCTGTGCAGCTGGGGCTGTGAGAGGGATTTGTCATGGTGAGAGACAGTTTTATACCCCCTTAATGCAGTTAACTGTGCTCACACTGCCGGGGCTCTTCATCTTCTTCAGGGAGGTTTCAGTCCCGTGCGTGGAATTGCAGATTTACCTCTGGGGTGACTCTTGGGGTTGTTTCCTGCCTTTCACCAGAGGTTTGGCAGCTGACTGGTTAGGATTTAATGCCACCAGTGTTAATAAGCATAAAACTAAGCTGAGGAGGGACAGTGATGGCTTTGGGCTCCTTCAAGCAGTGACTGTCTCCCATCCTCATAGACATTACAGTGGTGACAGCACAGGAATTCACTGGCGGTGGTGAAAACCAGCAAAAGCTGTGGTGTGGGAGTTCAGGAGAAGAGGAAGGTCTTGTCTGTCTCGAATGTTCTAGTTACCACTGGAAAAATTTGACTCAGTTTGGTCTGGGCTCAGTGGAAGGTGACCCTGCCCGTGGCAGGGGGTGGAACGGGATGAGCTTTAATGTCCCTTCCAACCCGAGCCACCCTGGGATTCTGTGACTCCTGCAGTCCTGAGACAGCCTTGGTACCTGAGATTTCTGCTCTTCAGATCTTCCTGACCTACCTCAATCACTCTGGTGTGTGTGGAACAGCCCACCAAGGTTTTTACCATGACGTGAGAGCAAAAGCAGCTGAAGAATTTCAGGATGTCGTTTTAAGAGTCAGGTTTGCCCCTTCAAGGAGTGTCTCCAGAGTTAAAACATCCAACTGCTTCTTCCAAAGCATTTGACTTTGAACTAACACAGTTACCAAACTGGTTTTAGCTGTGCTTGGATCTCAGAGGTGGGAGCAGGGAATGGAAAAGCAGTGTTTATCCCAGCCCAGCATTAATTAGAACCCCCCCGAGGTTGCCAGGAAACCTTATCTGAGCTGAGCCCACAGCAATCAGCCTGGATGCTGGGACTGAAGGATGCTGAGGACATCTTTACCTTCTTCATCCTCTCCTGGCTGTGATGGAGATTGATTTATATGAGGTTGTGTCAGTTGGAGGTTTGGGAAGGGCTCATTCCTCTTGTGAAGTGTCCTGGAAGGGCAATAAGGGGTGGGGAGAACACTGTCCTTTGTCACATCTCTCCTGTGAGGGAAGGGGTCATGCTGACAACTCCCTTATTAAACTGAATCCCTCATTTACCAATCCTGCCAACCCCTTGGACTGAAAGCTTTGGGGTTTTTAAACAACTTGTGCCTCTAATGAAGAACCATAAAGGAAGGGTGATGGGGGTTTTTTCTCTTTTCCAGTGAAGAAGGACTTGCCTTGCTCGAAGTCAACAGGCTTTTATTCCCCTGCCCTAAATGAGCAGTCACAGAATATGAATCTGTTTGAGTGTTTACACCCAAAGTCAGGTTTTGCTCGTGTCAAGTGCTTTAAAAGCTCACAGGAAGGGGCTGTGAGGGCCTTGATAAAAGGTGGAACAAAGTCCTGCTTGAACATGATAAAAAAACTGACCCTAGAAAGGAGAACAGCCACCCTGGAGGAGTGGGGACTGACGTGGTGAAGAGGATGGGAAGGGACACTTGTTCCACTCCAGACCTGGCAGTCTGGAGTTCTAAAGGCTTCCTTGTGTGCCCTGGCAGAGCTCCAGGCACTCAGCTGGGCTGCTGGGGGCTCGTGCTCTGCTCCAGAGCTTGGCAGGAGCTGATGCTGAAGTGGTTGAAGGGACCAGCCTCCATCTGCCCCTGGAGAAGCTCTCCCTGCTGGAATATCTTGCCACAGGAGTGCATCAATCCCAAGCTTTTCCTGCTTTTTGAGTTGTGGGCGACTTTGGGAACGTGGGGCACCAAAGGTGACAACTCCAGGAGGGGTTTGAGGTGTCAAAGATGGGGCTCTCACCCTAAAGAGATCTCCTCCACTGCTTTCTATTTGTCCTGAGCTCAGACAGGAGTTTAATTCCACTGACACTTTTTTTTCCTGCAGGACAGAAATGATGGGGGGATGGAGCAGGTTGGGAAGCCTCAGTGGCTGGGCATTGATTTGGAACTCCTGGGCAAAACCAGGCACCAGCACCTTGACAAAACAAACCCACCTTGTGCAGCAAATGGGTTATTGATGATCTGCCCACAATGAAGTCATGGCTCTGACCCCCCTGCCCTGACTCACAGGATTTCTCTGCCTGCAGCGTGGAAAGGGCAGAAATAATACATTAATTTCATGTTGGAGCTGGGGGAATTACCTCTTGGGCTTTGTTTGTCATGTCAGCTTTGTTAATTACCCAAAGAGCTTTCTTGATAGTTGTTATTACAGCAATTTTATGCTTTCAAGCACTGGGAACCAGAGCTCTGTAAACAAAGGAATTTATGGGTCTGTTTGCAGTGCTCTCAAACCTGGGATTTAACATCGTGTGTCTGTGCCTGGGGGGGAAGAGCAGCCCTTCCAGGGAGGGGGTGAGATTAAGGACATTCCCAGCAGGTGTCTGGAAGGAATTCTGGATAAGAGATGTTGGCTGGGAGCTGAATCTGAAGCCTTTCCCCTTTTCCACGTGGAGAATTCTTACTCTGCAATAACCCAGGGCTGCTCTCCATGGGACAATCACTGAGTGTTGTCATCCTGAAGAAGAACCATGGCTGTTGTTGGCATCAGCAGCTCAGAGCTCCTTGCTCTGAGTCTGTCCTGGAGCATCAAAATCTCACCTCTTAGTGCTGGGGACAAACCTGCACCTCAGAAAATCCTGTTTAATCCCTACCAGGGAGAGGGGCTGTTCCCCTGGGGAGCCTGATGTTCCCAGAGGGAAATCCTGCAGCATCCAGAACTAAACAGAGCCTATTTCTACCCAAAACAATCTCGAGACAATCTGTCCCTGGCTCTGTCCAGCCCAGGAATGATGGGCAGCACCACTGGAAACGTGTTGCTCTCTCTGCCAAAGAAACAGCTGGAAGGGAGGAGAATCCAAAGGCTTTCATTATCCCATGGGATCTCCAGGGAAGGGCTGTGCCTGGAAGTCACAGTCCCGTTTTCACTCTGTTGTGAAAATCCCAAGTTGAATTCTAGATCCTGATTCTCACTTTGTTACACTCCACTACATTGGGCTGAGGGAAAAATATTGTTTACAGTCAAATTAATGTTCTTGATGCATCTAGAGAGGTGTAAAATAACCTCAGACTAAACAGAAGTCATTTCCTCTCTGCCCAGAGATCAAAAATCCACCTTTCCTGTGGATAATTCTGTAGGGTTTTGAACCTGCTGCCTCCTTCATCAGAACTGAGGGGAAAATGAACAGATCTTAGAGTGAGATGTGAAGCTGGTGAGATCAATGGCTTTAGGATGGACTTGTGTCTGTAGGAATTTTGCAGCTGGGTGGGAAATTCAGGCCCTGCTGTGTACAGGGGGCTCCTCCTGGGCTCAGCACCAGGCAAGGGGCTCATCCCAGGGATCCCTGGGCACTTGGACTGTTCCCTGGGCACTTGGGCTGTTCCCAGGGCTTTGTGTCTGATGTCACTGCCCAAAACAGGGCCCAGAGGACTGTGGTGGGGCAGGTGAAAGCTCTGCCCTGGCCAGCAAAGCCCTTTGTGGGGCTCCCTCCTGTCCCAGCCACACAGGTCGCTCCCCCCCGGGGCTGGGCTGACACTCTGGGTTTGTTCTGAGAGGAGCTTTGGGCATGAAAAAGGCAAAACTGCCACAGACCCGACGCTGCTTCACATCTTGATCAGCCCTTGGATGAATTTGAAATGCTCAGACTTCAATGGCAAAGCGAATTTTGTGATGGTAATTTCTTTTTTAAAATAAAAGCCTTTTGTGTGTGTGTGTTAAAAAGCGGAATAATAACACTTAAAGTTTCCTTTTTCTCTTTTTCCTTCCCAAAAGACCTTTTCAAACTCGCTGTCAACGAACCTTTCTGACAGAAGTGGCCACGGAGGTTTTGAACAGAACATCCCAACAGGTCCATGTGGGGGATCTGACATCAATCCAGCCCTTTGATACAGCCATTAACCAACGAGGACCTCTTTATTCTGCTTCTAAATAGCTCTTAAAAGACAGCACTTTTAGAGCGGCACCAAATGATTTCCCCCCCATTGTAGCCCTGATTTATTCCCAGCTCGTGATGAGATCCCGGGAGGGGGAACCCGGAGCTGCCCTAATTGGCTCCCATTGTCCCGCAGCTCTCATTTGCATCTGGAATTGTCCTTGGAATTCGAGCGAGGAGTTCTCTTCTCTCCCCGGCAGCCGATGGAGCCCCGGGTTCCTGTCCCACCTCCTGTCACAACGGGAGCCTCGAAATCACAACTTCATTTTCCCCAAATTGCCCCAAATCGCGATGCAGGACGGGGCCTCTCCTGCTCCTTGTAGTGAAGGATCTCTCCAGCCACAGCTCAGGAACGGGGGTTTATTTAGCAGGGAAAAAAAAAAAAAAAGAAGATTTCATTAAGGTTTTAGTTTTATACCTTTATCTTCACCCAGCACACCACATTAATTCTACCTGCTGGTAGAATTATTCATATATAAATATATAAATATAGAATTATTTACATAAAAATATATAAATAAATATATTTAAATGATTTACAAATATATAAATATATAAAAATATATATGTGTGTGTATATATATATATATATAAAAATGATTTATAAATGATGACTTGCTCTAAGTTTCAGGGGGGGAAACTTTTGATGGATGTGGGGAGCTCCCAGATGGACTGGTTGGTACTTGGGGTCCCAGGAGGTTGATCTGCCTTCATTAAAAAAAATTTTAGTTTATGTTTAGTCTGTAGCTTTTTTTTTTCCTTTTTTTTTTTTTGCTGCAGGAAAATATTGTTAATTCATAAAGCCGGGAGCTTAATTGACATATTGACTCAGTGCTCTCTGGTCTTGAGAAAAGGTTCTGTTGGAATCCGAGCACACTAATGATCGACACTAATTGTTTTCAGCCAGGTAGTGAATTTTCTGGATGGTGCTTATGTGAGGAGATGGAGGTGCAGATAAGGGGGTGCAGCCACTGAGGCAGCGGCGCCTTTTTCAGGAAAGGTCAAAATAATTTGCGGTGGCTTTCATTTTAAATGGTGTGTTGGTAAAACCATCCCCAAAAGGAATTTAATGGCACAGACTGGTCTCTGCCCTCCACTTGAGCCTCATCACCACCCGGGCCAGGGTTTCAGTGGCTGAGCAGTGGCTGCAGGGGCAGCACAGGATGTGGGGAAAGGCTGCATCCTTCCTGCTCTGCAGGGTAATTATTGGAGTGAGCTGATTTACCCACCTCTGAGAGCAGCCAGACAGATTTAGGGCCATTTGGGTAAAAGGAGAACCATGGTTTGAGCTAAGTGAGCTTGGGGAATACAGGCAAGTCCAGGAGCAGGACTGACCAGGAGCTTTCTGCTGGTTTAGACTGCAAGGAACAAACCCAGCAATAATGAAAGCTGCCATTATAAATCTGCTGCTTATTGCTTACAGCTTCAGGCTGACTGAAAATCAACTGCTATTAGCTCCATATTAGGGGATTGTTTCTTCTGGATTTGATTACCAGGATGGATATATTTGAAATCTGCATTTCCATATAGATGGAACCTCTCTCTCTCTCTCTCTCATAACCCTGCTGCATTCCTGAGGAGGCAGAGGAGCTCAGGGCTGGTTTTTAAAGGCTGTTTTTAAAGGAATAGCTGCAAAACAGAGGCCTGGGAGGACAGGGAGGGAATGTGGTCTCTGGAATGAGTTTGCCAGACATTGGTCTGCACTTGCACGGAGTTTTACCTGAATTGGACCAACTCAGTGTAATTTTTGGTGTGAAATGAGCAGCACTGTGCTAATTTCAGTTTTACCTGAACTGGACCAACCCAGTGTAGTTTTGATGTGAAATGAGCAGCCCTGCCCTTGGTGAAGCAGAGGATGCTGCTCTGCTGGTTCAGAGGACAAGGAACTGAGGCAGGGATGGGGTTTTTCCACCTCTCGTGCAGGTTGGAGCTCCCAGCTGGCACCAGAACTGGGGTTTCCCAAGTTCTGTTCCCTCCCTGGCACAGTGGGAGGGCTCCAGGTGAGCTCCTTCACTTTTGTAAAGCAGAGGTGGCAGCTCCTGTGTGAAATGTTGACATCTGCAGACAATTTGTGTCCTGCAGCCTGTGCCAAATCCCATTTCTTCCCATATTCCCCTTGCTGCAAACACCTCCCACCTTGACATTTTTTAGTGGCAAGTAGAAAATCTCTCTATTAGCAGAACAAGGGGAATTTAATCCCTCTCAGCACCACTTTATGGCCGTGAAAAAACTTTGATTTGAATGTGCAAGAACAGGTAGGAAAAAAAGGAAGTACAATCGTGTAAAAGTAGAATTACTCCAAATTGATTATTTTTTCCCCCTCCTTCCTTCTTGTACTAATCTTGTACCTGTTTGATGTTGGTGGGATGAACTGGTTTTGAGGGGAAATTCCCATTGGAGAAGGGGGAATTCAGCTGGAAGGTTTTTTGGTGCATGGTGGTGGGGAGTGATGTGTGAGAGCCCAAACCCAGCTCTCAGCAAAAGGAAGCTCGGTGAATTTGAATCCCAAACCTTGGAAAACAAGGGCAGATAAACATCTCATGATCACAAGAAATTTGGACCCTTGTCCTGAGACCTGTTGATGTGCAACCCTGAGATACAAACCTGGCTCCAAGCAGAATTAAGAAAGGACTTTTTGAGATGATTGTTAAAACCACGTCTAAACCCCTGGAATCCCTCTATCCCCCATGTCATCCTGCTTGAAGAAAAATTAACTATTTGGAAATTGCAGTAAAAACTTGTGTTATTATAGGTTGTCCCCTTCATTAACTTGTCCAGCCCCAAATGCCTTTAAAATTGTGTTCTCGTGTTCCATAAAGCATTTCCAGTTTTCCCCATGCTGGAATCGTGTCTAGCTTTTATTTTTCAGACCTCCACTGTGATGCTCCCATCTCTTGAGAACAGAGTGCTGGTCTCCCCCTGACTTCCTACCTGAACCCTCCAAATGGCTCCAGAGAACTTCTATTTCAGTGTTTTGTGGAGGGATTAATGACACAGTGACTCGTGTTCCCCTTCCATTCTCCGTGGCTGAGTCTCCAGAAGAGCAGAAGCTGCAGAGGGGGCACAGCCCAACCCCACCCTGTGTTTGTCATGGGGTGTCCTGGGAATTTTGTCCCTCCCCATGCAGAGAAGTTGGGATTTGGGAGCATTTCAGGTTCTGAACGTGTCAAATCCAGCAGGCAAACATCAAGCTGGGTTTGCTGAGGGTTTATTTCTACCTTTGCTGGGATATTCCAGGTCTTTTATTGTGTTCTTCTCCCCTGTTTAGTGCATTCCACTGTTGGGCTGGGCTTGGAGGCAGAACGTGGAGGCAGCAGAGCAGGAGGAAAAAAAAGCTGGAACATGCCTTGCACGGTGCTGCCTTTGAAACAGGGAGCTCTGTGGTGCTGGTCCTTTTGCTGCCTCGTGGCATCAAATATTCATCCCGTGCCTGCATTCTGTGCTGAGAACACAGGCAGACACGATGTTGCTTTAAGCACAGCAAACCCAGGGAGCTGTCAGGAGGTGCAGCTTTCCCAGGAAGCAGCAGTTCACAGGGAGGGAGGGATGTCTGCTGGAAAGGGATGAGAGCTGGAAAAAACAGGGGGTGGCCCAGGAGGAGATGGAGCTTTCATGGAATATTAGGCTGGAAGATGTGAAATCCCAGTCAGTTTGTAGGTGGGGGAAGGAGAGGCAGTTGGATGTGTGGTACAACAGGCTGCATAATAAAGAGACACAGGTACATAACCTGTTAACCCTGGGCTGCTCCTGCTCCACACTCTGCATAATAAAGGGCCCTGCTGGGTTACCCTGCATTATTGGGCTGGAACAGGTGACAAACAGCCATGGGGGTGTTGCAGTCACATCTTCTATAAAGAGTGGGAAATGTTATTTTTCCCTCCTGCTCTCCCTGGCTCAGGCTGGGCTGCAGCACAACGGCCTTGACCTGATGCTGCTGCCAGTTTAGCCCAGGTCAGTAAAGATCAAACTTTCCTCCTGGCAGCAGTTCTGTGGCTGAGGGGAAGGATTTGGGGAGTGATCAGGACCTTCCTTGGTCTGAAGGAGAACAGGAATGTGTCCCTGCCCCACCAAACCAGCTCCAGTCCCTGGCTCCCTCCAGCTGGGCTGGGCTTTGGCTGCAGGGGGGTTTTCAGGAGAGATGCTGGGGGCAGAGATTTGCTTTATTATTTATTTAATAATATTTATTATTTAATGCCCTTTTTACTGGAGTGAACTCCTGCATTTTCCACCATTCCTGGAGTCACCCCTGGCTTCACACTGGTTGGAGGAACCCTGGGAAGAGCTGTGAGCACCCTGTGCAGGGATCAGGCTCGTTGTCAATAGTTATCCAGACTAATTCTCCTGATAATTACTGGATTTGTTAGCTCAGAAGTGTGACAGTGGGGGAAGGCATTTGCCCTGGCAGTTTTACAGCCACATAAACTCGTAAGGAACATCCTCACAGAAGGTGTATTTGGCCTTTATCACAAATAATTGCTCTGGACAGCTGAGGAATATTTATTAGGGCACGCTCAGCTCCAGACTTGGTCAGGAAGCATCAAACTCTGCCTGCCAGTGCCCTGGGAGAGAGGAATTGTCACTCCTGGCAGAGGAAAGCCTAAACCTGGGGAAAGAGGGACAAGGAAGCTGCTGTTTAACCAAAGCTGTTGATGCCAAACCATCATTCCAGCCTTTCCAGGCAAGGAAGTGGAAAGAAGCTTCTTTCCTTCAAGACACTGCACTGGGGACTGGGGTTTAATTCCAGAATCTGACATCTCCTCACCAATGCAAAAACATTTCCCTTCTGAAATCCTGAATGTGCCAGACAGGGATAATGTTCCTAAATCTGACCTCTGGGTGAATATTTATGGTCAGACCACAGTTTTTTTGTCCAGTTGCACAACAGTGCCCATGGAAAAGGTTCTGTGTCGGTCTAATGGAAGGTTCTCTACTCTGAGCACTGCAAAGGAATCACTGGGAGAGGAAAGGGACCTGCATTCTTTTAAAACATCAGAGAACAGATGTGTCGGGGATGGTTCTGCTGGAAGAGGATTGGAATAACTGTCTCAGCTCCCTGATCAATGGGAAATCAGCAGAGGGGTGGAAATGAACCCCTGGCACCCGATAACACCCGTGGAGTTCTCATTGCCAAGTGATAAATGGAAAAGGGAACAGAAAACAGATCAGATGAGGGCTGGACATCCCCTGCTGGGGGGACAACAGGTCAAATGAGGGCTGGAGATCCCTGCTGGGGGGACAGTCACTGCCTGGCTGCTTTCTGTCCTGCAGAACTCCAGGTTGAGCCTCTCTGCAAAGTGTAACCCCATGGATCTGCAGCCAGGCTGGGCTTAGTGTGGGGAGGGTGGGATCTGCTCCTTGGGGGCTTTAGAAAGCTCAGCTTTGCTCTGCCCTCAGCCCAAGGGGGCACTGGGAGGTGGCTGTGGAGGCTCCAGGGTCCCTGGTTCTGGACAGAGATGCTCTGGGTGTCCCTGCCCTGGGAGGGGGGAGCAGGGCAGGGACAGTCACCAGGGCCTGTCTGCAGAAGGTTTAGTGCTTTCTCTGTGCCCGCTGAAATATTTTAGCTCTGACAGGCACAGAACTCTCAACATGGACTTTTAGCAAAGCTGCTTCAGCAACAGGAGGTTGGACACACTGAGCTGGGCTTGTTCCACATCCAAACCTTCCAGCCAGTTCTACAGAGCTGCTCCTGCTCTGCACCAGGGCTGCTGAGGACAGTTTAGCTCACCCTTTCCACACGGCTCAGGAATGTTTTCCTCATCCCAATTTCACTGTAAGGAACACTAATTGAAATTCATGCTCGTGTGTGTGATGAACTATGAGTCAGAGGAATAAAAGCACTTAATCACTTAATGAAATTATTGCCTCTCCAAGCATGAAGAGAAGGTGGTGGAGGGGGGAAGCATAAAATGCTTTATGGCAATGACTTTAAAAACAAGTCTCTGTCTGCTTCTTTGGGGTGTGTGCAGCTTGGTGTGTTCCTTTCTTGTGAAGGGAACAACTGAATGTCAGCAAGGGGTGGCAGGTTCACCTGCAAGGCAAACCTGGAGGGGTTTTAAGCCCCTCAGTGGCAACTTCTGCAAATATGGGGATGATAAACCCCGAGTTCCAGCCCAGTTCCAGTCCTGTGTCCTGCGTCCCTCCTCATCCCCTCCCTGCTGTGCCTGGTGTGTTCCTGAGCAGGGCCTGGGCTCTGTTTGGATGGATGTGTGTGAACACTGAGTGAATTGATTCTTGTCAGTTAGAAAGGCTGTGAGGAGCCTGGAGACTCCTTGAGATGAAAAGGAAAAAAAAAACAACAACCCCGAAACATTAATTATTTATCTCTCGGTGTCATTATTGTATAGGGTTTAAATTACTACTTCAAAATCATTTCTCATTATACTGTGCTGTCATCTCTGCAGATACAAAGAACTTTCATTCTCTAATATCTGCTGTGTATCAGCCACTCTGGATTTATTAGGGAAGAGGCTCTTCTTCCCTCTCTTCCATTCCTCCCGCCAGCCAACTGGATTAGTTTGGACTAAATTAAATAGTCTCGAAAAAGCCAAAAGAAAAGAAGCAAATCAATACAGAATAAGAAATTAAAAATCACTTCATTGAATTTATTTTAATCTGCAAAGTTGTAAAGTGCTTAAACTGCAGATCCCACACTCGGAAGAAATCCAGGGGGATTCCCAATATGAATTTTGAATGCAGCACTCGAGTTTGTGTTCCAGGGCATATGAAATGAGGTTTGTTTTGTTCCCAGAGTCAACTGGGTTTGTACCTTGGGGTGGGAATGAAGAGGGGGGTGTACCTGGCGTGTGTTTGCACAGGGTTTGGGTGCCAAGGAAGCCCTGGAGGCTCAGGAATATTCCAGCCTGGGAATAACCAGCTTCCCCTCCAGCTGAGTTCCCCTTTCCCGAGCAATACATCACTGGAGCAGCCCATGGTGCTGATGGATTGCTGGTACCTGCCATCAGATGGGCCTGCTCAGATCCTCCTGCATCATCTGGAGCATTGCACTCATCCATCACCCCCCGGAGCTGCTGCTCCCATCCTGTGCTTGCCTCCCCTCCATCCCCCCGGGCTGCTCCCTGCCCATGGAGCTGCTGCAGGGCCAGGATGGTGCTCCCAGGGTGCCCTCAGTGATTTGGGGAGAATTTTGGGGCAAATGGGACCATCAGCCAACAGCAGAAGCCAAGGCCTGGAGCTGTGTCAGGGCAGGGTCAGGTTGGATCTCAGCAAAAGGTTCTTCCCCCAGGGGGTGGTTGGGCACTGACCAGGCTCCCCAGGGCAGTGGGCACAGCCCCAAAGCTGCCAGAGCTCCAGGAGGGTTTGGATGGTCCTCTGGGGCACAGGGGATGGACTCTGATTGTTTGGGTCCCTCCCAGCTCAGCAGATTCTGTGGTTCTGCGAACTTGAGGTTTTAAGGTCAGGTTCTTTAACATTTGGGTGGTGTAATTTGAGTGCCTTTAGAACCTGAGTCTTTGGACATTTGGCCTCTCAGGACAGTCTTCTGAAAGGTGCTCAAACCCAGCAGCTGGTTCTGTAAACTGGGGGCTCTGGTTCTCCTTTTCCTTGAACTATTCCAGTGGTAACTCTTCGGGGTCCCCCCCAAGTGCTTGGGGGAGCAAAGCCCTTCTGAAGGTGCAGGCAGGGCTGAGGAGCAGCAGGAGGATGTTTTTCCACCTCTGACCATTCAGAGATGCTCTGGGGGGGAAGGGTTGCCTTGTTTCACTCACTGAGAGTGGAGTCTGTTGGGACCAGACCTCCCTGCCCTTGTCTTCAGGTCCAGCCTTCTGCCTCAGGCCAGTCTATATTTGGAGAGTTTGAACTGTTCTTTGCTTCTGATCCTGCTCAGGTTTAGTTCAGATAATGTTCAGTTCCTCCTCCAAAGCCAATCTAACAGAGCCACACCTTTCAAAAACCAGCCTTCCCACTTGCAAGAATGGAGTTAATTCTCTTCAGGCTCCTGGGCCTGGAGCCAGACCCTGCCCAAGTCAGCAAAGGTGCTTCTGGAGGACACTGGGTCAAGTGGCTGGTGCTGAAATGAAAAATGTGGGAAGTTTGCTATGGGAATGCTTCCCCAGAGCTGGAATTTGGGCCCATGTGGTGTCTCCCAGCACCCCCAAATACAAACTGGGTCCTGTGACCCCAAACCTGGTGTTTGTCTCTGCACAAGCTGCAGCCAGGGAGCCTTGAGCTAGTTAAGATCTTTATGGATTTGTGCATAATTTCAGAGTCAGTTATTTTATTTTATGTTCAGGGCAGTACTTTGCAACTGTTGAGAATGAATTGCAAAATTTAAAAAAGCGAGTGGCTTACAAGGGGAAAATAAGTCTGGGTTGGAGTAAGGAGGCAGCAAGAAAATAAGAAGTATTCTGCTGCAGAGCCTCAGGACAGCAGCCTGACATAATGCTGAATTGAGACACAAACAAACTGCAGACAGAAGTTTGATTGGAGCTCAGATTTGGCCACTTAATATTTATGCAAGAACATTCAGATGAAAGCAGGGAGAGATGGGTTGTTTAGATGTTGCATCCTCTCAGTGTCTGCGAGGACAGATATTAGAAAACTGCCTGTGGAGATGTCTGTCCTTATCAGATGACCCAGGCACAAAAGGGATTTCAAAGCTCCACAGACAAAAGAAACCACTCTTGCAAGACAATTTTGGTGTGCAGTCATGTGGGGGCTTTGCAGAGGTTTGTTTTAGTGCAGATCCACAGCAAACAACCCAGGCCAGGTTACTTTGCTCCATCAGGTTGTCCAGGGGACAGCTCAGGGCAATGCTGCCATAGAGTTCAACACAATTTAACTGCTGGTTTAGCAGAGCTCACCTGGAAGGGAGGAACTGCTCCTGTCAGAATTAGTTCAGTTCTCAGCTGTGTGGTTAAATGAGCCCACACTGGTGCCAGTTAATTGTTGGGTTGTCCCTGGCAGACGTGGCACGTGTCACACACTGTCCCCGGGGTTCAAAAATCATAGAATCATAGAATCATAGAATAGGTTAGGTTGGAAAAGACCTCCAAGATCATCAAGTCCAACCCCTGATCCAACTCCAATTACTGTATCATGGCACTAAGGGCCACATCCAATCTCTTTTTAAAAACCTCCAGGGATGGTGAATCCACCACCTCTCTGGGTAGGCTGTTCCAATGCCTGATAACCCTCTCTGTAAAAAATAAACCTGCCTGCTCTGGAGCATCAACCACACGAGCCTCTGACACAGATGCAAGTTGTTGGAGCCCTTCTGTGCTCTGAGCTCAGCTGCCACCACGATTTGCTCTGGCCCTCAGTGGATGCTCCTTCTCCTCCCCACGTCCGTCAGTCTGTCAGTCTGTCAGTGCCACTCGTTGGGCTTTGCAAAATGGGACTGTGATTCATGATCAGCTGCTGCTCTGAGGCAAACAAAGCCCCAAAACGTGTCCCTTCCTCTCTCCTGGCAGTGGTTGGCCGAGGGCTCAGCCCAGAGCCTGGAAAACAAAAACCTTGTGGAGGTTTTTAGGGCCGAAGGAAGCAAATGAAATGCTTTTTTATGAGCTTATATGGGCCCTGTTAAATTATGGAACCATATTAGAACCATATTTAACCTCACTGGAACTCCCTCTGCACGAGATCCTCTGAGTTTAAATGTGCATCTGGATAAAATCTGGACAAAATCTGGACACTGGACAGACTTGCTCTCCTGCTGTATAACATTTGCACTGGAGTCATCTTTGGAATTCTGGTTCTGGCCATTGTCCTTCACAAGGTTATTCCCCACGATGGAGAGCAGCAGATTTATAAATTTTATATTTATAAAAATAAATATATTTTTATTTTCTCACAAAGCTGGGAAACAAAAAATATTCCAATACTGGTTGGCAGTATTTCCTCCAACAGTGTATTCCCACATGATTTTTCAAGAGCTGCAGATTTGGGGTTTTTCCTCCCCTCTCCTTTACTATTTTAAAGTAAATTAGGACACGTTTTGAGGGTCTCAAAACCTTTGTGGTGCTTTTGGCACCCTGAGCTCACCCTGAGCAAAGAGGGCAGCACAGGGGGGATCATGGCCTGGGATTTTAGTCAGGCAGGGTCTCCACACAGGCACTTCACTGGCACGTGCAGAATTCCTTGGGGACCTGGGAAGAGCCACACGTGGAATTTTCAGTGGACAGGGGGCTGCAAAAGGTGTGTTTGCTGCTGGGCTCTGCCATCCCCAGCGACCTGAACGAGCTTGGAGATGATTTAATTTAATTTAATTTAATTTAATTCCGTGGCTCCCAGTTTCAGAGCCTTTGATTTGTGGGTGGTCACGTCCCACGGGGATCCCACCCCTGGGTGGAAGTGCAGGAGTGGTTTTATTTGGAGCCTTGCTGCTCCCACTGTCATTGTTCCAGCAGCTCATTGTCCTTGGATCAGCCTTTTCAAAAAGTCTGCTCCCCAGAGGAAACTCGGTTCTGTAAAATAAGTGTCATAAACCAAATAACACCAGGGTTTAGCTTCCAAATATGAGCTTTCTCAGGTAAAAATTCAAGCAATTCAATTCCTGCCTTAGTTGGTTTTCCAGAGGAACCTGACACGTGTTCCTTAACAAAGGGCTTTGAGCCATAAGTAGAATAAATGTTGGGCTAATCCCAATTAATGTGTGCAAACAGGAGTCTTAAAGCACCGTGTCTCTGCTTAAAAACCTCCCTGTGAGCTGCAGGAAAACACAGCCAGAGCAGCAGGAGGAGCTCCCCGAGCTGAGTGTCCTGGAGTGGGATGGATTAAAGCAGCCAAAGCCGGAGTGGGAAGACACGATTTTCCAGGCAAGGAAAATGAGCCTGTCCAATTAACAGCCATGGCACAGAGGGCATCTTGAAAAACCACTCCATCCCCAAAGAGCCACGAGGTTGCTGGAAGAAATACAGATTTTTTGGCAGATAAATCTGGGGGGCTGAGTGGAGTCAAAAAATTGCTGTTTGTTCCGCGTGGTTTTGCAGTTCTCTGCTCTCAGGAAACACTGGGTTTTGGGGTTTTTTAAATCTGCTTTTTGAGTGAAAGGCCCAGATTTCACCAAAACTTGGCCTCACACAAGATTTTCTGCGAGTTTGGACTGTGAGCAGAACTTCAATAACCACAGGCAGTGGGTTTCATGGGGCTGTGTTAGGAACTGTTTTCCAGGGGGATTTTCTCTGCCTCCTGGAATCTCACCTTTGGTCTCAAGCACCCTATTTACCCACCAAAGCTTTTCCCCCCCTACACAAATATTATTGATTTCTCAGCTCTGCATCAGGCTCTGGAGCTGGAGCCTGTGCACTGGGTGATGGGGACCCTGGAGCTGGAGCTCCAAACCAAGATATGAATTCCTGGATGGTGTTTTTTTGGTGGATTAACAAATGTTGGAGGGAAAGTGGCTGGTGAGGGAGTTTTCTGTGGCAGAGGGGAAACAACTTCAGGTCTAGAGATGGGTCATTGTGCAGCCTGGGAGGACCAGGCCTGCCAAGAGGCTGCAGAGCAGCAGCAGAGCTGGGTGACAGCAGTGCCTGGGGACTGTTTCCCACCCTCTCCCTGCACAGCCTGCTGAATGTGAGCTACCTAAATACCACCAGTCATTTTACTGAATTTATCCCTAGAGGGGCCATAACGAGAGAGAATTGGGACTATATTTTGGAAGCAATTAGCCTTAAAAGTCTATGCTTTCCCTTTTTTTTTCTTTTTTTTTTTTGAGCACAGTCTTTAGGGAGCTGAGCACAATGCTGGCTAATGGGCTGGGTGTCTTCTCCTGCCTCGTCGGGGATGGCAGCTAAACACGGATCCCTGGTAGCTCAAATTACATTTTAAAAGCCTGAGATTCAAATGAGATGTTAAAAGCCTGAGACTGGAGGACTAAAAGGGGAGAGGGGAAGGGGGTTTCTCAGCTTGTGGCTAAATGCGCTGCTGCACGCTGAGAATGAGGAGGAATAGGAAAGTTTGGGAGGGAAAGGAGGCACCCCTGTATGAAAAGGAGAAGTGCTGAAGTTAGTCCTGTAGAAAAGTAGTCTACCTCATGCTTATAGGTCTGAAAAATCCCCCAAATTTGCTGTTTTACCAAGGGAAACCTGGAGGAAGATGATTCCCTGTTCCGAGAGCTGCTGCAAAGAGCACAGGGGAGAAAGCAGCATCTCCCTTCCAAGGCCAGGACCAGCCCCTGTGTCCTCCCTTCTGCTGCTTTGGGATCCCTGCCATTCCTTTGGGCAGCTGGGAGGGGCTGGGAATGTTGCTGTGGGTCTGTCAGAGCCCAGCAGCACTTGGTACCTCCAGCACCACCTCACTGCTGCTCCTGCCTCATTCCACCCCACTCTTCCAGTGGCTTTTCCTGCTCCCAGTGGGATCCTCAGTCATTGCCATGGTGCAGCTCTGCAGCAGCCAGAACTGCCCCCTGCACCCCAGGCTGCCCCTGAAACCCCCCTGCAGGAGGAGGGGGATGCTGTGCTGGTGTTACCAACCCAAAACTGAGGCACAGTGAGGTTCCACCCCAAAAACACCAACCAGGGGTGGGGTAGTTGTGCTCTTTCATAGAATCATAGAATCAGACAGGTTGGAAAGGACCTCTGAGATCAAGTCCAACCCTTGATCCACTACCACCACAGTTGCTAGACCATGGCACTAAGTGCCACATCCAGCCTCATCTTAAAAACCTCCAGGGATGGAGAATCCACCACTTCCCTGGGCAGCCCATTCCAGGGGCTGATCACCCTTTCCACGTGTCCTGGCTCAGTGCTGGCAGCTGATGGTTTTTAGCCAGGTCTCAGTTTGCTTTCAGGGCACTCTTTGTGCTGTTCTGACAGCGTGAAGCCACCATGGGAGGCTTTTCCTTCTCCATCTCTCCCCAGCATCCATCTCTGTGCTCAGAGCAGGGTGGGGGCAGCAGTGGAAAATCTGCTGCTGGTGGGTCTGTGCTGCTGTTTGCTGCCACCAGCTCCCAGGACCTGCCTTCCCCCAGGCCCCTTTGGCAAACCCTGCAGGGTGTGTGTGTTGTTGCTCTGTGCCTTCATTTGTTTTTGCCCGTTTGCTGCATTTTTGGGGCGATTGGAACACAGAAATGCTGCTGCTGCTGCTGCCCCGCTGTTCCCGTGCCTGCTGTGCCCACCCTGGAGCCTGTCCCTGCTCCCTCGGGGTGCACAGGGCCATGTGGGAGCTGACAAGTCCCAAAATTGCTGCCTGGGGAGCTCGGGCCATGCCCCGAGAGGCAGCTGATGGGCAGGTGACAGCAGGGCTGAGGAGCAGAGAGCAAATGGGATCTGATCTGCAGCTCTGGTTCCTTCAGCCTCCCGTGTCCTGCTGCTCAAATCTGATTTGGCAGCTTGGCAGAACAGTGCAGATTTTCTGCCTTTTTAACGATGGGAAGAGGAGCCACTCTGAGCTGACAAAGTCAAGCTTGGGGTTGTCAAACAGTCTCTCACTAATAAGGGGGATTTATTTGCTGCTGCTCTCCAGTGCAGCCTGCCCTGGATGTGGGGAAGCTGATAAGCCAGGTAACAATAGGGAAAGGAGAAACTCTTAATTCTCTTTGCTGCTGAGCTGAGAACCAATTCAGAATTCTCGTGGAGTAACAGTGAGAACCTTTTATTATCACAGAAAAGTAAACTGAGGGGAGCACAGACCTGACTGGTTTCCTGAGCAGACTCAGTGCACCGACTGCAGCTGTTCTGCTTTCTCCCTTTTCCACCCTTCCCGTTAATAAGGTGGAAAATCCGGGGATCTGATGGCTTCTTGCCTGTTTGTTACCCGGTTCTTTATCACTGTAAACTTTTTGGGAAATAACTCATTTCCCCAACGCTCCAGTTTCTCACTGTTAGTGTTTTGTAAGGTGAGATTTTTCCAGGCTGGAAGCAGCTCCTGGAGCAAAGCACCAGGTCTGGGGGGGTTTGCTGAACATGACAACTTAGACTTCTCTTACTTACTGCCTTGCCATTATTTTTAGCAGGCTAAATCGTTTGAAACGTTTGAAAACATGAATCAAATGTGCCTTAAAACTAAAGGAGGAGGAAGATTGTCAAGATGCACTGACAGAGCTTCTCCCTGGTCGTCACAGAGCCCTGTTTACACTTGCTGGCCTGTCCTGGTCTCAGCTTTCCCATCTGTTAAATGGTGCCTTTAATTAGCCTGTCTTTCACAACTTTTCATGTTTTGGCACTCCTGATCCTTAGCTTACTGTATATTTTGATTCCCAGGGAATAAATGTGAGAACAAAACAAATTACGGGCCGTTCTAATTCCTGTGCCTTCCCTCTGATCCTCTCCTTCTCCTCTCCCTCCTGAACCTCAGAGGGCTCAGCACCCACTGCTGAAGTGCTGCCAGGATGGCAAAGGGAATGTTTGGGGTGTAAAATCTCTCCCTCAGAGCTCTTGTTTGCCATGGTTACCTCGGGAGCAGAGACAACAGGCAGATAAACCCTTGGAAGGAGCGTTAGGGAGGATGGATGAGCTCAGCTGGGAGGTGTTTTCCAGCACAGGATCCAGTGGGGAGGGATGAGCTCCTGGGTTCTGCTCCCAGCCATGGGATGGACGAGCACTGAGAGGCTCCAACAGGGGCTGAGGGCAAGGAGGGGCTTGGTGGGGCTGCAGTGCCTTGGTTCATGGGGATCATCCATGGAAAGGGACCCTACAAGGAACAAAAGAGCTGCTCTGCTGCCAGAACAGGGGTGAGGGAGGGAGAGCTGCAGTCCCAGTGTCTGCTGGATGGGATTCCCCAGCCAGGAGCCCCTGGAGCTGCTGTGGAGCTGTTGGAACAGCTCAGCTGCCGCTCCAGGTGTTGCTCAGTCAGAGCCAAGACTGTTTTTGTCACTGTTAAAGTCCCTTTTATGTTCTTGCAATGTGACAACTGCTCACTCACCCCTCTGAGGTCCCTCTACTTTAAAAACCTTCTGCCTTCACTTGTGCCTTTGCAAAGCAGGGAAAAAACTGCCACAATTTTATTTTTTGAAGTTGTGTAGCCCTCCATTCCTGTATAATTCAGAGATAAACACTCCAACTTAGATCCATGGACAATGGAACCAGATACAAATCGATTGCTTTGTGCTGTTCCTTTGTTCAGAGGGGAACCTGGGCAGCTTCAGCATTAATTCAACGTGTGGAAAGGAGCATAAATAGAGCAGGGTATTGGAAACATCTATTTAATTATCTGCAGGAGGGGAAGGAGTGTGTCCTCCTGGCTTGATTGCTGGGACCACTCAGAATTATAGGAAATAATAAAGCAAAAAAAAAAACCCAACTGTGGCAAGGCTTATCTTTTGGGGCAGAATAAATGCTTGGACAGGAGAACTCCAGGAAATGTTGTTGCTGGATTTAGGAATTGCCCTGGCACATCCAGCTCCCCCAGCTTTGGCAGGGACACAGTTTGCAGCAGGGCAGCTGTGCCAGTGCAGAGTCACAGGGACACCAGTGCAGGCAAAGCTGAGCTTTATTTTGGGGGTTCCATCACCCAGCTCTTCCCACTGCCCCTTTTCAGCTGGGGGTCAGGGCCACACCACAAAGAATTCGTGATGGGTAATCCAACATCCCATATTCCTTCATCCCAGCCACACATCCCATATTCCTCCATACCAGCCCCACAAACCGAACCCCACAGAATTTGTGGTGGGTAACCCAACATCCCATATTCTTCCATCCCAGCCCCACATCCCATATTCCTCCATCCCAGCCCCACAAACCCATATTCCTCCATACCAGCCCCACATCCCATATTCCTGCATCCCAGCCCCACATCCCATATTCCTTCATCCCAGCCCCAAAAACCCAATCACAAAGAATTCATAGTGGGTAACCCAACATCCCATATTCCTCCATCCCAACCCCACAAACTCAACCATACAGAATTCGTGGTGGGTAACCCAACATCCCATATTCCTCCATCCCAGCCCCACAAACCCATATTCCT
>NW_020898031.1:97933-106862 GCF_003984885.1 Neopelma chrysocephalum
CCCATATTCCTGCATCCCAGCCCCACATCCCATATTCCTCCATCCCAGCCCCACAAACGCAGCCACTCCTCCCTGAGGAGGAGAAGGGGGACAAGACTCCAGTCTCCTGAAAGCCCAGGGGGGGTTACAGGGGTGTCCCTTCCTGTGTTCCAGCTGCCCAGGAGGCTGGGAATGGTCCCTCAGTGGCACAGACACCTCGAGGAGGCTCCTTCCCACCTCCCCCCGGCACAGAGGAGCCGAGGTGATTGATGTCCTGGAGGTTTTGTGGGCAGCCCCTTCCCCAGCAGCAGGGCAGGGCTGGGTGGGGCTGGCTGGAGCCAGAGCCCCTGGACAGGACTGACCTTGTCGTCTGCAGGGAGAAAATACGAGTTCCAGGGGAGCTGCCCCTGCAGGGCCGGGCTGTGAGACACTGCAGGGGTGATAAACATGGAATTCCAGGATGGAGAGGCTCCCCAGCCCCAAAGCAGCATTTCACAGCTGTTACTGAGAGAGCTTTTGCTTTGCTGTTTGTGTCTTCTGTCCCTCAGAAGTTTATTTTATTTTATTTATTTATTTTTATTTATTTATTTTTATTTATTTATTTTTATTTATTTTTATTAATAAATTTTTATTATTTATTTGGGGTTTATTTATTTTTATTTTGAAATGAAACTGAGTTCTCGGGTCTAAAAATGAAGCAACATTGGGTTTCAGGGGGAGTTGAGGGTAGGCTCCTGTTCTTGCCTCACAGTGGGGGTGGAAGAGTTCTGTATCCTAAAGAAAGGCATAACAAAAATTAATGGAATAAGCTAAAAAAAAGAGAGGTGCAATGGTGTGGTTGGTGTCCAGTGGAACAAACCACCACAGGGGTGATGCCTTCAAACCAGGACAGGGCTCCCTTTGGGATGAGAATTTTAGAGGATGAGGGTTTTTCAGAGGGGTAAATGAATGAACTGTGAAGGTCTGTGTTAGGTGGGGGAGAGCAAATGAAATAATTTGTGTTTCTGCTGGTGTTCCAGTCTCTGAGGGTGTTCTGGTTACAAGTCGAGTCCTCTGCTGGGTGTTTGAGGTCTGAAATTCTCTTCACTGGGGGAACTCTTTGCAGAAGGTGTTTTTCTAAATTTTATTGACATTCACTGAACAGAAACACCCCTTTTACATCAACAAGTGAAAAATTTGGAAGCAAACTTTTCCAAGCACCTGCATTCAAACTGGTCCATGACCAGGGGGAAGTGCTGATTCTACATGTTGCTTATTTTTTTTTTCCTTTGCATTCAAGGGAACAAGGTTTTATTTATTTATTCAGGGGCAGGAAGAAGTGAAAGAGGTGATATAAAAAAATTAAAAAAAGAAAACAAAACAAACTTGGACATCACCCTGGACAACCCAGCTCCACACAGAGCTAAATTTAGTCCCTAAATTTGAGCCCAAGCCCCGGTTGGAGCATCCCTGCCGTGGCTCAGCAGCCACCAGGGCTCTCCCTCATCCCACACATCCCACACAAACCCCTTTCCCAGGGGCAGGACAAGGAGGTGTCACCTCTGTGTGGCACAGGAGCCGTGAGGAGATGGATGGTTGGGGTTGTGGGGCGTGTGGAATGTCAGTCAGACGGTTTAAAAAGAGGAGAGGAGCCCTCAGAGAGACTCTTTCTGTAACGAACTTATATGATGTGACAGTCACACACTCCGAAATTGAATTAATAAATCATTCACAGCTCTGGTTGGAATAGTTAATCCGTGTTTTGTGCCCCAGCAGAGAGGAAAATGGCCTGCTTTCCTGGCTTTATGACATATTAGGCCTAAATAGAATTAATGATAAGGCTTTCTAAGTTTATTTACTGTGGAGAAGAGCTGTTTCTAAGGGGATGGGAAGGAAGGAGGGGAGGAGGAAGGAGCTGTGAACAGATTATCTCCCCAGTCCTGGGTTTTAATAACATGCAGCTATTGTGCTGGGGGGGTGCACAGGGACAGGGATGGTTTGGTGGGGAGCAGGCAGTGGATTGAGCTGCTGGAATTGAGTTGTCACAAGTGGAACATCCCTGTGGATTCCTGGTGGGTGAACACTGAGCTCACCCAGGGCTCTTCCTGAAAGGTGAATGAATAAAAACTCTTCAGCCTGTTCACACAAAACACAGGCTTTGCCTGCAGAAAATGTCATTAAAATCTGCAAAGGATTGGCAGCCTGGAAGGGATCAGGGTTGGGGTGGGAGGAAGAGCTGGGATCAGCAGTTCTGGATCACGTTGGTCAGGGAGAGATTCCCTCAGAGGGAGCAGCTCCTGCTTTTTAGGACTGCTCAGGTCTTTTCCTGGGATACCCACGGATGATTCCGTCCCCAGCAATGGGCAGGAGAAGATTCTCCTCTGGAAAACAGGCACAGCTAAAGGGGAGAAGGCCCTGAGAGCAGCCTGGGCAGGCTGCAAAGGTGAGAGTTTGTTCTGCAGTTCCCAGTGTCCGTGGGAAGAGGTTCCAGAGCAGGGAACAGCTCATTGAAGAGCTAAAGATGGAAGCAAACAGATAAATCAGATTTTCCCCCCACGTTGCTGCAGAAGCTAATTATTGAAACATCAAGTGTATTAGGAATAATTAAACCAAATTGCAAATTAAACTTCCCGTGGCCATAAAACGGTGGAAAATGGGCTCTGATGGTTCCACCCCTCTGACACCAGGATGTGTCCTTTGCAATTCCAACGTGGGGCTCCCAAATTCTGTGTGTGTGTGGGAAAAACTTCCCTTGCAACTGGAATATTGCCTTAACAATTGCCCCTCAGTTCCTTGGAGCTTTTCCTGTCAGTCCTCAGCCACCCAAGCAGGGAGGTGGAAAAACAGGAGGTGGAAAAATAGTTGTGAGATTGTGACTTGGAGCCTTTCTGACCAAACCCTTGTGTGTGTTGAGTTGGAAAAACAGGTGACAAAAGGCTTGGAATGTGCCATCAGGTGTTAGTCATTGGTTTGAATAAACTCCTTGCAGAAAAACTCTGTAACCTTTTCCTAATTATGCAATTTGCTCTTCGGTGTCTCCGAGCATGCCGAGCCTGGGACAAATTGGAAGCAGACAGCCCTGATAGATTTGGACCTTTTGTGGTGTTTGGATTCATTAGTTTCTCTAATTACTGGAAATAAAGTGGTTTTCATACATCCAGGATGCTGCTGTGTCTGAGCTGCTGCGAGGGGAGGCAGAGCACTGGAAGATAAGTTGGTGTATAAAGAGATCCTGACTCCTCATTAACCTTTCTCCTTCTTTGCATGAGAGAAAAATAAATCCTTATTTCAGGGAAAACAGGGACGTTTATTGGCCGCACCTAAGAGTTAAACCTGCCTGGCAAATGCCTCTTAATTCTCCCAGGGGGGTTTGCAGTGCCCCAAATCCACCTCTTTAAATAGCAGAGCCCAGCGTGGGGGTGTTGGCTCAGCCCCCCCAGGATTTGGCCCCTTCCCTTTCCCAGCCCTGTGGGAGCCTCGAGCAGCTCCACGTGTGGAGGGAGCTGGACAATGGCACTGGCTGGACCCCACTGTGCCCCTTGAGCTGAAATGGCCCTAAATTGGTCCCAGTAATTCTCTCTGCAATTTGAATTCTTAACGTGGTAAAAAACCACGGGGGGGGAGGGGTGGAAAGAAAAGGGGCAGAAAGTTGTTTTATGTCGATAAAAATAATGATTTTTCCGTAGTGAGCTGCCTTTTTCATTGTGGCCCACGTTTATTTTGAGGTGAGATTAATGAAATATTCAACCAATGCTACCCTGGACATGAACTCATCCCTCAGTCATTCACACAACCTTTAATTGGACTGGAAGGGAAGTTATTGTGAATTTGTCCCTCAGATGTTATTTTGGATAAATTTATGTCCTCGAGAAGCCAGACCCTGAGAAACTCCAGAGTTCTTTAAGATTTGTATCCTAATGTTTGAGAGCAGGTGTCAAAGGGTAAAGTTGGTTTATTCAGGCCAAAATTAATACACTCAAAGCAAACTGGTTTTATTAATTTTGCTGTATCCAAAGGACATAACTGAGCCCCCACAGCAGCTGAGGGTGGGTTTGGGGCTTCCAGCTGCTGCTGAGACCTCAAAGGTGAAGCTCTTAAATCCCACAAGTGGCCTGGGCTGAGTGAAGGTTCCATTCTATACTCGTGTCTTTCTCTTCTCCCACCTTCGCTTGATGTTCTGTTGCAAAACTTGGGCCAAATGTATTTTTTTTCCTCCTCTTCTTCCTCTAAAAATCCCTTTCCCAAACAGCCCATCTGTCTCTGTCACGCCAGAGAAGAGATGCTGATGAGGTGTCACGGAGCCAGATCTTGATTTTGCTTACACTGGCTGAATCCATTAATTCATTCTTTTTTTTTCTCCCTCCAAGAGTCAGGGTGCCCTCATTTATCTTCTGCTGGTATCTCCAGCAATCCTGAGTGTCTGAGATGGGGTTTGAGGGCTGGTTCAGAGCAGAGGGATTTGGGAGAAGTTCTGTGAGTCACAGACAATTGATGTCTGCAGCTCTCTGAAGTCATCAGGGCCCCTGTGACTGTGCTCAGCTCCCCTGTAAATCTTTTCAGGCTCCAATGAGGTCACTGGAATCCACTTCAATTGAATAATCAACTTTTAAATAAAACTGCTTCATGAATGATTTCAGTCACCATTTAAGCTTGCGGTGATGAAAGATTTATTGTCACGGTGCCAGTTCTTCCAGCAGCGATTTCCAGGAGCAGCAGGAGCACACGAGGCAGAGGAAAAGGAATCCTGGGAAGGGAGAGGTTTGGGATTCATCTGAGCTCCAAAACCTGCTGGTTGTGGCTTTGGCAGTGAGGAGGCTCAGCTGTGGGTGTGCCACATGTATTCAGCATAAAAAAAAACTCTCACTTTGTTTGGAAAATATATCCATGGATTAAATGGATAGGACTTGAATCAAGAGTGGCTGGATTAAATCGACAATGCCTGGGAGGAGAGTGGCCAGTGAAGAGAACTTCTTCATGCTGGGCCTTCCCAATGTTTTGGGAAATCATTTTGGGGAGGAACCCCAGGCCACAGACCCCATTCCCTTTGCCTTGGGAATCTGTAATCCTGAAATATTTAACTCTAAGGGAGAGGCAAGGTTCATTATTCTTAATAATTGGATATTTTCCTCTAGCTGACTTCCTTTAGTATGCTGATTAGCAAAAAAACAATAGGCTCTGAATTAACATTTCTATCTGCAGTTATTTTAAGCATTTAACTTTCTTGGGGGGTGTGTGTGGGGGAAACAATCAGCTGGTTTGTCTGGCTTTGATGGGACACTAATGAAAAGAATAATCCATTGGACAAAATCACCCTGGGCCTGTATGGAATGCAAAACTGCTTTATGACATGCAGAAAAAATATTCTCAATTGATTTATCCTACTCATTTCAGCATCTCTGCCTAGAAAGGTGTTACATCTGTTTAGAAATAAATCAATACCCCAAGTGATACATCCTTTGGACTGCAAATGAATTAAAGCATCTGTACAAAGAGGCTCTTGGTCTAGAGATAGAGAAGTAATAAGCCTTGGTGTGGTTTACACATGGCTGAATTCTGAATTTTGGCACCTGGGGGTGCCAGGGTTGGGTGGGGAATGGATTTGCAGACACTTGTGGAGCGCTGGGGGTTTGTTTAAGGCTGCAGCCCTTGCAGTTGGCTGCACAGGCACCATCACCTTCCCTCAGTGTTTAACACACAGGCACTGATTCCACCTGCTAATTGCATTTTTTCTTGGCTCCTCAGCCCCCTCTGCTGCAGCCTGTGCAGGGAACCAGCAGTGCAGGGTTTGCAGAGCTGTTCACTGTGTGTTTAGATGCTCCTTGTTCAGCTGTTCAAGACAAACAGCCCCAGTGTGTGTGATCTCCCCAACAGAAGCAGCTCAGTAACTCTCCAGCCTCCCCTTCCCCCTTGCAGCCAGGTGAGTGTTATTATCTTTGTCAAATTGGGTGCATAATTAATAACCTTGTAGAGCAAGCACAGTGCTGAGCACTCGAATCATCAGGGTGATTTTAATACAAATGGCTTTGTGGTGGCAGCCAGTGTGTTTAATGGGCTCAAACCAAATAACAACAGATGACTCCTGTTCTGTGTAAGGCCAAAATGTCACTCCCATCCTGAGAAAGGGATGCTTGACCTACTTACATCTTTATCTGCTGTGCCATGTCCGTGGCTCTTCATTTGTAGCCCGGCTCCGTGGAGCCTCCGACACATCCCGCAGCCCCTGCCTGTCACAGGCACTCACCCTGCCTTCCATCACTGCTCAGGGAGCCCATATCAATAAGAGATTGTTGTTCCCTGCCTGTCATTTCTGCCCTCCAACAAGTCCTGTCGCTGCAGAGTGGCTGGAGGTCGCGGATGCCTGAGGATGCTCTGCCCTGCTCTGCCCGGCACAGGGTGGGCCAGGGCTTTGGAGAGACCCTGCCAGCTCCACGTCACACCCACTGCTCACCCAGCTGCTCATCACCTCCCAGAATCCTCCCAGTTCTGCTCCCAGCAGCTGGAATCCTCTGCCTGCTCTCCATGGAAACCTGGCTGTGCCTGGGGAGCCGAGCCCGGATGAGGCTGGACCTGCCAAACGCCCTCCCTGCCAATGCCCCTGCCCAGGGGCAGGTTCCTGCTGCAGGAATTCACCCCCAGCAAGGCCAAAGGGGGCTGGAGAGGGAGCAGGGTGAGTCCTTGGGCTGTCTGAACTCCCCTCTGGGAGTTCTGCTGGTTTTAGAAGGTTCTGTTGTGGTTCTGTTATCCCAGGTGTGTTTTCCACCTTAGGGTGGAAAAAACGTCTTGCAGGTAAAACTCTGAAAGGGAAAAATTCCATCCTGCCCCTGCACTGAGGAAGTTCTGCTTCCCAGCTTCAAATTTGCCTGGATTTTGGGGAGATATTTCGTTCCAGGAGCTTCTTTTTGCTCATTCTGGAAGGAGAAGTTCTTATTTCCCTGCCTGTGTCAGTGACCTGGTGGGAATTCCAAAGGAATTTGGGTTTCCCACTGCAGGGTCCCATCAGCCCACCCAGCCAGAGGGTTGAATCACTCACAGAATTAAAATACTCCACAGAAAAGGCTCCAGACACCCAAAAAACTGTGGGACTTCAGGCAATGGTTGTATTCCACTCATGTGTGGGCTCTGTGAAGGGCTCCATGTGGGGTTGTTGATGCTGGAGCCTCTCCCAGGCTCCTCTGAACTCCCTCAGTGTGTTCTATCCCAAGGCCTGTTAATCCAGAGCGTGGAAATGAGGGGAAGAGCTGATAAATCAAGATATGATAAGTGTAAGTGCATTTCTAATGAACACACATTGTGTGGAATAATGGCAGTATCGCTAAGAATGGGAGATAATTTAATTAAAAAGACAAAAGAGGGCAAAAAAAGGGGGAGGAAGGTCTCTTTTCTTGGTGGTTAATTATATGCAGTGTCTCACTGAAAGTAATACAACATTACTCTGGGAAAGTGCAAGAATTGCCACCTTTCACCACTCACCTACTTTCTCTTTTCTCAGTCTCTCTGTCTTTGCTCTTTCAAAGAGGCAGTGGTTGAACCCTTCAATGAGTGTCTAAAGCTTCTGGGAGTTTCTGTGCTGAACCTGACCTGTAATCCCTCCTCCTTTTTGAGGCTGCTTTGCCAAAGTGCCCCAAGACCTCATTTGGAACGTGCCTCACGTGGAGGAAAACCCACTGCTGGTGATTGTTTTGTTCCTCCTCACAATGCAAGGAAATGCTGCTGAACTGAGTGGGAGAACAGGAGATTCTGGGGCTCTGAGCTCCCTCCAGCCATGAAAAGCAGCTTGGTGGAAACAGGGACGAGGTGTTTTGGCAAATCTGAGACAGGAATATTAAGACTCGTGCGTCAGACAGGGAAATAAAAAGGTTTGAGGCGTGGATTTCAAAGTGTTGGAGACAAAGCCTCTGCATTTCCCCGTGTGAAGGGAAACTTGGGGCAGGCCAACGTGGTTCTAAAGTGAATTTATCACTCGTGTCCTAATGAAAGGAATATTCCAGCGATGATTTCGAGGTATTGGGCGACTCATTTGAGAGGATTTCCATCCATCATATTGACAGTGATGTTAATCAAATTGACTCCCCTCACCAAACCCTGCTTTAGCTGAGCTATATTGCTTTGCTGCCCGAGGGGGAACATTTCTGCAATTAAAAAAAAAAAAACAAACCAACAAAACCAGATCGAATGCTAATAAAGCAAACAAATGAAGATTTATGCATAATCCACCCAAGGACTGCAATAATTTAATTAAAGGTGTACAGGAGTTTATGGTGGAGAGAATCAGTGATAATAAATGAGAAGGCCTTTGTGTTCCAACAGCAGGGAAGGGAGGGGAGGTGTTTTACACTCGAGTTTAGCCCTGCCCAGGCCACCAGCACCACTTTGTTCCCAGGCACACAACCCCCTGTTTTAGCTCTTTGCTGGAACTTAGTGAATTTTGGGTTAAATTTTATTTCTGAGCTTTTTTTTTTTTTTTTTTTGTGGATGGTCTCATGAACATTTTAACCCGTTGGAAGTTTGTTCCAACAAAGCAGGTTTAGCCCCTCTGTGTGAGGGAGTGACAGCTGAGCAAGGGGTGTGTGTCCTGAAATGCTGCATCATTTAGTTGATATTCCAGCCTTTAAGCACCTCATGGCATGGAAATGGGGGCTCTAATAATAACAGCAGTAAAACTGAGAAATTTAAGGTCTGTCTTACTGGGCTTTTATGATCAGTTTGGGATTCTGTGGCCAGTCATGGAGCAGGTCAGACCCCTCCCTGTCCCGGGAACCAACACCTCCAGTGAAGTCAATAATTAAGTTTTCACTCACAGCCATTATGGAATTTGGCCTGGGATGGGGAAGGGAAGCAGGATGCTGCTGCCAGGATGGGTTTGGTGGTGGCAGCAGCTGCCAGGGCAGGGAGCTGGCTCAGGGAAGCTGGGATGGCTCAGGGAAGCTGGGATGGCTCAGGGAGGCTGGGATGGCTCAGGGAAGCTGGGATG
>NW_020898031.1:106872-120406 GCF_003984885.1 Neopelma chrysocephalum
GCTGGGATGGCTCAGGGAGGCTGGGATGGCTCAGGGAAGCTGGGATGGCTCAGGGAAGCTGGGATGGCTCAGGGAAGCTGGGATGGCTCAGCTGAAGGGCCCGAGGCAAAGGCAGTTGGAGGCAATAAAGGGGGAGCAGCTCTGGGGCCGTGTCTCCATCCCACACACAGGTTGGGCTCTTAATGGCACATTTAAGGACCATAAAAATGCTGGCTGGGCCTGGCTCTGAGTGCAGAGCTTGGGGCTTTGTGCAGCAGTGAGATCCTCCAGGCAGCTCAGCCTGTGCCGCTGGAAAAACCTTTGGAAAACCATCCCTGTGCCGCTGGAAGAACCTTTGGAAAACCATCCCTGTGCCGCTGGAAAAACCTTTGGAAAACCATCCCCGAGCTCTCCTGCAGGAATGTTCCCATGGAGGGGGACTGTGGAGCTCCATGGACACAGTTTGGGGTGTTCCCAGCTGGGTGTCTGTAGTGGGAGGGGGTTCTGGAAGCTAAAACTTGGATGTCTTTTAAGAAACGTTTTGCACCCTCGGCTTTTAGAGGAATTCCATCCCAGGAGGATGTTCTGCAGTCCTGTGGGGCTTCTTAGAGCAAACCAGCAGAGGGATCCTTTCCCTGAATCCCCTTCCCAGCTTTGGTTGGCCTTGGCCACTGCTTCCCTCCCAGGACAGTCCCACCCAGTTTCTCCCCCACCTCAAGATGTGAGGGTTTGGGTTTTTTTGTTTTCTAAAATCCTTGTATTTCCAGAGGTTTCTGTGACCTTGCCTGTGCCCTTGGTGTTCCACATTCCCTTGTGGGAATTCCCTCACCATTCCACATCCCTCTGGTTGGCTGGGTTGAGGCTGAGAGCAAGTCAGCTGCTGTTTGTGGAGGGGGAGGAAGGGGGAAGCTGTTTTTCCCACTGGCCCCATAGTGACAGCAAATCACTTATCTGTTTATCTCTTGAGATACAGGTGCATTAAAAACTGGAAGGAGGTTCTCCAGCCTTTAAATCCTTTCACACTACTTTTTGTGTTGCCTCTGTTAAGCTTTTGCTGTGTTAATGCCATCCTGGGCTGGGTAATATTTACAGCACCTAAATCAATGCCGAGGACGTGGAGAATATTGAAGGATCAACTCTACTTATTTCAGATGCACTTTAATATTTTGATGGCCCAACCAGAGTTTGGGGGTAGAATGACAATGAGGAGTTGAACAGTTTGATGATGGTTGGAGAGAACTTTATGGAAGTTGATAAATTCCAGCTTGTAGGTTTCAATTTCTCATTCCCCACAGAGAGCTGGGGAGAACACACTGATGCTGCCTTTCAAATTGGCTGGATCAGAGGGAACAGCAGCTAAAATCCATTACAACCCAATTACATCCATCAGCTGAAGCTGTGTGCACTCACTCGTGAACATCAGCATTTAATCCATAAAGAGGAACTAATGAGAAATTTGAAAATGGAATCCATGCATCAGTGGCTTTGGAGAGATTTTGCTGGGATTAATGAACTGCCAGAACATTGTCAACACACTGCAAGCCCATTCTCTCTGGGTTTGTTTACTGACCAAAGACAGATTAGATTGTGTTGGTCTCCCCATCCCTCAGCCTGGCTTTTGTCTTATGAGTTGTTGCTGCTTCTCTGACAGTTCTTGGTGCAGGAAGTGCCATTTTATCCACTTGAAGGATCAGACACTTGTTTCTTTTTCATCTTTCTCCCGTGGACATCTGGCTGGCTGAGCACCCACAGCCTCTCTGTGCCTCTGCAGAGATCTCTGCTCCAGGAGCCAAGGGCGTGTGGATAAACCATGTTCTGCAGCAGAGAAGGGGAGTCAGGACAGCAGCAATTCCTCTTCAACCAGTGCTGTGCTGGGGGGAACTGGCTGGGAAACTGCTGCTGTTCACTTGTGGGTTCACCTCCCAGCTCCCTGTGTGAGAGGCTGGGCTGGCTACTGGGTTCCTCTGATTCCCTGGAGCTTCCAGGAGGGGTTTGTCCAAAGGGTGGAGATGAAAACAGGCCCCCAGGAAAGCCAAGCTCTCTAATGGGAGCTAAAATTGCAGGAATTGCAGAGATCTGGGGGGGCTGCCAGGTATATATGTCCCTCCCCAAGGACAGCAGGAGCAGCTGATGGCTCCTGGATGCAACACTGGGACATCCATCCCTGCCACTTGATGCCCCAGCACTGTAATTTGGTTTGTGGTGCAGTTAAAATTCATATTAATTTCCACGTGCCCTTTACCTGGAGGTGCCTCAGGAACACGTTGGTATTTCAGCCCCAACCCACAGAAACTTCCCTGGGCTGTTTTGCACGTGGATGCTTCTATCTGTTAAAAAATAAATCTCCTTTATATTCTGAGCCTTGTTCTCCCCTGCCACCCGAGTGGTCTTGTAAGGCTTGATGGCTTAATATTTATTTCTTATTTATTTTGATAGATCTCTGTCATATTCACCGGCTGGATAGAGTTGCTCTGCTTAACAGCAATATAGCAATATTTCCTCCCAGGAATCATTCCTCCCCACTTTAAGCAGCAGAGCTGATCTCCAGGCAGACAGGTCTGACAGGCAGCTCCTCGGAGATCCCCTTTCCAATTGCACTCCTGATGTGGAGGTGACAGGGAGGAGGGATGGTGGGGAGGGGGCAGGAGGATGGAGAGCTGGAGAGGGAACAGAACAGACCATCCAGTGGGAATTCTGCCTTCAGCAGGAGGTGATGAAGGATGGGGAAGCACAGCAAGTGGAGAGGGGCAGAGAACTGGGGTCAGAACAGCTGGGGCTGGAGGAGGGTGGGGTGAGGGGGGAAGTGTGAGTGACTCCCTCTGTGACCTGGAACATGATGTGCTTTGGGTCTCTCTCAGAAAAAGCCAATATCTCTGCTCCCCCTTCAGCCTCTCTGACTCGAGCAGGTCGAGTCACACCCAAATACAGTCATTTTCCACCCTTGATCTGCAAAATGTCTGCTCACCAAACGTGACCAACTCCTCTTTCAGAAGGGACAGACCCTTGAACTGTTTAGGAACCTGCTCCTCTCAAATGTTTCATTTCAGGGCAATTCCAGCTCAGTAAATCGGGCCCCACTTGCTGGAATACAAACACCCACAGCCCCCTGCAAGGTAAATGTGCTGGGATGAAGGGCAGGGGGAAGGTGGGGGTGAGTCAGGGGAAGGTTTTCACAGCTGCTTTGCACAATTGCACATTTCCTGCTCTCCCTCCCGGGGTTTTAAGCACAGAGGGTTCTTCCTTCCATTCATCCTTTTTTTTTAATGTTTACCAAAATACAGGCTGGGAAAATCCTGCTTGTTCCAGGGGTGTCTTTGGCCATGCTCTGGTAATTGGTGGCAATTCTCCTTTGGGAAGGGCTGGGGCAGGTACAGGGACCTTCCTGCTGGAGTCCCCTGGTAAAGAGGCTTTATAGAAAGGAAACAAACCCACTGGGAATCAATTCTTGTGCAATAATGCTTCTTAAGTTAAGGGGTTTCAACATAACCATCCAGCTCATCACTCAGTGCCAGAAATCATCTGCTGGGCTCCAGTAGAAATCCTGGGAATGGCCGGGGCTGGGTTCTCCCCTAAATGTTCCTTGTCTTTAAAAGGACAATATTCTTCATCGTTTCTCATTGACTTTAACTAACTTTGCCAAATAAAAGGGCGGAATCTTGTAGCAAAAAATCAATGTGCTTGGCCCAGCACCCCCTGGTTTCAGGTTTCTGAATGTGTGCTGGTTTTGTCTCAGAGCCGTGGTTCTGCCATAAAACACCTCCATAAATCATATTCCAAGAGCAGGTCTTAACTACCTCCTGTTTTCTTTTCAAATGCCTCTTGTTAATCATCCTGACAGCTCTGACACGCAGAATGTTGCTGAAGTTTTGAGTGCCACGTGCTGCAGACAACTGAAAGCTCCGTGTAAAAGGGAAATACGACACAGTACCCCACACTAAATATATGTACAGGTTAATTCAGAGGGGGAGTCTGCAGCGTGCACACTTTACACACAGATTGCTCAGGGTGGGTGATGTAAATGCACACGAGTGACACGGAGATGAAGAGTGACAGGCTGAGTGCTCTGCATTAACACCCACACTGCAGAGCTGAAAGCATCTTAAAGGTTGGGGGAAAAAAACAAACCACAAACCCCGAAGCTGCTCTACCCAGCTGTGCTCACCTTTTTGAGTGAATAATGAATGTTTCCCGGCGTGGTTTGAAATGGTTTTCAAGTTGGGCAGTTGGGGCTCCCGTCAGGGGCAGAGCTGAGGTTTTGGGGTCTGGCTGGTCCTGCCCCTCCCTCGCTGCCTTTGGGAGAATGTTTGTCCCATTTGTCCTGTGCCTTCCCTCTGGAATCAGAGAATCATGGAATCAGCTGGGTTGGAAGGGACCTCCGAGATCATCAAGTCCAACCCTGGATCCAACCCCGCCGTGGTTCCCAGCCCATGGCACTGATGCCACATCCAGTCTCAGCTTAAAAACCTCCAGGGATGGAGAATCCACCACTTCCCTGGGCAGCCCATTCCAATGGCTGATCACCCTCTCTGGAAAGAAATTCTTCCTAATATCCAACCTAAACCTCCCCTGGCCCAGCTGAAGACCCTGAGCCCTCTTGTCTTGCTGATGGTTGCCTGGGAAAAGAGACCAACCCCCCCCTGGCTCCCCCCTCCTGTCAGGGAGTTGCAGAGAGTGAGGAGGTCTCCCCTGAGCCTCCTCTTCTCCAGGCTGAACAGCCCCAGCTCCCTCAGCCTCTCCTCACAGCACTTGTGCTCCAGTCCCTTCCCCAGCCTTGTTGCTCTCCTCTGGACCTGCTCCAGGACCTCAATGTCCTTCCTGAGCTGAGGGCCCAGAACTGGACACTCCAGGGGTGGCCTCACCAGGGCTGAGTCCAGGGCAAGAATCACTTCCCTGGCCCTGTTGGCCACACTGTTCGTGCTCCAGGCCAGGATCCATTGGCCTTCTTGTCCCCCTGGGCACACTCTGGCTCATGTTCAGCTCCCTGTCAATCCCAGGGCAGAGCTCCTGCCTCTCCTCCAAGTAAATATTTGCTTCCCGAGTTCAGGCAGAGGCCACTCCCGGCAGTTTGTGAGATAAATTCCCTCCCTGGCTCTCCAAACACCGAGGGGTTTATTTGTACCTCTGCAAATAAGTTGCTAAAAATAAACTTTGAGCTATGAAGTCTTGTAACTTGTGGGACCCGAGCGATGCTTAAAAGGGGATTTGTTGGAATGGATTTGATGACACAGCTTCAGCCAGGGCTCTTTTGGCAGCACTTTCGGATCGCTCTGAAATCTCTCATCCCTTATAAAGGACAATTTGCCAACACTCTTTTTCCTGCTTGTAGTTCTGGGATTGTGCAGGTTTTTTCCTTGTTCTTTATTGCAGAACCCTCACATAAACTGCCCCTAGCACTGCAAATTCAACCCTACTTTTATTTTTCCACTGTTGTTTAAGCATCTTTCAAGTTCTGTGGCCTGAAATAAATTGACTTTGGGGCCTCACTCCTGTTTCCTGCGGCAGGTTGGGCAGCAAACAGCCCATTAACGATTCCAAATGAGCATCTCCTGTCTGCTTTCCCTGCCTGGCTGGTTTGATTCTCCCTTCCTGCCATCCTTAGTGCCCTGTCCCCTGCCTGCACACCTGGGGGAGGGTGTGGTGCCAGGGGATTGTTGTCCTTTTTGCCAGGAAAACCTCCACATTTGGATTTTCTGAATGAAAAAAACCACTCGGGGAAACAATGAGGAAAAAACTCTTCCTTCTGCTCCTTCTTGACATCCCTGTGGGAAGAGCCCAAGTCCAGTCACTGGTCCTGAGGTCAGCTCATGCTTTTAGGTCTGGAAGGTGTAGGGGATGTTTGTATCATCTGCTTCCTTTGGCACAACATTATATTTTCACATCTTTAATGCTTCTCCTGAGTCCCAATGGCTTGTGGTTGAGTCACTGCCTCCCAGGGCAGCATCTGATCCAGACTAAAAGCATCAAGAGATGGAGGATTCTCCAGTGGCTTTAGTGCTTTATTTCAATTTTTAACAGCACCCGACATGGTAAAACACTGATTTATTTCTGCTTCACTGTGTATAAATCAAGCTTTATTTTTTTCCCTGTATAATATTTTTCCCCATGAACGCAGGTCTATGAGGAGTGTGTTGAACTCTGCACCTCTGAAGCGCAGCTGTGTCTGTGGCAGGGCTGGCAACAGGCAGGGAAAGCAGCAGGAAACTGCTGTGCTTAAACTGGAGCTCCATTCCCTCCCATCCACGGATTTTTCTGGCCAGGAAGTCCCGGGATCGTGCAGCCAAAAGGCTGTTGGAGCGTGTGAGGAGGTGAGATCCACACTCCCCCGAATCCAGGCAGCGAAAACTGGCACTTGAGAAACCTTTTCGTGGCAGAGGCTTTTTGCAGCTTTTCCTCTCCTTTCAGAGTTTTTCCCAGCTGGAATTTTACACCTCCAGTGACGAGCAGCAGAAGTGCTGCTGCAGGGGTGTCTGGCCAAGGGATGGATCCTCACAGATAACTCGTTTTCCACATGGAATTAGTCAAGGTTCCGCTCAGAGCCCTTTGCGTGGTGTGGAGACTCCAGACTTTCAACTCCAAACTGGTAAATCCCAGGCTCCAATTCGGTGTCATTCTTCTGCAGCCTTGGAAACGTGAATCCATGTCTGGGGAAGGGGAGGATGGTGCAGTGGAAGGGATGGAAAAGGTGGTGGGCTCATGGCTAAGAATGCAAGAAACCGGGATTTAATTTTTCCGGCTTCTCTGCGTGGCTGGAACCACATCAACTGTGTGGCTGGTAAAAAACACAGGAGTTCTGGTTTTGAAAGTCCTGCTGACACCTGGAGAGACACCTGGATCTGCTGCCAGGATCCATCAGGCCTTTTATTTGGGAAAAGCCTTGGTGACAGGGAAGGATCTGATGGGAACGAGCAGCTCGAGCAGCTGATGGGGAGGAGATGTTGCAGCACAAAACCCCGGGAAACGGGAGCTCTGCTGGAGATGGAAACTTCCTGTTATAAGGACACGTGTGATGGACATGGAGGGGCAGAACAGAGACACAAAACGAGTGGAATGTCACCTAAATTGATCCACAGATTGCTGGAGGTTGATCCACGCTAATCCAAGGAAAAACTTCCCAGAGTTAATGCCCCAGCAAGGGCAGGGGAGGTGCCCGGCTGTGAGCCCTGGAAATGCTCCATTTTCTTGCTGTTTTAACTCATTCCTTTGTGCTCCTGAAAGGGATGATCAGGAGACTGAGCAGACACTCAGGAAACCCCCGTGAAACCTTTCCTATGATTATTGGTGAAATCCATTTCTAAACTGAATCTAGTTATTTTACTACCACTGCTCAAGGCTCATTTTCTTAAGCTGTTGCACTAACAAGAGTCTCTGATCACATGGCAACATAATTTCTGTCATTCTTCTGTCATACTGAGTCAAATAGTTATTCTCTGCACAAGGTCTTTTTTTTTAGGAAAGTTTTACTGATGTGGTGGTTTCTTATGCCACACTTTGGTGGCATTGAATTTGTGTCTCTGTCAATTATTTACCTGTTTTAATACCTGAAGCTGGTCTTTGCATTGGATAGTGTATCAGCATACGGAGTATAAACTTTGTCAGGTATAAAATCTAAATAAAAATTTCAAATTTATTCATAAGTAGACAAGCACAGGAACTTGGTTCTACAGGCAGCTCAGGAATATGGTTCTATAAGTGGCTCCAGACATTGCAAATAAAATGACTGGGACAGAATAAACACTGTAGATTGTGGTCCAGCTTCTTTTCTGTGCCTGATCTTAAGGCAGGATTTGGCTCTAAATGAGCTTTCAGGCAGCACCGAGTTCCCCCCGTCGTACCCGACAATTAGCGGGTGCTTTGGTGGAGGAGAAACAGGAGCTGTGTGATCACTCAGAGAGGAGCTCTCGGGGTTAAGTGGGAATATTCGTGGAGAAAAAAAAACAACCCATCTCAAATCGTGAAAACTTTGCTGCCTTATCTCAGTGGAAGAGAAGGGAAAATTGATTTGAAAACTGTGTTGTTATTGTCGTGTGTGGGAAAAATCGGTTGTAATTTCGCCGTGAAGTGAAATTTTACCCCGTGAGCTTTCAATTTGCCTCCCCAGAACGCTGAGAACGACGAGTGTGCTCCGGAGAGAGGGTTTTCTTCTCACAAAAATCCCCTTAATTGGGAAGCACTGAATGAAAACAGGTCATGATCGCTGCATTCTTGTCTTGCCTTTTTTCTTCCCCCCTCCCTGCCAGACTCCTTTGCACTTCCCGGCTCCTCTTCCTTTTGTTGCCACTTAAATCTCTCATTGCTCAACTCTCCTCTCACCCCGGTACCGGAGGTAAAGGAACCTTCTCGTCTGACAGAGCTGGTTAGTGCAAGAAATGAGACAGACGTGGAAGGGATGGAGGCTCTGATTATATCCCCTGCTATTCTGGCACTTCTCTGCTTCAAAAAAAAAACAAGCCCAGGCTGAACAAAACAAGAAAATGCACGTCCTTGTCTTTTCCAGAAGTTTCAAGACAAATCAAATCCATTTTCCTCCCGAACTTGCAGTCGAACCATTCACGTTTCTCCTATTCTTGCCACCCCCACAAGTTTATTTTGAGATGTATTTATTGTTAAGGAAATTAGGGAGAGGAAAAAAAAAAAGGATCTTTTGCTAATGACAAGCTCAGAGAATTTCTGCTCAGGAGGACGAGTCCATAAGAGGAGCCACAACAGGTCCTCCTCGTCTCTGACCCCATTAAAGAGATGTTTCCCCTTTGTTGCCTTTCCTTTAGCGTTTCAGCTCTTCTGACAGGTGCAGATTTGCCAAAAGGAGTGTTAATTGTCTATTTACTCCATCCCAGCTTGTTCAATTTACTCACAGATCATTTCCTACCCAGGGCCCAGCAGCAGATTCATTTTCTCTCCCTCTCTCTCTGTCTTGTTAATCTCTTTACTGTCTGAGTAAATGCCACAGGAGCAACACTCCCACCTCCGGAAAAGTCACCAGCTCTGCATGTTGAAATCAAAAAAACCCACCCAGTTCTGAATCCCAGGAAGGGCAAAGTCACATCCCTGAGAACACAGGACTGCCTGGAACCAGCCAGAGAGGAGAGAGCCCCGGGGGATGAATCAACCCTGGAGATCATCAGAAAACTGGGCAGGTTGGAAGAAAGGCCTTTGAGGGTTTCTGTGGGTCCAAGGCAGCCTCTCCCTGGGCTTTCTCCACCTGAGATCCTTCTGAACTCCCATCTCCCTTCTCAGGAGATGGAATTAAATGCCACTTGTTGGCATTTGATGCATTCTCTGTTTGGGCTTGGGCTCCACCTCACTGAGGGATGCAACCAGCTGGAGGAGTTAATGGGTGGGAGAAGTTTGTGGAATCCATCAAAGGCACCAAAGACGTTATTTCCTCCTGTTTGTCTAAAAATAACAGGGCTTTTCAACCAAGGTGCAAATTACAACATCTGGCAGGTTTGCTGGACGGGAGCCAGGAAGGATCAAAGAAGGAGTTCCCATGGAAAAAGTAAGAATAATCTTATAACCAGCCTGACTTTGCCCAACCCTTGGAATCTGCAAAGGAAAACAAACCCTAAAAAAAGGCTGGTTTTGACCAAGATTGTAATCTGGTGGCTTGCTTATGTAACAAACACACGTGACTTAAATTAAGGACACTCGTGTGCTTTCTGGAATAGGACATTTCTCTGAACCAGGGCCATTTTTAAATTCTTATTTGCATATGCAGATTTACTGTAGCTCTCTCTCCCTGCACTGCAACAGCTTTGAGGGGGCAGGACCTGAAGCGCTGCAGGATCACAGCTTGTGTTTATTTGCACCGACTGCAGCTCCCACAGATGGGGCTGTTCTGTTCCAGGAACGTTGCTGAGAGAAAATATGACCATGAATTGACTCTAGAATTAGGTTGTTGGTTGTTTGGTTGTTTGTTTTTTTTTCCCAGCAAGGCTGGAATATTCCACGTGGACTAAGGACTAGTGACTAATGGGAAGCAAAGGGGAGCAGGATTGAAAATGGGACATCTCAGTGTGAAGTAACCCCAACTCCCACGTGACTTTTCCTAAGCAATGATCTTCTTCAGTTCTTTAAATTATTACAGGCTGGTGAGAAACATTTTGTTTTGAGGATACTCCAAAAAAATATGTATTTACTTAACTGAATATTGGAGTATTTCCATTCACTTCCTGACTCAGGGTGAGGTTTTTTAGGCACAGGAGATGTGCTGCTTTCCCTCAACCCTCCAACCAAGACTCTTGAAGCCGTGCAAGGGCAAGCCAAGCCTTCCTCAGGGCAGGAATTGCAGCTGGGCAGGGCCTGCAGGAATTTGGGCAGAGCCCTTTTGCCATCTCACACCTCTCCATCCCTTTCAAACCGGAGCTGCTCTGACCCCAACCCCGGCGTGGGGCCGGGAGCAGGGAAGGGTTACGAGGAGCTTCCACCTGCCCAGAGAGCTTTGGAAGGGTCAGGTCTGAGCCTGCTGCCCTCAAACCCTGTGGGCCACCAGTGCCAGGCAGATGTGAGAGGAACCAGACCCACGGGGCTCCTGCCTTGCAGCAAGAAGATTAATCTGACGAGGCCCCGGCGCTGCGAGATCGCTCCGGGCCCAGCAAGGCCCTTTATAACCTTTCCACAAACACAACATTTCTGATCAACTCGTCAAAGCCTGGCAAAAAGTGTTATTAGCTCTGGCTCTCTGCTGCTGGGGTCAGGAAGGGCTGCTCCCTCCTGCTCCTGCCTTTGTGCTGGGGATGCACTTCCCTCTCCGCTGCTTCGGATCCGTTTGTTGGGAGAGGGAGAGCTCAAACTCCCAATCCCTGCTTTCATCCTGGATGGGCAGAACTGCTCCTGGCCCCAGCACACCTCCTGGTGTGGTTTTAACCTTGTTTTTTAACACTCCTGGCCCCGGCAGGTGAGGCTGGAGCTGGGAATGTCTCGGGATTAATGGAATCAGTGCCCCAGTCCTCGGAGCTCAGCAGCATTAGTGCTGTTCCACACGGAATTGCCACTGGAAGTGGGTTGTGGAGAGGGATGTGATTAAATGGAGAGCTCAGGATCAAATTCTCCACCCTGGAAACTTCCTCGGGGAGGGGATGTCTCAGGCAGGAGCAGATCCAAGAGGGGCTGTGGGGTTTGTTAATTCAGTAACATTTTCAGTGCCCCACTCCAGCCCCTGGTCCGTGCACCCAGACCTCACTGGGACCAAGGGTTTCCTGGGAGGCTCCGTGGGAATGGTTGGACTAAACTCTGCACAAACCCCATCCCCTGAGGTGGGAGCACCTGCAGCCCCAGGAGCCTCCCTGGGTGTATTTACAGCTCCAGGTGCAGTTGTTGTATCCCCCTTTAGATCCAGGGTGACACCAATGGGGTGACATCAAAACCACCCCGGTCATGGGAGGTGTGATGGTCCTGGGGATCCGTGTGCTCGGGAATGCTGGCTGGGGGCATCAGGGAATCACTCGCCCAAATCCTTGGGAAGCGCCCCTGGAATGAAGAGCTCCACCAGCCAGGCTGGGTGAGGAGTCCTGGGGGTTTGAGGGGACGGTGGCAGCCGCCCTGGGAACCAGCAGCACCTTCCCACGGGCGCTCCCATGGGAATGTTTTTGTGGGAGCAGGGATGAGCTGCCCCAGGGGAGCCCGTCAGAGTTTTTTTTTTATTGCAGCTGAAGCTGCTCAGGGAAGTGTTGATTCCATCAAACCCGTTTTATTTGATTTCCTTTTTTTTCCCTCCCCAGCGAAGGGGATCAACTTTGACAGAACTTTCTTCCCTGTAGGACAAAAGGTGTATGAAACTCCTGTTCTGGTTTAATATACTGCAAAGTGGCTCTGGGCTGCACAGACCCCGAATTCCCCCTCAGAGGTTATTTGCTGTAACAAACTGGGCTTGATTTATTTCCCCTGTTTTCTCAAGGAGTTTGGTTTGCACTGACACCACAAAGCAGCAGGAGGGGCAGGTCCACGTGCAGCTCAGTCAGGAAGTGGGTGGAAATCCTATTTCCTGGATTTTGGCCTCATTGCTCCCTGTCATTTGCTCCCATCCCTCTTGGCTCTTGTTTTCACCTGGTTTCCCATTTCTGGGCTGGTTTTGTTTGGCTTTTGGGAATCACAAGAGTGGTTTCTTAGGGGTTTTTTTGAGCTGTTTAATGCTGATCTCTGGCAGGTGTAAGTGAGGAGTCAAATTGGATGTGCTCAAAGCACCATCACTGATAGGGAAATTAGGGCCCTTGGTAAATTGAGAGCAATATTGAAAAAAAATAACAGAATAACAATGAGCTCTTTACCAGGAGCTGTGTTTTCCACTCCAATTCCCCAACTCCTGTCAGCAGCAAAGTGCTTAGAGCAGAGCAAGGCTGGGCACGAGCCCCTGAAGGTGCAAAGTGAAGGTTTATCTTTGAGGGAGCCAGAGTTTACTAAAATCAGGTAAAATATCAGTCACCTCTACTGAAAAAAAACCCCCATGTGGGCACCTATGGGGCTTTCACTCCGTTCCAGGGTTTAGTGCTCAGTGATTCAAGGCAAATTAATGGGCTTAAAAACTTGAGGAAATTCCATTAGTGACTGTCTGTGCCTCTAATTGTCCAAACACAGCGAGAAATGCTGAATCATGGAAATCCTTTTTCCCGAGGATGATTGATCTGTCCAGGCTGTGAGAATATAAACCCAATATAAATCCCTATTGCCTGAAAAGAGAGTCAAGTCTATGCCTTTCAAATAACTTTATATCCCTCAGCACTGGCAATAAATATCCTCCTTTTACCACAAAACACTCTGCTCGGTGCCTGTGGCCCTGAATTATTTGTCTTACATATGAAGTACCTCTGAATATGCAAATTAATAACAAGTTTAAGCATCTTTCCCTCTTTCAGAGGTGTTTTGGTTGCCTAAACACTTTTTATTTAGACCAGCCTTACAAGCATTGTAGTTTCTGTGCTGTTCTTGTTTATTCAAGCATTAAAACCTCCCCCTGTTTTTCAAGAATATTGTCTCAGGTCAAGTTTCCAGCTGGTATAAATCACTGTCCAATTCCAAGGACCTGCACAAAGAATTCTGCACAGCTTCTGGGCTGTTTTTAAATATTTCAGGAGGCTGCAATAGCACATAAAGATCCAAAACGTGCCCAGGGCTTTGTGTTTTTAATTCCAGCTGCCTGAGATTTTTATTCAAAACTTTGCCAGCAGGAAGTGGCTTTTTTCATTTCCAGGGAAACTCCTGCAGGAAAGAAAGGGCCTGTTAGGAAATTAAAAGAAACCTAAACAAACAAACAAGAGTAATAAACACTCATTCACTTAGAACGACCTCAAACCACCCCAAACCACCCCAAAACAAACAGAACAACCTCAGGCCACCCCAAAACAAACAGAATGACTTCACCTCAAAACAATCAGAACAACCTCAAACCATCCCAAAAGAAACAGAACGACCCCAAACCACCTCAAAAACCAACAGAATGACCTCAAACCACCCCAAAACAAACAGAACGACCTCAAACCACCCCAAAACCAAACAGAACGACTTCAAACCACCCCAAACAAACAGAACGACCTCAAAGCACTCCAAAAACAAACAGAATGAC
>NW_020898031.1:120416-127725 GCF_003984885.1 Neopelma chrysocephalum
AAACAGAATGACCCCAAACCACTCCAAAACCAAACAGAACAACCTCAAACCACCCCAAAACAAACGGAACGACCTCAAACCACCCCAAAACCAAACAGAACGACTTCAAGCCACCCCAAAACCAAACAGAATGACCCCAAACCACCCCAAAACAAACCGTGGGGTGGCCCAGGGAGGGAGCAGGAGCAGGAGCTGGATTTTGATCCACTGGATCAAAGGGAATGGAGGAGGGAATGCTGCTGACACTTGGCCTGCAAGGAGCAGGTGTGGGAAGGGATTTTGCTGCACCTCCTCACCTTTTGCTGCCCAGGGTTTGATGGAGCTCCATGACTTTCATGCCAGGAGAAGCTGCCAAGTGCTCGGGGCCAGAGGCTTGAGGGAGATCCCTGGTGTAACTCCAGAGGTGCCTGCACAGCCAGGAAGCCCATTAAATATTTACAGCCCGTCCTTTCCCCTCAAAAGCAGAGCAGCAAAGACGATTTTCCGTGGAATTTAACATTAAACTCTGGCAATTTGTACAGCTGTGCATATAAATAGGCTGCACATCATCTCCAGAGGCAAAGGTCACGCTGCCTCCTCCATCCCAATGCTCCCAGTTCCATAGCAACAACCTTCCCTCCCTGTTTCCATGTTATTTATCCGAAGGGACGGAGAATTTGGGATAAAGCACTGTCGGGTTCTGAGGGATGAATGAATGGAAGCTGATTGTAATATTTTTTCCCTTAATCACTTAATTTTTTTTCTCTTCATGGAGCAGGAGGGATAATAACAGAGCTCAGCCACGGGGCCCGGGTGGCACAAAGCTTTTCCAAGGAGAGAAATCAGAACAGACAACTGCCTGATTTCCCTTAATGCAATTTGTTCCGTGGCTGATCTTCAGCCCTCTGCTTCATTACCTTGGACAAACTTCAACCTGGTTTCTAAGGAGGCAAAAGGCTCTGATTTGCAATTAGAATTCCCCAATTACACAGCACTCACCAGGCCCGGTGCATGTTTAGCTCCCGTTGATGGGAGCTGACTTTTGAAATGCCAGGGATATATTTCCTCCAGTAATAAACACTTAGGAGTTCATCTCACGGAAGGATCTGGGCAAACAAAGCACGAGGAGCTCGGGGTTCTCACTGCCTGGGCCTGAACAGCTCTGGGACATCCCTGATTTCTGGGCAGGATTTCATCTGGGGAAGGTCTGGGGGGGAAATGTGGGGTGGGGGGTTCACTCTGACCCTGGTTTGAGCCAGGGATCCAGAGAATCCCGGAATGGTTTGGCTTGGAAGGGCTTAAAGACCCTTTTTTCCAATCCCCTGCCACAGGCAGGGAGCTGGAAGTTCAGTTCCTCTCTGGATCCCTGGGATGGTCAGAACTTCATCAAGTATTGCACTATTAGGGAATAATGCCCTTGTCTTCTCCATTTGCATCTGCAACCTACTGTGGCTGCATTCCAAGTAGAAATTGTATATTTAACAGTGCTTTCTTCCATATTGTTTAACTTCTGCCTTCATTTTCCACGGAGCCAATATTGACTTATTCCAATCTTTGTGCATTTTATGTCCTTATTTATCATCGGGGTGGAAGGACGTTAATTGACTCGCTGGCAATTCCAGAGCCTCCTGCTGAGGGAGCATCAGAGGGAAATGGTTGTTTTTGCTGGCTCTCCAACTAGTTAATTGAGAAGCCATTCAATTATAGGTAATATACTTTTATTGCTAATAAGATATTCTGGTATCAACAACTCCAAAAAGGAAATCTGCAGGAATTATGAGAAACTTGAAACCGCTGGGCAAAAAGGCTTCAAAAAATTAACCTGACACAGAGAAACCCTGGGACCAGCACCAGCTTCAGAGGAGTGAAAAGTAAATCAATAAAATTCTTAGCAGAGTTTCCTCACTATTTATTTCCTCTCACTCGTGAGAGGGAGAGTTTGCTGCAGAAGTATCAGGCTAAAAAGCTGTTCTTAATGCAGGAGATCTGAAACACAGTTAATACTGCTCTTTATTATCTGATTTGCCAAGATTAGATTTCTCCTTATGCATCACTTTGCAAGCTCATCTGGGCTCTGGGATCAGCTCCTTCAGTTATTGCAGTACATCTCTGGTAAATAAATATCAGTTCTCCTGTTGGATTCTGTAAAACCCCAGTAGCTCAAATGGAGGCCCAAATGGAGCCACAGCACAGCACCTGAAGGGGGTGGGCAGCTCCCTCAGACTGAAGGACAAGTGGTTTAAACAGCAGCAAAAAATCACAGGTATTATTATTATTCTCAATATTATATTATTCCCAATTCACGTGGGGAATGAAAAATCCGTGGCAGAGTTAAGACATGATGTAAACGTGAGCTCAGTCCCCACCCTCCCTCAGTTCCTGATCTTTGTGACATTTTTAAAGCCCAGCTGGAGCCTGTTCTCCCTTCCTGGGATCTCAAGTGACTGAGCTCTTGCAGTTCACCTTTAAACTGAAATTTCCCTTGAGTGCATCTTGTGAAAGCACCTCAGCAACTTCCCGTGGGGGGCTGTTCCATGGAATTAATGGAGTGGACTTATCTTACAGAATTTCCCCAATCTTCAAGGTTTAGGATGAAGCTTTTCCTCTATTGCAACTTGTTTCCAGTTGTTCCCCATTTACAAATATATTCAGAAGGATTTAAGCATAAAGCTGAAATGGGGCTCAGGCACAGATACATTTAGGCTTTTAATGACTTAAATCTCCATTCAAGGCAGGATTTGGGAGTTTGGGAAGTTGTGTGGCTTTGCTAAATCCGTGGACAGTTCCTCAAAGGAAGGCGCGTTGACCTCAGAAATGTAATTTGCTTCCCCTAAGTGTGACCTGTGGATCTTTCTGGAAAAACCAAAAGGTTTTTTTCCTTCCTGTGTCTCCACAACACGAGTCCAGGCCCCTTGGATGCAGAGTTAAACCTCTCATGGTCCCCACCCCACCCGAGCCCCTCCGTGCTCCTCCTCTTGCTTTCTAACACCACAATCTATTTGTGTCTCTCCATTTTCTTTTCTCCCCCCCCAAAGGCAAGAAGTTGTTCACAGCCACAACAGGAGGCAAGAGAAGTATGAAAAGATTAGTTTGATCAAAGGAATATCATGTCACAGCAGAAGATTGATTTTCTCCCCCCCTCCCCTGCAGCCCCTGCCCCTTCCCCCGGCGCTGCTGCTCCCGGTGTCTCTCCATGCCTTGCCTCTGTGGCTTTTGATTAGGGCTTTTCTGCTCCTAATGCCACACAAACAAGGCTCTGGCATGTCCCAGGTGCTGTGTGAGCCCTTGTTCCGAGGTGGGAAGCACCAGCAGTGGTTCAGCTGCCACAGCTCTCCCGCTCTTCTGGAGGGTTGGAGTCCTGGGCCAGCACGTGCAACCCCTCTGCCCTGTGTTAGCAAGGAAGCAAAAAACACTAAAAAACAAAATGCTAAAGTGTACTAAAATGCTAAACGACCCTAAATACTGAATTAAAAAGACATGCTAAAAAAGCAAAATGCTCAAAAGCCAAATGTCTTTAAAGAAAGGCAGAGCAGAGCAGGGCTGGGTGTCTCTGCTCGCTGCCCCCCGTGCAGGCTGAGGGTTTGATGGACAGGGGGAAACACAGGCACTAATATTTTAACACTTGGTATCAAATCACCTTTTGTTTAATGGGGATAAGGAAACAATCCAATTTTAATAATGCCAGATCACTGTGCCTGAATGAAAGGGGAACAGGAGATGAGAGGCTGGTAAACACTGCTGCCTGCCAGCAGGAAAACAGGTTTTAATCCCATAAATCACAAAAGGAAATTGCTAAGGCTGTATCTCATACAATTAAGCCAATTTAAGCCTGACTATTAGGGGAAAAAGATTACTCATAAACTGTGGCATTTCAGAGTGGAGGTTTGGGACAGTGTTGGATTCACACTCCGGGTTCAGCCTCCTGCCTTTCAACAACCTGCATCCAGGAGGGGACTCAGTTCCATGGGAGTTCAGTGCTTCCTTTACACAGGGGGAGATTTTCCTCCATGGAGCCAACCTGCCTCACACAATATCAGGATCTGAGCTCTTGGAGTTCATCCCTCTCTCCACACCACAGGGAAATAATTCATCTCTGGGAGGCAAAACTGAGTTAAGGTGCCTCACAAGCCTGGTACCAGGAACGTGTTTTCCAGTGTGTCATCTGATTATTTCCCTGTATTCATAAGTTTATTTAGTCATGATTAAAGGTTTAATCTGCTCTCTGGTTGCTCCCAGGGCAGGTCCACGAGGCTGGAATGTTACACTCTGGATTTCAGGCTGAAATTCAGTGGAATCAGGTACTTGGGCTCGTGCTGGAACATCGTAATTTTTGAACTGGGATCAGGTCTAGTTCTCTGCTCTCTGGCAAATGCTAAGAAAAGAAGAAGGGAGAAAATAACATAAATAAATAAATGTGGCTATTTGTGAGCTACCTTTGCAATGTGCTCCACAGCTTGAGCACCTCAGATATAACAGATGAATTTTCAATCTCTGAAAGCAAACACTCTCTGGAGCAACGTGGTTTGCATTATCCAAGTGGTGACACAGTACAGGGAAGGGGTGTCTGCTTTTGTTTGGGCTGCTGGGTAATAAACAGGCATTTCTTATTTACAAAAGGAAAAAAAAGGGGGGAAAATTGAAGAATAAATTGCAAAGGTGGTTTTCCCCAGATTGATTTTTATCAGCCCTCCACCAGAGCCCTGATGGCTCTGAGTGGCTGCACGATGGGGAGCAGAGGGAGCAGATTGAGCAGCAACACTTTGGGTTCCTCCAGCAATCAAATGAAAGCTCTGAATGACCTGATATTAAAAAAAAACAAAAAAACAAAAAAACTCAAAAAAACCCCAATAGAAACAAACATGAAAATGTTTGTTAAATTCTTGCTGCAAAGATTAGAAAAGCTCAAAGCCTGGACAGCTGCTCCTCACTGGGGACAGCAGAGTTCAGCAGCATCCCTGACATTATTATTATTATTACTCTTCAAGAGCATATTGTTTTTTCTGTGCTTTTTCAACTTAGCATAAAATTACACGTTTAAGACACATTTTTTTTTCCCAGATAAGGCTCCTTTACATGCAATTATAAATAATCAGGAGTGTTCCACGGGGCCCTCGAGAACAGCTCCTGTTGGGGCTGGAGAGGAGCAGAGCAAAGAGAACATTTGTAATAAGGTCACAAATGCTGTAAATCACAGGGTTCTCAGCCTTGACTGTGTCTCACAGTGGGCCAGGAGGGTTTCACTTCATTAAATGTGAGAAGTCACAACTCACATTAAATCACAGCACCCGAATCCTCGGACAGGGAACATCAGGAGCTGCCCCAGGCGGGGATGGGATCGTCCTTCCCTGGGAACCCCTGGCAGAGGATGGGGCTGAGCAGGGGCACAGCTGAGCTCTGAGTGCCCCAAATCTGCCCTGGCCACAGGATATGACCTCACTTTTCCATGTCTTTGTCTCTTATTCATTGTTTGTCTGCAGCTTTTGGGGTGGGGAAGGGGATGAAACCCTCGGTGGGGTTCGGGGTTCAACTGCCCAAATCTCCGGGTGCCGAAGCTCCCCAGTCCCATCATCCTGCTGGAGGTTTGGGAGGGGAACTGCAGGGCCTGTGCTTGTCCCCTGGGGCTGTTTGAGGGAGGATCCAGCTGGATGCTGCTCCCCAGGCCATGATCCCTGGATCTGGGAGCTGCTCCCGGGTAGCAGAGCCCTTCCCTTCCAGCATCTCTGCAGAGCTTGCCCTCCTGCAGGTTCAGAATTCAATTAAAGGCTCTTTCCTGCTGCTGCACCGACTTGTGAATATTTATGGGGGGTTCTGCAGGAGGCAGAGGCTGCACTGAAGGGCAGCTGGGGTTGGTGAGCAGCTGCCAGAGCTGCAGCTCCGACCTCAGGGTCACTTCTGCTGCCTTTTCCTTGGAGCTCGACTGAAACCATTCGTGTCTGGGCACCTGTGCAGTGAAAGCTGCAGCTCCCTGTAAACGAGTGAAGTGAAAAAAACAGGTTTTAATGTTTTAATCGACCGTTTCTGTGGCCACAAGTAGAGTGAACCCCTCCAATCCCTGTGGTCTGTGCTCCTGGGGTTGGTTTTGCTGTGGTGGGATGTGAGAAACGAGCCCAGAAGTCCAGCAGTGGATTTCTCTGACTCCACCATTTAGTTTTTACTCCTTCCCATGTCTTTCAGCTCCTGTGATATTTCTGTGCCCCACGCTGGTACTTCAAGAGTGTCCAGTCATCCCTTAACTGGTTTTTAAGGAGCCAAAGCTTCTCTTTGTTGAGCTAAAACTTTAAGGTAGATAGAACAACACGTTTTGCTGAACAAGTTTCAATAAGTTACTTGTTGTTTTAATAATCTGAGTTATTTTGATCGGTTATTTTGAATTTTGTTTGAAAATGCAAAGAAGGTGAGAGCAAACCATGCCACTCTTAGCAATCCCAGCCTTGATTTGGGCTCATAAATCACGTGTGGTTGGAACAGAGAAAACAGAGGGAGCAGGTAATGGGAGTCATCAGGTTTTGCTGACTTAAATAATAAAAGCTGCCTCCCCAAAGAAATGAAATGTGCAAAGGGAATAAAAATATGAACTCATCTTGGCTAATGGCTCTGAGAAGTAATATAAAGATATGCACAGATTATTCTGAGCCTTAAAAAAAAAAAAAAGAGAGAGAGATGCATCCAATTTGCATGAAATGTTAACAGTCATCTTAGGGGTAAGAGATTTCCTTTGGAACACAGGGATCATTACAGGTACTGCTGGAGTGGAGTCTTTGTCCTTGAGTGTTTTCCTTGGAGTTCCATCAAACACACGTGGTGGCACCTCAGGGCTGCTGATCCAAGCCCAGCAGAGCTCCTGCTTGGGTGGGGCTGGACCCCAGCAAAGGATAACCAGGGGTGTGAGGAGGAGGAGTGGAGCAGCTCCTGGAGCAAGGACACATCCAGAGATCCCACCAGGATTCCGCAGCAGATTCCAGCAGAATGGCACAAACATGGAACCACCTTCTTCCCGTGGAATTCCTCCTCTTTCCCTGGTGGGATGGCACAGACACGGAACCACCTTCTTCCTGTGCAATTCCTCCTCTTTCCCCAGTGGGATGACCACCTTCTCCCCATGGAATTCCTCCTCTTTCCCTGGTGGGATGGCACAAACATGGAACCACCTTCTCCCTTTTGAATTCCTCCTCTTTCCCTGGTGGGATGGCACAAACATGGAACCACCTTCTTCCCGTGGAATTCCTCCTCTTTCCCTGGTGGGATGGCACAGACATGGAACCACCTTCTCCCCATGGAATTCTTCCTCCTTCCCCGGTGGGATGGCACAAACATGGAACCACCTTCTCCC
>NW_020898031.1:127735-210505 GCF_003984885.1 Neopelma chrysocephalum
TCCTCCTTCCCCGGTGGGATGGCACAAACATGGAACCACCTTCTCCCTTTGTCACTCCTCCTCTTCCCCTGCAGAGGTGCCCCCCGTCCTGCAGCAGCCCCCCAGCTGTCCCCACACCCCTCTGGGGAAGGTGAGGCTGGGATTTAACCCCCCGGGAGATCAGGATTCCCGATTTCCTCAGGCAGAGCCATTCCCTGGACAGAAGCAGAGGCCCTGCAGGGTGTCAGGGTGTGACCCAGCCCTGCCCACCCATCCCAAGGATCCATTCCCAACTCCCTTTACAGCTTTCCAGCTTCCTCCCCCCTCAAACCCTTCCCTGACCCCAAAGCTCATTTGCTAATTACCCTTTTTCTTGCCTTGCCGTGTCGCTCTCATTATTATTAATGCTTTTACAATCATTTACTGGGCAAGTTCCTCCCTCCTCCTCCTGCCAACACAAACACAGTTTTATCAACAGAGCAAACATGATTGCAGCTCTGCTGTTATGTTTTATTTATTCCCATATAGGTTTGATTCTATTGCAGTTTCTCATTTTTGCCTGATGTATAATTCATGATTTATACAGTGCTGGAGCTCGTGTAGGACACCCTCATTTCATTAGCTGTGCTATCATTTTCTGGGCTGTACAAAATAAAACATGGGCAGCTCTCTTTGTGCTTCCACGTCTTCCCGTGTCTGCTGTTTGCAGGGAAACAATTGCAGTAATGTTTGATTAAAACCACTGCTAATTTTACTTTTAACACCTCGGTAGCTGAAATGCAATTGAGATGAAGGCCCATTTTACTTACTGGTGTGAGTAAATAAATCAGGGATGTGATATCTATTATTATCAAAACATTAATTCTATTGTAGAAATGCATGGACATCCTTGCCAAGGGATAACACAACGTCTGGTTTGGGCATAAATGGTGCCCTTTTGGCTCAAGTTAACAAGTCCAACCACAGCACTTTGACTGTATCAGTTGCACAGGTACGGAAAAATCCAGGGGATTTAAGGAGCTTGGATTTTCATCAGTGCTTTAAGGCCAAAATCTGAAATACAGAGCCAGAAAGTCAAGTAGCTCTAAGTCACTCTGAGCTTGTTTGGAGACTTGGGTTTTTCTCATTTGATTTGTTCAGCCACAAATCACTCTGAGTCGTTCAGGCTTTGGAGCTGGGAGGGGAGGGGAGCCAAGGGGTTCATTTGGACCTGCAGACACTTGTCTGCCCGGTCTGCAATTAAACCAAGCTGTCCCTGAGCCCTCACCAGGTGAAATTACGAATCACACAACCAACAGAGGGACAGGGAGCCCAGAGGAAGGGAGGTGATCAAGCATTGGATGTGTTTTTTCAGGAAGTCCCTGCAGTTCCTCAGCTGGCAGGGGGCTCTCAGGGGTCCCTGCAGGCACCCCAAATCCCACACTGCAGAATCCAGGGATCTCACAGCCCCGGGGGAAATGCTGGCACCCCAAATCCCACACTGCAGAATCCAGGGATCTGACAGCCCCGGGGACAGGGCAGGACTGGGAGGAAAGGGCTGGGTGCTGATTTGCCAGAGCAGATGGGGCAGGGCTCTGAAACCCTCCATTTACTGTATTTTTCACAGAACTATTTGTGACACCCGTTTTCAGTCTCTGCTCTCCCTTTCCCAGTTCTGTGCCCAGCCAGATGCTGAGCTTGTCTTTAGGGGCAGAGGATGAGGTGCCCAGGCTGGCACTGCTGGAGCCCTGTTTGCTTGCAGTGCCACCTCCCACCCTGCCTGCTGCATCCCAGAAGGAGCCATCCTTCCCCTGCCCCTGGGAATCCACCCCCCCTTCACCTGCACCCAGGTGGGCACATTTCCCACACTTGAGGCAGCATAAAACTTTATGGCATTATTGACTGGAGCACATCTCAGCCAGACTTGGTGCTACTCACTTAATGACTGTCTCTTCTTCTCCCTCCCCTCTTTATTCTGCTCCGTTGTTAATTCTCATTTTATGAGAGCTGCTGGTTTTTATTGCATTAGTCCAAACCCCTTTTGATGAGCAGGACACCATAAATTGTGTGCTGACCATCCCCGTGCTGAATGGCAGGGCAATAAATGCAGGGAAATTCAGAGAACTTGAGCTCAGGTCTATTTGCCCTCTATCTCTTGAGTCAACTTCTCCCCTTGAAACAACTGTGCCAGGCCATGAAAAAAGAGATGTAAATGTCACCCAGTGCCTTAAAACCTGAGAGGGGCTGGTGATGTCATTCAGGAGAGAACAGTTGTGTGGCTGGAGTGCAGAAATTAAATATCACCAGCTCAGGGAGGGTTGTCTGGCAGGGTTTGGCACTGGGGTTTTATCCAGTTCCTCTGCAGGCTGGAAGTGCTCTGGCTGGTTTTAGGGATTCTCTCCCATCCTCTTCCTGGGGAAGGAGTTGCTGGAAGCCAGGCCTGGTAACATTTAAATAAAAATATCTGGATTCATTCCAGGCCACACCAGTGTCATCCCACAGACTCCCCATCCACAGCAGCTGGGCAGGAGATCTCGTCCCCACAACATCTCCTGCTGCTCCCTGCATCATTTAATAGCAGGAGTTATTAATGATTTTAAATAGCTGGAGATAAAATGTATTTAAGGAGAATTGTAGACACTGGGACCTTTCTCTGAATCAAAAATGAAAGTATAAATGGTGTGGGTGGAAGACTTGTGGTACAATATATTCATGGAAAGCTCCCTCGGAGTGGATACAAGCCCATTTTTGATCTTTACAATGGCATAAATTTATTACATTTTCATGTAGAGCAGAGCAGAATCTGAGCATGAAGGAGATTGGAGGCCACGAGAATAAGGAAGGTGAAGGAAATGTTCTCGAAGAACCTGAAATCACAGTAATATCAGCAGTGATTAATTAATTCAGCAAAGGAAGCAATAATTCACCTGCAGACATTGAGTTCCATATGAGAACTTTTTAAATCCCATCTTGGGATTGTCACACCCTGCCTTGGTGACAACAGCCTCACTTGACAGGGGGATTCTCCTAAATCTGGGAATGGAACTTTGTGCCCTTTCCAGTCCTGCACCCCTGGCTCTGCTGCTTCCCTCTGTTTAATGGACAGAACAATAAAAATGCCACCTGTCCAGGGCTGTCCTTCCCAGGAACAGCCATTTGTTCCCGTGACTGCAGTTCCAAATGCCTGATGTGGGAAGCAGGGATAACAGGCATCAATATTTCCACACGTGCATCAATATTTCCACACGTGCATCAATATTTCCACACGTGCATCAATATTTCCACACGGGCACGTGCTGCTTTTTTTTTTGGCAGAACTTATTGTTAAGTGGTAAAAAAAAATCCGAATTTCAGGAGGGAACGTTTCAGGGGGAGGGGTGTGTGTGATTTGAGTGTGGTTTTTTTGTTGCTGTTTGTGGAGCTGCCACAGATTAAAGCTCGATTTATTGAGCTGCCACCCACCCCTGTGCTCTGCACGTTCCCAGCCTTGGATAAGGTTATTACAGGGAAAAGAGGAGGGATTCCAAAGGTTGTTGGGAATAATAGTTTAGAGGCAGTGGAAGGAAATGAGGGAGCTTTGAGTCACTGCCTGGATTTGCCAGCACAGGTATTTTTACACCCCGTTCCTGGGTTTGGCTTCTGTGATTCACAATATGGAAAAGCCAAGTGGAACTGGTTTAAATTTGGTCACTGGCAGGTTTATAGAGCAGGAAATACAATTCTTCTTCCTTCAGCAGGAAGGCCTTGGCCAGGTTTGTCTGAATCAGCAGCATCAGTGCCCCACACGAGATGCAAATGCCCGAATAAACAGATGAGTGTGATTTACATGCAGATGACTGAGGGAATAGAGCTCCCTCTGACCTCCTGCACCATCATCTGGAATCTCCCTTGGTTTGGGAACAGGCTGTTTGAAATATTAATGTCTTGAATAATGAATGGCTGCACATGTAAATGAGCTCTTGGCGTAACAATTCTGAATAACTCTGGTTTAGGCACATTTCAATGACTATTTGGCCATTAACTTTAGTAAAATAAGAATGTGAAGAGAAAAGAAAGAGGATCTATAATTTCTCTATTATTTGGCTTTGTTTTAAATGAAACCCTTGTAAAGATGTATATCATTTCAATTTTAGTTCCAGGGGCTTTTATGTAAATTAATTGCATTAGAGAATTGGCAAGAACATTTATTCAATTTAGAACAGCCGTGATTATAAGCTTTACATTAATATAACAACAATTTAACAGTGGCTGATAGATGGGACACAACCATGTAATTATCAAAAGTGAGCCACTTTCTTGATCTCTAATTAGTCCTATAAGCAAATCCAGTTTTGCTGGAACTAATTGCTGAGCTGCAGCTGCGAGGTGAGGGCTGGGCTGGGGTTCAGGTGCTGGGCAGGGAGAGCTGCACGGCCCAGGATCCTCCCATTTCCTGATCTAATCGGGTGGATAATTCAATTATTTGTGCCCAGCCAAAGCAGGGACTTGTGTGTGCAGGAATAACCTTCCCTGGGCTGTGGTGTCTCTGCCTCCAGCTCAGGGCTGGCACTGCAGCCAGGGGATGCTCTGGGCTGGTGTTTTACACCCTCAGCAGAGACACAACACGAAAAGACAAAGGAAAATGAGACCTCAAGCAAGGATTTGATTTTTGTGGGTTTTTTTCTTGCCCTGTTTTTGTGACAGAGATGGAATTTTAACTTGGCTGGGTGTCTCAGTCCATCTGGAGTGTCCTCCTGCCACGGGCAGTTCCTGGGGCTGCTCGGGGTCACTCATCCCACAGCCCCCAGGGGTTTATGGGGACAGAGCTCAGTTTGCTCTCAGGCATCCACTTTCATCCTGATTCACCATTTAATGAAGCTATTTAAAGAGGGAGGTTGGGAAGGACTTGTTGCAGTTGTCATTCACAGAAAGGCAGGAGAATAACCCTGTTCTGGAGTGCTGCAGAGGCACAGCTCAGTGCTGAGCTCACCACCTCAATCCTGAGCTCATCACCTCAATCCTGAGCTCATCACCTCAATCCTGAGCTCACCACCTCAATCCTGAGCTCATCACCTCAATCCTGAGCTCATCACCTCAATGCTGAACTCATCACTGCAGTCCTGAGCTCATCACCTCAGTGCTGAGCTCATCCCCTCAGTCCTGAGCTTACCACCTCAGTTTTGAGCTCATCACCTCAATTTTGAGCTTATCACCTCAATTTTGAGCTTATCACTGCAGTCCTGAGCTCACCACATCAGTCCTGAGCTCATCCCCTCAGTCCTGAGCTCATCACCTCAATTTTGAGCTCATCACCTCAAATCTGAGCTCACCACATCAGTCCTGAACTCACCACCTCAATGCTGAGCTCATCACCTCAAATCTGAGCTCACCACCTCAATTTTGAGCTCATCATCTCAGTCCTGAGCTCATCATCTCAGTCCTGAGCTCACCACCTCAATGCTGAACTCACCACCTCAAATCTGAGCTCACCATCACAAATCTGAGCTCATCCCCTCAATCCTGAGCTCACCCCCTCAGTGTGGGCTTGTTGTGAGGCCTCTGAACCAAAGCAACTGGGAGCTGACCTCCTGTGCCTCGTTGAAAGTCTGTTTATTTTTGTCCCTGCACCATAAATTGTATTTTTTTTCGGCTCTTATTGCCCATATCCTCTTCAGAAATTCTTTCCCTCATCAGAGTAAACCAATTACCAAGTGCCAGTGCTTTGTTCCAATTGAATCTGAGCAATTGTTCTGGTACTAATTGCTTGAGGGCGACCACCACGATCTATCAAGATCATGGCTGGGCAGCACTAACGCGTTTAGGGGGGAGATTATTGAATTTATTCAGCGCTTGGCCCGGTGCAGCTTCTAACAAATGCATTTTGTGACTGTGGCAGCCCTGGCCAGCGAGTTCCTGGCGAGTTCCTGGGGCTCTGAGAGCCCCAGCAGAGCCCAGATTGTTGTCAGAGCCATTAATTCCTCCTCAGAAGCAGGGCTGGTGCTTCATAGAGATGCTCTGCACATCCCACGGGCTCCACACACAGTCCAGTCACCCCTGGAATGACTCCTCCTGGAACCTGGGCTTTGTTTCTCCAGGAATTTTCCTCAGTGAGGTGGAGGCTGGTTGTGCAGGAAAGGTGCTTCACGTCTTCCCCAGGGCAGGATAAATTCTCTCTCAGCAGAGACAGCTGGAAAAAGGGTGATTTTTTTGGTTGGAGGAGGTGACAGGGGTAGGGTGGTGGCTCTCAGGGCGTGCAGGATTTCCTCCTGCTGCTGTGTCCATGTGGGAAGAGGCTCTTCCTACTCAGAACCAGGGCTGGTGCTTCATGGAGGAGCTCTGCACATCCCACGGGCTCCACACACAGTCCAGTCACTCCTGGAATGACTCTTTCTGGAACCTGGGCTTTGTCTCTCCAGGGATTTTCCTCAGTGAGGTGGAGGCTGGTTGTGCAGGAAAGGTGTTTCTTCCCCAGGGCAGGATAAATTCTCTCTCAGCAGAGAGAGCTGGAAAAAGGGTGATTTTTTTGGTTGGAGGAGGTGACAGGGGTAGGGTGGTGGCTCTCAGGGTGTCCATGTGGGAAGAGGCTCTTCCTGCTCATTTGTGACTCCACAGCTTGTGCTTCACGAGAGGATGTTGTGGAGTGGAACTGGGAGAAGAAGAATTGTCCCTTGGCTTTGAGTGGGAGTGTCAGGGCAGGGAGGAACGTTGTCATTCCCTGTGCTGAGGGGAGGGAACTGAGCAGAGCTGGGTTTTTACACCTTCCCCTGGTGCAGTTTGTGGGGATGGTGAGGTCAGGAGTGAGGGAAGGAACCCAAACAGTGTGGGAGGAAAGCTTTGAGCATGAAAAGAAAGTGGAACCCCTGGATCTGATTGCACCAACCCCTGGATGGTGAAATCAGGAGTGAAGGAAGGAACCCAAACAGTGTGGGAGGAAAGCTCTGAGCATGAGGGCAAAGTGGAACCCCTGGATCTGACTCCTCTGTCATCCCATGTCCACCCTCACTCAGTGATTCAGAGCTGGATCTTTGCTGTCCCTGCTCTCCCTGGTTCAGCCACAGAAGGAACCTGCAGCCCCAGCACTGCCAAAGACCTGCTGAGGGTTATTTAAACAGCCTGTGATTTTTCACTGGATATTTGTGGCTGACCAAAGCAGCTCCATCTGTAATTAATCAGGAGTTCCCTCCTGTTTCCTCTGCAGCATCTGCTCGTGGTTTGCAGGGGGTGTTTATTCAGTGCAGGAATCAGGCACTGATTTATGCAAAAATAATTGCCACATGGAGTAATTGTTGAAAAGCCAAAGATAAAATATGGGGCTTGGAAGATAAATGAAATGTAGCCTTTTAAAATTTTTTATTACCTTCCCTGACTGTGAAAGCATCAGCTGGACTCAGGGGCAGCACATTCCTGTCCTGTCTGTGCCTCTCTTACCTCTGGATAAATTGTGCTCAGGAGCCAAGGAGTGGACAATGAGAGAATAATAATCTGATTAAGGCTGCCAGGGAGGAGATCTCCTGGCTGGAAGAGGGGGATTGTTGGGGCTGGCAGGTGCCCAGCAGGAGTGCCCAGTGCCAGGGAGTGATGGATCAGCCCCTGCACTCGGGGTGACAAACTCAGCTCTGGCCAAACATCAGCACCATCCCCTCCCCCTTGGGCCTGAATCCCAGTTACCTGAGGGCACCTTAAGCAAATAAAGTGGGGGAAAAAACCCCAAACATCTGATTCCTGATGTTCTGTACAAACAGCCCCAGGTGACTGAGAGATGGGCAGAGAGTGTGTAGGGAGTCACTTCCCCTGCCATCCCTGGGGCAGTTTATTTGGGGAGTGTTCAGCCCTTTGTGGTGTAAAACACCTCCTGGGTTATTTTAAAGCCTGCACACACTGTGGAAATTCAGTTTCTTCCCGGGGAAGTGGAAATCAAATCCATCTGTCCCATCAGATCCAGCCTGTGAGAGGAGTTATCCTGCCTGTCTCCAGCTGTCCAGTTAATCCCAGCTGACAGGACCAGCACAGAGGGGTTTTGGTTCACAAGTGCAGTCAGAGAATAGGAAATAATTCTTGATCCAGCTTCACTGAACGTGGAAAATCTGGAGTTATTTTAAAATTTGACTATAATAGACCATAACAATCTGACATAATTATGAACCTTGCATTATTATAAAAATTAGCCTTGCTCAAGCTGACTTTGTTCTGCATTTTAAGGATTTGCCTTTTTATTTTAGAGTGCTTGTCCTTTTCCCCAAGTGAATGCAATTTATAGCTCTCCTTGACCTTTAGATAACAGTGAATGCTGTTATTTTTTTTGCTCTATTAATCCTCTTATCTTCCTGCCTGTGAACTATTGTTCACCCCACACTGGCCACTGGTACGAATTGTGCCCTGAAATCCAAACATGCACTAAAAAGGAGCAGCTCCTCAGTCAGTTACTGGGTTTGCCCAAGCCAAGATAACTCAGCTGACAGTCCAGCCCCTGAATTATTGGAGCCAGAACGTCCCTGCTCGGGAGGGTCCAGGCAGGCAGCTCCTCTTCCTGCCTGGTGGCACTTCCACAAATCAAACCTGGCACCAACCAGGTTCCACCGGAGCCTCTCGAAGCACGTTGGGCAAATTATTGGAGAAAGGAGCTAAATAAGGGACATTATGATGACTTGGGCAGGTTCATTTCGTGAGCTGAGCCTCCGGATCTCAAAGAGCAGCAGCACCCTCGAGGCTGCACTCAGAGCCACTGGAAGGAAGAAAAAACCAGCAGCATGAGGCTGGTTCCACATCCTCTCTCCTCCCCACACAGTTACAGTTTTTCTCTTTTAATTTTCCTTAGAAAAATTAAAAAAATCTTGGAAAATCTCACCACTCTGGTGAGACTGCACAGGTAATTCTTCTGAGCAGCCCAGGGTGAGCTCCCCCAGGTTGGATGCTCTTGTTGCTCACCAATAAATATTTGTATTTATTGCTGGCTCAGTGGTAACCTCCCCACAGGCTCTCACTGATGTTTCTGTGACTTAAACCCCCCCGTGAGCCTCAACCCCTGAGTGCTGCTGGAGGGAAGGGGGGAAACCCTCCCTGGCCAAGGCTCCTGCAAAGAAACCTTTGGGGTGATGAGGAGAACTTTCCCCCTCTCAGCAGGGTCTGTTTGGGTGGCACTGAGGTGAGTGTGACCCCCCTGCACACGTTCCTGCTGGAAGCAGGGCAGCAGGAATTCTGCTCCTTTGGCTTGTTCCTCGCTGCAGACCATAAAGGATTAATTAAAATTGCATAAAGTTGAAAGTGTGCCCGAGGTAAACATCAAAGCCCCCGGAATTGCAGGGAGAAGGATTTGGAATGTTGCTCTCCAGGCTCGGGCTTGGAATCAAATACATGGGGGGGGAGAGAAACGAGGCAGAAGAACATTTTGTTTCTGTTATTTTTGAGCAGGCTCGGAATTTTATTTATTTAGAAGCGGAATTGACTCAGCAAAGCTGCACGTTCTGGCAGTGCTGGAGGGAAGGGCACACACACACTGAGTGCTGGGGGGACTGCAGCCCTCCCAGAGCCCTTCCAGAGCCCTCCCAGAGCCCTCCAAGAGCCCTCCCAAAGCCCTTCCAGAAGGGATCTTCCCTCTCCTGCACACTCAGAGCTCGAGCACCCAAGGATAGAGGTGTGTTTAAGCATCCCTGGTGGTCCCAGTGGGGGATTGGGGTGGCAGGGGGGACGTGCAGCCCTTTATTCTGGGGGAATCGTGGTCTCCACTGGAGGGGTGTGGAAGGGAGAGCTGAGAGGAGCCCCCAGAGCAGCGAGTCCCACGTGCCAGGGGGAGAGCTGAGGATCCACAGGGCTGCTCATTTCCTCTTACCCTGCACAGAACTTTCCCCAGCACAAATAGAACACAGCACTAAACCCACTCAGACCCCGTGGGATTGGAACATTCTGGGGTTATTTGTGTCGCTGCATCGTTGGATGAGTTAAGGTTTCATTCCAGCCTGCCCTGGTGCAATTTGTCCTCTCGATGTGCACAAAGTAGAGCTAATTGGGGACCATTAACAGAGGCAAAAAGCCCCAGAGGAGCGAGGGGCTGGTGCTGGTCCTGCTCTCCCCACATGCAGATGGAATGACCTCTGTGGGGTCTCTGCACCTCCACATTTCGTGCCAGGAGCAGGACCCAGCCATGGTTTCTAATGTTCTAACCCAGGGTTTCTAATGCTGATGAGTTTTCCCTCGCCCTGTGCTGCCTTGGCAGCTACTTCTGCACAGAACAACCAGCTCTGCCCTTTGCTTTTCTAATTCCAAAAGAGCCTCCGGCGCCAGTTCACCTTCTGGAGGAGCAGCTCTCAGGAACCTTCAGAAGTGTCTGGGTGCACAGATAGATTTTTAAATTACAGCACAATGAAAGGAAGTGGTGCAGGGGCTCCTCCAGGGCAAGACACAGGGATTTGGGCAAAGTTGCCCAGGTGCTGGAGGGTAAGACAGACAGGTCAGGCTGTCCTGCCACGAGGAGTTGTGATACAGCTGCTTTTGTACAACCAACTTCAAGTGAAGTTTTTTTCCCCCCTGTATGAGGTGGTAAAAGTTCTGCTGAAAGGGTTTCAAGGACTCTTGCAGGGTTTGTGATGGTCCAAGCGAAAATATTCCTTGGGAGATGAGTTGTTAGGAGGGCACTGGGTGAGGTGGAGGCTGAGACGTGGGGCAGAGCTGCAGGGCTGGAGTTCCCTTCTCTCCTCAGGGCCCTGAGGGGCTCAGGGGGCTGGAAACAGGAAATGCTGAGGGGAATGAAAGCCTGATCCTCAAGGCTGGCACTGCCCTGAGCACAGGGAGAGCCTGGGGACAAACCAGCCCCAGCAGGGTCACCCCCCCCCCATCCAAACCCAAAATCAGGAGAGCCTGGGGGAAAAACAACCCCAGCATGGTCAAAACAACCCCAGCAGGGTCAAAACAACCCCAGCAGGGTCACCCCCCCATCCAAACCCCAAACCAGGAGAGTCTGGGCTCAAACCAGCCCCAGCAGGGTCACCCCCCCATCCAAACCTAAAGCCAGGAGAGCCTGGGGGCAAAACAACCCCAGCAGGGTCACCCCCTCCATCCAAACCCAAACCCAGAACAACCAAAAAACCCCCCAGAACAAGCCCCAAACCCACTTCTCTTCTCCCTAAGCTGCCACTGAGGACCCTCCTGTCCAAAACCAGCAGTGTGCTGGTGACCATTCCTGATTGGAAATGGAGAGCTGGAAGTTATTTTCTGCGGGAAAAAACACAGTGTGCTTGAAAATCAGGATTTATGCTGAGATAAGTGACGTGGGTGTCTCTGCACCTCCAACATATCAACGTGTCTGGCAGTAAATTGTGGTGGTTGGTGTCAGAGTGCAGAGCTCAGCCAGGAGCACAGGCCTTAAATAACATTTCTCTTGGTCCCAGACACGATTAGGGAGCTGCACTGTGGAGAGCAGGGGTTATAAAGAACAAACAAGGGGCCTGATTCTCCTTTTCTCCCTGTGTGAAAATCCACCAGCCCCTGAGAAGAGACTCTCAGGGCTGTTGGTCCCCCCAAAAAAGCCAGGTTTAAGCACCTGGAATTAACAAACTGCTGTTTAAATTCCTCAAGCAGAGGGGAGAAACCCCAACAAATGACAAACCCTAACAAAGAACTAAAGAAGTTCTTTTAGGGGAGTGTTTTTTGTGGCTCAGATCAGAAGTTCCCCTTCCCCTTTAATATCCAGAGCTGCAAGCAAAGCTTCCTGTACAGCACTTAAACCCCAATTTCCAGTGGGTGGCTTTTCCCATGGCTCTGTCATTTGTATGGACACACTTTTGTGCAGCTGGAAATATTTATAACTTTCTGTGTTGCCTCCATGGTTTGGACTGTGAGGGAAGGAGTCCCTTGTGCCACTTGGAGAGAACTCTTTGGAGTTTTCCATCTTGTTTGGGGTAATTTAAAGGAAAGGGTAATGCAGCAAAGAGAAAAATTCTCTATTTTATATATTTTTTTTATGGTTATGGCCTTTTTAGCACCTTTCCACCTATGCAAAGGCACATACCTGGTGTTTCCCAGGTCAGCTCCAGTGGCTGTGCCTACATTCCACTTAGAGGCTGGGAAGGAATGGGAATATTAACAGTTATGAGGAGCAGGAGCTCTGTAAACCCCAGGTGAAGAGGGAGCGAAGCAGAGGGAGGAACTTAAAATTCTGTGCAGCACAAAGACCTTGAAAAAGCTAAAGAAAAATCAAAATGCAGGCTGACTTCTCAAATGCATCTTTCGGGCGGGGAAAATCGGATGCAATTAAGTTCTTCCAACAAGACTCTAATGATAAGCTTTAAAAGACCAGTTTAATGAAATGTCACAGGGATAGGGGCTGGAACAATTCCCTATATCCTGGCTGCTTTACCTGATGGAGGAGAAATTACAGGGGGGATGTGATAAGTGAGTGTTTCCAGCTTTATCCCGCTGTAAGTCCACTGAAATCAATGGGGTTGTGCCACAGATAAATTTGGCTGTGGAATTTTAAACAGAAACAAGCCCTTCCTCCCTGTTTCTGTGGGACTGGGGTGGGTGTGGATGTCTCGGGAGGGAGGTTTTAAAAGGCCCCTTAGTTCCATGGGAGTTTTTTAGTGTCCTCTGTAGGCAACAGCCTCTGCTCCTTCCTCTCCTCAAAGGCCCAAGTGATACCAAAAACACGTCTCTTGGCTTCTCTTTCAGCTGTAAAACACAAACAGGGGTAAACTGTCGTTCTCCACATCAGCTCATCATGTTTTAGCCCTTCCCTGCGATGCAATTGTTTAAGCACAGCTCCCTTGGGGCAGCAAACGAGCCCTGAATACATTTCCTTTGACTACCACATCAACCTGCCTTAAAAAAAAAACAAAACACAAAACCCAACCAAAACCTATATTTAGAATGCATAATGCAAGCATATCATCTTCTAAACAAGAAAGTAGGACAACATCCTGAGCCAGGATGAAAAGAAAATGGGGGAGAAAAAAAAGAAGTCTGAATATGAAAGTGTGAGATTGGTGGTAAATGCAGTGTCAGACTGGCAGGGCTCCCTCTAATAACACTCGTGTAAATACAAATATAAACATCCTTCCCCGCCCAATTCACAAACAGCAGGGACACAGAACAAAAAGGAGTGACAAAAAAAAGATGGGAAGTGATGAATATTCCCTGGCAGCCGGTGAGGGTGGAATCCTGGCTGGGCTGGGGAGTTGTTCTTGCATCACCCTCGTGCTGAGCGAGGGCTTTGCAACCTCCTGGAGTTCATCCAGCTCCTCTGGAGGCTCAGATGGGAAAGGCTGGGGCACATCCCTGGTCCCTGCAGGGCTGTGGGTGCCTGTTCCCAGCCCAGTGCCCATCCCTGAGGTGGGACAGCAGCTCCTCTTCCCAGTGCCAGAGTGGGATGGGGAGGCACTGACAGCCCAGGGGAGCTCTGACAGCCCAGCCTGGGCTCTGCCCTTGTCGTTCTGCCTCTGGCAGGGCCAGGAACAGGAGGAAAGAAGAACTGATCTGTATTTTAAACACACATCAGGGCACCCTTCCTGCTCCATCCTGCAAGGACCTGTCAGTGCCACGAGGCTCCTGCCCCATCCTGGCACACCCCACACTGGGAAGGGGGCAAGGAGAAGGGTCAGGCCTGGCAAGGTCCAGCTCCTGCCCAGCCCTTCCTCCGTGTGCTGCTGGAAACCCAGGGCTTGGCCCCTTTCCAGGCACTTTCTGACTCAAAACGTTGCCCTGAGGTTTTGTTCTTGCTCCTGTTGCTCCTCAGTTGAGTCCTGCTGAAGAGCAGGTTGTTGTGACCACACTGGGAGTTGCTCTGGGATCCCAAATTAGTCCCTGGGGCTCTGCAGCACCATGGGCTCATAATACACTGTATTAAAAAATAAGTAGCCATCTCTGTCTCTTCATTAATGCCCAGAGAGGAAATTCAGGCCGATATTTCTGGCCAGCACCATCTGAACGCTGCTCGGATTTCCTGAGTGAAGCAAGTCTGGCATTTAGTCATCTGGATATTGGTTCAGGAACACAAGGAAGCTTTGGCACATCCTCAGCCCAGCTCATCTCCAGCTGGCCCAGCAGCTCCCAGAGCTGCCCAAGTGATTTCCCAACCAGCACGTCCCTTAATTCCTTCCCCACTTGTTAATCCTGTTGCATTTTGCCCTGAATAAATCAAGAGCTCAGACTTTCCTGTGCTGGAGTGGAGGGTGGTGGTGGATTCCTTGATGGCGAAAAGGATTAAAAAAAATTAAAAAAGAAAAAAAAGTCATATTTTTGTGCCTGTTCCCTTCAGGGTCTGTGCTCCCAGTCAATCGTGCCCTTGGAGCCTGTTTGTTTAATTGATTGCAGGGCTGTGTCAACCTTCCCACGCAGGAGCCTCAAATATTTGCACACTGAGATCCACAGAACGCTGGGCACGACTGGCTCCTCATTGCAACCCAGCTGCAGCTGCTGCAGTTTGCTCAGCAGAGACTGGAGGACAGGAATCCAAACACACTAAATTAATTAGGGTTATGTCCATAAACTTGATTTGGTTCTGTCAGGTTTGCGCAGAAATTGTTCCCTGCCTGTGCTCAAACATGTTGATTAAACAGTGCTGGAGGTTTTGATTCCTCATTTGTGATATTAAAGAGGACCCAGATTATTTCGGGGCAAATATTTGCTCTCTGTCAGAAGTTGCTGCTTCCTCCTCTCCAACCTCCCCCTCCAGCAAGTTCCATCCCCCCTTCACATCCACGTCAGGAGATTCCCTCTGGAAGCTGCACAAATGCACTTTCCTGCCTCTCCCTGCAATAATTCCTCCCTGACACCCCAGAAGTGCCAGTTTATTCATTGCCATGACTTTGGTTCCCCCCTGGATTATGCAAAAGGAGGGATAATTCACAAATTATCCCTCACCCACGGTGGGATCTGCCCAGAAGAAGCTGCTGCCGTGGCTGCTTTGTTTTCCTCTGTGTTGTCCCAGGGATGTCCATGGAGATGTTTATCCAGGAGGTTCAGTCCAATTAAACAGTTCATCAGCTGAGAAAAATCAGCACTGGAGTAATCCTGCAGTCTTTAGTGGGGCTAATGGGAGGCTTAAAGTTAATTCAGGAACTTTGTCACTGCTTTTAAGTATCTTCTCACCACCTGCCTTTTAATTCAGTGTCTGAGAGCAGCAGCGTTGCTGAGGCATTAGTTGCTATTTCTTCCTTTGCAAAGGGGAATACTCTGCTGGACAAATCTACCAGGCAGACACGGAGAGAGTTAAAAAAAAACCAACAAACAAACCAACAAAATATTTGCTTTTGAAATTGTCCAGCCTGGTAGAACCAAGATGACAGCAGCACGACTGGTCTGTCTGTCTGAATTTCCTCCAAAGCTTTAAATATCTCACAAGATAGCCACTTCCTTTATTCCTTCCTTTCTTATTCTCTTCCTTTTCTCCTCTTTTCTCTTTTTTTTTCCATTTTATTTTTATGTCGGGGGTATCTAAAAGCCATCCCAAAGTCTGAACCAATTTATCAGTTTCAAAAGGAGGGATAATAAACCTGTCATCTGTGGCCTGAGCAGAGAGGTTGCTGCTGCTGCTCTGATATTAAAGCTGATTAAAAGCAGACCTGGTTTTGAGTAGTTCATGTCTTAAGACTCTCTGTTACCCTCAGGGGGAGGAATTGTTGTGACCCAAAGTGCTTTGAGCTGACAGGACTATTGAGTGTCAACCTAAAGGAGTTTTGCCTGACTGATACTTACCTGAGAAGGTTCTGTTTGTGCAGTTCTTAATTTTATTTTATCTTGCTGGGAAAGCACACGAGAACACCGGGATAAAAGAGCGAGGAAGGGGTCTGGGACTGTTGTTTGAGTAGCTCAGAATTGGTGAACCAGCTCTGCAAAGGATTTACTGGAAGCAGCCCAAGCCTTTTGTGATTCTCAGGGGAGATGCTCTTGGGCTGTGCAGCTCCAATTACTCCGTGTAACCCTGGGCTAGTTCTGCTTCCCAACCACAAAAGTGAATCCCTGGAGTGTGAAACTTTGGATGTGGGATCTGTGGGGAGTGACTTCCCTAAACCCTGTCCCCCCTTGTGCTGGTTCAAAGGTAAACCAGCAGGGGAAATGAACCCAACTCAAAGGAGAGATTATAAATCAGAAGAACAATTTAATAAAATAATACAATAAATATGATTATACAGACAAACAGTTGGTTTTAACCCACAAAACCCAAATGTATAACCCAGCACCCTGGGGCAGGAACAGGGTGGGGTTTGTTGGGCCCCCTGAGTCCAAAGGAAAAGGAGAGGGGGAAAAACCTGTTGGTGAGAGGCTGGTGCAGTCTGGGCAAGAGTGGTGCTCTCAGTCTGGTTGAGAGTGGTGGTCTCAGTCCTTCTCTGGATCCCACGAGTGGTTAAAAAGTCCCAAGACCCCAAGATTATCTATCCTCAAGTTCAGGCAGGAATGGGAGTTCCACCCTGGGTGTGAGGACAGGAGCACCCTCCTATCTCCCAGGCCTCTGAACACCCAGTTTCCAGCCTGAGGGCTCAGGGCTGCTCTGGGCAGAGGGTGTCAATGGTCTGTTGAGAACAGTTTGTGGGCAATGGCCTGGAAGGCTCTGGAATCCACAGTTTTGGGTTACACCCATCCAGTGATGGACTGGTCCCAGCTGCTCTAACTGGGACCCCCCTCCATCCCAAATTGGCTCCTGGGCTGGTGCAGAGGGGTTGGAGCTCCGGGGCTGCAGGAGGGGGGCTCAGACATCCCTTCTCCCACCTAAAACACCCAAAGCTTGGGATCTGGGCCATGGATTTATGCCCTCGTGTCTCTGAAGGTGTCAGGGCATGCCCAGCCCCACAGCCCAGCTCCTGCACGGGGAGATTTATGGGACAGCAGGAACTGGGTGGAAAATGCAACGGGAGCTCTGAGTCATTATTCTGGGATTTGTTTCTATGGATGTTAAAGCATCGGATTGAGGGGGCATTAAAACCCAAAGGCTGGTTCTGTAAACTGAGTAATTTATTGGGAACGGGATCATAAAAGCTTTTAAGGCACCTCCAGGGCACCCATTTGTCAGCAAAGGGTCCCCAAATGGGGGCTGGGACAGGGGGTGGCAGCTCTGACCCTGCCCCAAGTCTCCCCCACCACATCTCACCCTGTGCCTTCTGCAGCCCCTCCAGGACAGCACAGGCCTGGATTAATTAATTGTGGGGCTCAGCCAGTTAAATTTAATTAGCTTATTCCTTTATTTCAAAATCTCTTCGCCTTCCCCAGGGAAATATTTTTTTTTTTCCTCCTTTTGCAGTGGATTTCTGGGGTAGGAGGGGAGAGAAGCTGACTGTGCTCAGCAAGAGAGAACATGAGACAGCAGTGGCACAAATGCAGGACATGGAATGTTTTCAGAAGAAAAATATAGCCTGAATTATAATAATTTTATAATCACAGGTATCGCTTGAATCACTTGCCCTTCTGGATGACCCTTATTACAGCAATACTTTAATTATTGTAATTGGTTTATTGCCACATTGTTCTTTGAATTAGAGAATTTTTTCATCCTTATTTAAAGGATGAGGCCAGTATTGATTAAGGGGCTTTGAAAAAATTCCAGAACAGTGATTGTGTGGCTGCCAAAAATTTTTTTGAAATTCAAGTGCTTTGAGGACAATGTGCAACGTGTGGTTGTGATGTAGAACACAGGCTTCAAATACATCCATTTCAAACAGGAATTCATTATAATGCCTAATTTGCATCCACAAAAATACAGTTCATCTCAGCATCGTAATCAAAAGGCATTTTCATTGCTCAGTGTTCTGTTAAATGCAGTTTTGAAGTGCCTGGTTTTGTAAAAGCCTGACAAGAAGGTGCTGGTTGGGTTCCAGCAGGTGTTCTGTGTTCCTGCCCGAATTAAAACGTGGCCTGTGCTGTGAATGGTCCCCTTTGTTACTGTGGGGCCCTCCCAGCTCAGGATATTCTGTGATTACACCGTGGGCAAATTAAAGGGAAGAACTTTACCCCTGAAAAGGGCTGGAATTCAGTGAAACCCCTCGGGCAGAGCTTTCACTGCCCCTCAAATCCTTTTGCAGTGTCAGTGAACAGAAATATGACAATTCCCACAGGAATATTCACTGCCAGGATCTGATTTCTGACCCCACTGGTTTGGGGGCTGTCCCACAGCAGGAACAATTCCCTCCTGTGCAGGGAAATAATCCCTGCAAACCCCTCTGGCAGCAGAGGAAGGAGGGTCCCTGTGACTGTCAGGGAGATCTAATTGCTGCTGCTGGAGGAAGCAAATTGCAGACAGGACGTATCAGTGTAAAATCAAACACAAAACAGGTGTTTGCTAATTAAAACCGAGATTTTAATGAATGACCTGTGTGGTTTTGGTGAATAAATACCACTCTCAGCATCTGCTGTGTAATTAGGTTCCAACTTCTTCTTCTTTTTTTTTTTTCTGTTTTTTTTTTTTTTTTTCTGCAGTAAATAACTACAGAATGCCAGGTTTGACTAAAACCTGCAAATCTTTGCTCTTCAATGGGGGAAAAAGCAGATGTTTCATGCCTGGGTAACTCCAAGCAATAGTAACCAACAGAGAAGAAAAAAAAAAAACCAAATTCCTCTTTTCTGAGCCTGTTTTTTCTCTGGGGGTTGTACAACAGGGACACTTTGGAAGGGAAAGGCTGCCTGAAATCCTGCAGGTTCATCACTCCCTTTGCAGAGGGAGCTCCTTCAGCACTGCAGGATTTACTTTCAGCTCATGGGGTGTTTGCTGGGACAACCTTCCCGGGGCTTTTGGCTCCTGGACCTGTTTTACACGGAATCTAAACAGGGATCTGTGGGGAGAAGGAGGTGGGGGAGAAGGAGGTTCTTGAACACACATCCATGGGATATTTTTCCATGTTCCCCTGCTGGGGGCTGAGGGAATTGGGTTCTGCAGAGCCTGGCATCCATGGGATTTATTCTTTATTCTTTATTCTTTATTCTTTATTCTTTATTCTTTATTCTTTATTCTTTATTCTTTATTATTCATCCTTTATTATTTATTATTTATTATTATTTACTATTTACTATTTATCATTTATTTAAGGCTTAATATTTGTTGTTGTGTTGAAGGTTGTGGATGATTTCCTGGGGAGTTTCCCGAGGCCAAGGCAGAGGGTGGGGAAACATCCTCGTCCTCCTGAGTGACGTGACCAAGGTGCTGAGGGAGGGATGTTCAAACCTTGGCCGTCGTTGTTCCTTCCTCGTGAATGTCTGATCAGGGAAAAAATGAAAGGGAGAAAGGAAGAAGTGCTGAAAGCCTGTGGGTAGAACAAAGCTGTGCTGCCTCCCTTCCCTCTCCTCTGGGCAGCCCCTCGTGGGATTCCCTCGGAAAAGAAAGGGGAGGAATCTGAGGGTCAGGATTGAATGTTTTGATTCAGGTACCAAAGCACCTCCAGCCCAGATCAATGAGCACTTTGTTGGCCAAGCTCCAGGCTCTGGGCCCAGCCCAGCCCCAAATCTCTGGGGTTATGATGCTTTTTGTGCAGATCTGTGGAAAACCCAGAGCCGTTTAATCCCATAAACCAGGGGCCACTGAGGCTGAGGACGAGTGTGGACACTGAGCACCAGCTCTGGACTTCTCCAGAAACTGGTGCTGGGATCAGACGTGCCCAGGGATCTGTTTAAAGGAATCAGAGTTACATTATTTCATGCAAAAGACATTTAAAAAAAAGAGAAAGGCTGGATTTGTGCTCAAAGCCCAGGATTTCATTTTCCATTTTGCTCTTGGTGCATCCCTTGGTGCCAGCTCACATAAATTCTTATTTATTCAGTGCAGTGAATCTACTGCCCTCGTTTGTTTTGCCTCTAAATCCTTTGAGGAGCAGATTGTGCCTCTCACCAGGTCCAGGGGCAGCCCCTGGTCCCATTTTGGGTGAGACACAGCTCCTCTTCAACAGTTATTTAGGAAGATGCCAGTGATGAAGTCAAAATGTGTTTAAAATACCGCTGTGCAGCACATACAGAGACATAATCAGAGGTGATCTTTGCTTCAATAAAAGGCAGATTAGAAATCGAGATCCCAAAGTATTGCAATTACTTTCCCTGTCAGCACTATTGGCAGGGCTGGGGGGGGTTTGCTGCTGGGAAACCTTTATAAATCCATAACATTTCTTGGCCTAATCTGGAATTTTAAGAGAATAAGTGGTTGCTGAGGGTTTTCTCTTGGAACTCTGCTGATACAACAGCCAGGCAAACTGCAGGAAGGATTCTGGGAAGAATTTATTCCCAATATCCCACCTAACCCTGCCCTCTGGCAGTGAAGCCCCTTATCCTGCTGCTACCCACCCTTGGAAAAACTCCCTCTCCAGCTTTCCTGCATTTCCTACTATTATTCCACGTGTCCTCCTTCCCCATGAGTCAAAACCTCTGTGTGTTTATTTCTCGAGTAAGGAAAGCAAACATCCCTGATTTCCCAAACTCAGAGCTGTTTCCAGGTGGTGTGAAAGTTCTCTGCAGTTCTCCTGACCTGGAGATTTTGGCAGTTCTTCCCATTTTTCTGGAGAGCAGATTTTCTGGAGTGTTCCAGAAGGGATCAGGCACTTCCAGCTCCGGGAGGGAAGAGCCAGAGGCAGGGCTGAGGGCACACACACTGAGCAGGGTGGTAATTAGGTGGATAATGTTCTCCCTGGCAGGGATTCCAAGATGAAACACGTCTCATCATCCTGGAAACCCACCTCGTCATCTTGGAACTCCCACCAGCCTCTAATGAGCCAGAACCTGAGCCCAAGGAGTGCAGCATCCAGGAACACCTTATTATTCACTTTTTTCCCTTTAATTTCTCTCTCAGATTCTCTCTTGCAGCAGGTACTAATGAAGGGAAGATGATCCCGAGGTGAGGCTGTCACTCCTTTCTCCACCCCAACCCATGATCAAACCAGAGGAACACATTTGGCAGCAATTAGGTTGGTGATGGCCTGGGATCCTGAAGGATTCCATGGTGTTCCCTGCCCTAGAAATCTCTGCTCAGAGGGCTGGTTGTCTCTCCAAAGCCACAGGAAGAGAGGATTGAATGCCTTTCATCTGCATCCTGGTGTTTCTCCTGTTTGGGGTGAATCCCTCAGCAGCTCTCAGGGAAGCTCCAACACCTCGAGTGGAGAGACCTTCAGAAAAAGATCTCAGGGGTTTTGTCTCCCACTTTTGCCGCACAAAAAGGGTGTTGTGAGATGGCCCAAACCCATCTGAAAATGTGATTCATATGCTGAGCCACGTGGCTGAGCCAAATCCCATCCCAGTGCAGGATGAGAGGCTGCAGGGTTATAAACACGAATTTCTGTGGCTCCGTCTCTCCAGCTGCTGAGGAAAACACTTGACATTTAGCAGCACACACTCCACTCTGCCCAGAAAATGGAATTATTGCTTCCTCCTGGAGACTGCCCACGAGGCCCCTTCCCCTGGGGGCTCTCTCCAGGCCACAGCCACATCCTCTCCTGGGGGAAATCTTGGAACAAACCCTTTGAAAGGACTGTAAACACTTATTAACAACCCCCCTGTGCAACCATCATCTCTTTGCCTGCAAATTTTTCAGGGAGGGGAATGTTCTTTTTTTGCCTTTCAGCCATTTGGGCAGTGATAATTCAGGGAAAAAAAAAGCCAGGGGTTGGGTGCAGTGCCTGGATGAGCTGGGCCAGCTGGATGCAGATCTGCTGGAGAAGATGGATGTGGATGGGTGAGCACCAGAGTGTGACTGCATGAAATGATGTGCTGTTCTTCCCTGCACCTTGGCAACCTTTCCTCTGCCTCTGCTGATCCTTCTCTCGTGTAAGATGAGTCTCAGCCCCCCAGAGCCCAGAAACCAGGGGCTCTCCCCTCGTGTGACTCTGGAAATCTCGGAGCTGGGACTTGCTGCTTTCATATGGGAGAAAATATAAACCTTGAGGAGGGGAAAAAAAAACAAGAGAGCATTAAAATGAGGTTCTGGGAGCTTATTTAGCAATTGACCCTTTTTTTCAGCACGCTCAGGCTTACATCCAATTACATTGCCAGGCAACTGGGAGCCAGCTCCTGTCAGCCCTGAGTGGATCCCGGGATTAATCCACGATGGCTGGAGATACACAGTCATTCACCTCCCCTCATACACAGTCATTCACCTCCCCTCCCAGCAGTAATAGGATTTCTCTGGGCCCAGTTTAATTCTCTAGATGAGGCTGACACTGAATTAAAGCAGCTTAGCCTAGCTCATCATAAGGAGGTGAGATCCCAGGGGAGGGAGGGAAGGTGAGGGAGACGCAGAACCAGGGGATTGGAAACCCCTCTGGGGGGAGAAACACCATGGAACAGGGCTGGGAAAATCCAGTCCAAACTGTTCATTTGCTGCCCCTCAGCATCCCAAACAGGAATGCAGGGACATAGAACCCTGAGACAGGCTCTGGGTGGGCTCTGCTCCTTCCTTCAAGCCGTGTCACTGAGCCGGCCGTGCTCTGCTCTCCTCACCCGGGTTATTCCCTGGGTTGTGCTTTGCTGTTCGGGGTCAAGCTGAAGGCAAAGAGCTTTCCCTGTGCCACAGTGCCCTCCCCTCCTCTCCACGCTCACTCCTCTGAAGTTTGCAAGTGGCCACTGCTTTTCCAAGCAGAGTGTGACCCTGTCCCTGGGCTCCTCCCGGTGTGATCCGTGATTTCCTCAGGAGGGTGTCTCCAAAGAGATGCTCCAAAGCTCCTTGGATGCAGCCATTGTTTTGTAGCACTTCCCTGGCACAAACAGATTAAATTTTTAAGTGGGGAAAGGTCTATTAATCTATTATTAATTAATATTCCATATGCTGCCTCGGAGGCAGAGAGGGGCTTTTGAAGCCATCTGGTCCCTCATGGCTCTGGAGAGAAGCCACTGTCTGTTGTGTGCTCTTGAATATGGGCTGGAAAATGGAGATGTGATGTGCTTGTCTCCCTGTTCCCACGAATCAGGAGGCAGAGAACAGCTGGACAGCAGCACCAGTCTCACAGCTGCCTGAGATCACATCTGCCCAAACTGCTCCCAGATCCTAAAACCCCAGAGCTGCCTCCTGTCCTACTCCTTGGAAAGATGTGCTGCTGCAGGGGGGCTCTAGACATGGAACCCAGAATATGCTGGGCTCCATCCAGCACTAATGGCACATCCATGGCTGCAGGATTCAGGTGGCTCTTGCCTAATGATGGTTATTCTCACAAGATCCCCGTGGTGCCGAGGGGTGGAATTAGGTTTCTTTGCAGGACTCCTCAGGAAGGAGCCCAGGTTTTCAAAAAGGGCTTTATGTGCTTAATAGGCAGGTAGAGAAATGGGTTTCTCAAAGTTATAATGGTAACACAGCCCTGAGCCTGCTCAGGTAACTGGAAAAGAAAAATCAACAAGGTCTCTCAGCTCCTGTTCACCCCCTTCACTTTGTTTTCCCTCACCCAGTTCCCACCTGGAGGATCAGAGCCCAGATGCAAAATCTCTCAGGGCACTCCCACCCCAGACTGGGCTGGAGGAGGTTCTCAGACCCAGCATCACACTGGGGTTGCTTTGGGAAACGGGCACCATGTCCAGGAGTCTGGAATTCCTGCCTGGAATGTTCTGTCTCTCCTGCCTTGTTTCCCTGGCAGCTCCTCCTCTGCTCCTGCTGGGAATGTTCCAGCACGGTGGATTCACCCAAGGCACTTCTCCTCCCTAAATCAACAGGTCAGGCTGCTCCAGAGGCAGAAACTCAGCAGCAGGGAGAGCCTGGCTGGGAGTGGGATTTACATAAACTGTGCACTAAAAACCCCTAATATTTAAAGTGTTATAACAAAGCAGAAAAAAAACCCTCCTCTTTCAAGCTCTATGACAACCTTATGAATATGGAAATTCGAGCCCAAAGACAATTTTCTACTGGTTCACAGTAAATATTGAGGCAGAGCTGTGGAGCATTAAGTGGCAGATTTAGGTCTGTATTCATTCCTTTTTATTTATTTATTTTAAATACAACACTTAGAGACCAATTTGGTTGTAACACACCAAATCTATCGAGTATTCCAGCCAGCTGATGGCATTGTTAAATCATACTTATTTTGGCATTTCTTATTGAAAGCAATAGAGGAGCAACCAGTGGTGATAAATTTGTTTGTGGAAAGCAGCACTGCTTGTCAGAGTTGTACATTGTTGTAACTAGGGCAAAATTACACTATAAATTTACAGGTTTATTGTCCTTTTCCTTGTGTTTTTTTTGGTGTTGGTGATCTGCTTTTGGTGTCCTGTGCTGTGTCAGGGGGGAGTTGCTTCCCAATTCCTCTACATCAGTGTGGGATCTCCTGGGGGAAAAGGTGCCTTTGCTGAATTCACCTTATTCTCCCCCAAAAAATGGAGGAGAATGGAGTTTGGAGGCTGCCTGTGCAGAGCTCAGGGGGGTCCTCACGTGCTCACAAACCCTCTGCAACTGATCCGTTTAATGACACGTCGTTGGTTTTATCCCTCCTGTTAATCAGATGATATAATTTCATATTCCTTCTGAGTCATGATCTGCATGTTTGATCTGCTGGTGGCTGCTCTGCCTGGGCTCCATCCAGCACTAATGGCACATCCATGGCTGCAGGATTCAGGTGGCTCTTGCCTAATGATGGTTATTCTCACAGGATCCCCCGTGGTGCCCAGGGGTGGAATTAGGTTTCTTTGCAGGGAAGGAGCCCAGGTTTTCAAAAAGGGCTTTATGTGCTTAATAGGCAGGTAGAGAAATGGGTTTTTCCTCAAAGCTGTGATGGTAACACAGCTCAGGTAACTGGGAAAGAAAAATCAACAAGGTCTCGAGCAGCGTTTTGTTCTCCGGAGGAATTTCCTCCTGGAAAGGAAGGGGTTGGAATGAGCTGCCCAGGGAGGTTTGGAGGTGCCCAAGGAAGGCCTGGCAGTGGCTCTGGGCTGGGGGACAAGGTGGGGATGGGGCACAGGCTGGACTAGGTGACCTTGGAGGGCTTTTCCAACCTCAGTGATCCCGGGATTTTCAAGCCCATGGATGCTTTTGGATCGTGCCCCACGGTCAGGTGAGAGGTTGATGTGAAAGCCAGAATTAGAACCTGAATTCCACTGGCTGTTCCTAGGGAAGGGCTGGTGTGTGTCCCATGGAGAATTATGACTGGATCAAGTACAACTGGAGTGTTTTGAGACGACTCATTTATCAACAGCACAAGAGTTGCCCTGTGTGGGTGGTTTTCCCTCCATTCACCTCTGTTGTGCCAAGGCATTCCCTGGAAGCACAGGAACCATTCCTGCTCCCTCCCTGTGATGCAGATGCAAAGCTGTGCCCAGAGTTCACCCAGAGACAACCCCCAGGCCCAGCAAATGCTTTGCCCTGCTACTCTGAGATCTGGAGCATTATCTTCCTCTCTGTGAATTTTCAGCGTATGCAACCCCAGGGAATTAATGAGGTGCCTCCTTTCCTGGCACTGGAGCTCTGGGAATGTGTGATGGATGTATCCAGGGGAGGGGGGTGGGTTATGGATCAGCTGCTGCTGCTCCTCCGTGTCCCTTCCAAGAGGCTGAAAGTGAAAATTCACAAGTGCTCTAAGCTGTAATCTCTGAGGATTTGTTGCATATGAGGCAATAAACGACTGCTCCAATTGACTAAATGCCACAGCACAGCAGTTTATTTTAATTATGCTACAAAGGAAGGAATATTATTGTTCTTATGGTGCAACATAACAAGGGAAAGAAGAAAAGAAAATTGTATCCAGCCCTCTCCCAGAGAAAGTTTAGCAGCAGTATATTGTTATCGTGGAGGTTCTCAGGGCAGCAGGATCCAGAAATAAAACATGATGAGGAACCAATTTAGAGAGGTTGTGCAGAAAAAAAAAAAAAGAAAATAAAAACACCCAGAAAAAATAAATTAAACAAAATATACATTGCCTCTCTCATCCCGAGCTGGGAGTGGTTCTGGTTTCTGTCACTGCAAAAGGGAATACTGGAGAAGTTTGAGGTTGCCTGGGTTTTTTGAGTAGCCTTAGGCAGGAAGGGTCTGGATGAGGGATGTGGTTGGTGGAGGTGATGATGTGCTGCTGTGCTGGGAGGGCAGCTCCTCCTGCTCCCTTTGGGTCCATCCCAAATCCGGGCTGGAACATTCAGGGTATTTAAAATCATCATCCATGGAAAGGAAAGAATACAGGGAGCTGAGAGGGTGCAGAGTTCTCCACATTTCCCAGCTGAAGGGGGTTTCTCCCAGCTGCAGTTCTGCAGTTTGTCTCCATGTCCTTGATCTCCTTGGATTCCCTTTGCCTTCCAGGTGTCGCTGGGGTTCCCCCAGCCTGGCACGTCCTGAGCTCTTTGCTGCATCTCCAGGGATATCTTTCCACACAAATGATCTTGCCAAAGATTTTACAGTAAATCCCTCTGTGGGCTCCCAGAGAAACCCTCCATTCCAAAGGGAAACCCCTGGGGTGCTCAGCCCCTCCTTGGCTGTGTCCTGACACCCTCAGCAAGTCCCTGAGATTCCCAGCACCAGGAACAACGAATCTTCCTGGACTGGAAGCTGCAGCTGCAGGATTCCGTGGGCCTGGCTGCAGCTGGGCCATGTTTGGTCTGGAAATGACACAATGTGGGGGCACAAAGATGGTCAAACCCAGCCTTTGGGGCTCCCTTGTGCCCCCGGGATGCGCTCGGATAAAGGGAGGGGAAGCAAACAGGCTCTCCCAGGAGAGACAGACAGGTGATCCCCTTGGAATCACAGATCACATTTCCCATTTCCTGTGGGCACTTTTAATTTATTTTTTATTATTATTATTTGCTGAAGGAACCACCTGAGTGATTCTGCCTGTTGCTCCCTGTGCCTGAAGTGCCCACGTCTGTTCCCGGTGAACAGGCACGGGGGTATTTTTGTGCCAAAGCTGTGGAGCATCTCCAGTAATCCAGGGATTCAATTTCAGATAAAGTGTCTCCTCTTGAGGAGTGAAATGAGTCTCTGCTTTCTGTGATCCCCGAGTGGAACATCCAGAGGGAAGTTTGCAGGGGTGACTGTCAGGTTTTTTTCCCCTCCCACAGATAAAGACACGGCGCTTCTGTATCAGCAGCAAATGGTGAATACAAAGTGCTTGTCTGAAATCTGGGATACACTGAAGTGAGAGAGACAAGACTCGTGTCTAGAGCTTCAAATCCCTTCGGTGAGTTTGGTTTTGTAGTGGAACAAAACCCAGGAATAGGTGCCATTGCTGAGCCGTGAGCTGGGCTTGGGTGACCCTCGTGTGTCCCTTCCAGCTCAGGGGGTTCTGGGATTCTGGGAAAAGAAGGAAAACTCAGTGTGGAGGGTGGTTAAAAAAAAAAAAAGATAAAAAAGGAAAGCCTTTAAGTCCATCTTAACTTTGATTTTCTGGGACAGAGAATTCAGAGTCAAGAATGGTTTTGAGCTGATTCCTGAATTGTTTCTGGTACCTCTTGGGTTTGACACCCAGGGTGAAATTGTGATCCAGCAAACAGGTTGTCAGGGCTGGTTCTGCAACAGCAGCACTTGTGACACCTGAGACTTGGTTTGCTCTGGGGGGCAGGTGTTGGTAAGAATCTCGTGTTTAATGGCTGAGGGAGCACAATCAGAGCAATATTCTCTGGTTCCTGTTCCTCCATCCCCGTGGTGTCCAGCACACACTCGTGATGTGGGAGCAATAAATGATCCTGGGGCAGCTCAAGGAGTTGTGTTTGCCTTGAACTGAGCAAAGGCAGAGCAGTGAGACCAGGCAGAGATTCAAAGCACCACGATTTCCCACTCCAAAGCCTTGATTAGCTTTTAGGAAGGGCTTTGTAAAACCAGTCCAGCCAGGACTGAGATCAACGGGATAGATGGATCAGCAGAGATCAGTTACAATCCTGCAGATCTTGGCTGTTGCAAGTTCATTAAGAGATAAAATCAAAGAAAACAGAAGATTTTTTTTCCTGCAGTGAGGTGAAAAGCAGAAGGGGTCGTGGGGAGAGCTGGCACAGCAAAGGGCACAGCAACACTCTGAGGGAAGGCTGGGAATGAGAATGGAGCCAAAGAAATGTGGGATCAGTTGGGCCCTTGGCAAACACATACATTGCACATCCTTTATTGTCCTTTCTTTTCCAAATCCATCACGTGGCCACGTTTTCTTGGGAACAACCTGGTCTGGAAACTCAGTGCCCACGGCAGAGACGGGGGGTAACAGGCAGCATAAACAACCTGAGAGGACTTTTATTGATCTGAGAGGTATTTTTTATTAATGTACACATCATTATCATCCTTTTTGTCTGCTCTTTAAGAAGTGGTGATGAGGAGAGTGATCCAGCAGCCCTGAATTGGACTTGTGCTTCCATTAGCAAGGGGAAACAATTTACTCCCCCGTTGATCTCCCTCCCTGCAGCAGATGAAACACTCCCCTAATCATGTTTTACTAAAGCCATGGCTCAAGGTGCACTAAAACAGTCATTTTCTCTGCCTTGATGTGGAGCATTCAATTTAATCCCTATCTTGTTAAGAACAAAATAATAATGAAGAGAGGAAGGGGGGGGGGGCTCAGTTTACCAGGCTCAGAGGAGTAATTAGAGTGCAGTGGTTTTGCCTTTATCCCCACAAAACCAGCAACTTTCATCAGCCAGGAAGGAGCAGAGCACTCCAGAGCCTGAACATCAGAGCTGGCACTCCAACCCAAAGTGCTTCCAAAGGCAGGAGCTCCCACAGAGGGATCAGGAGCTGCAGTCCCACAGCCCAGCCTTGGGGTCACACTGGGGGGCCCAAAAAGCTCATTAAAGACAACAATAAAAAGGTAACAACAAAAGATTTTGTTATCCCACTTCTAGTCTGATCCCACCCCCCTGGAAAAGAGGAATTTTTTCCTCTTGTTCTCCAAGAAAAAGAGATGCTCTTTGCAAGGAGCCTGAGTTCAGGGAGGGTGTGGCAAACAGCCCCTGCTGGGGTGGGATCCACTCCACACCAGCTCTTCCCTCCTTTGGTGCTGAAAGCAAGGAAAAAAGACCCCCATAACACCAATAAATGGATATTTCGGGTTCTTTGACATTGTTTTCCTGATGGTGAACCAAAGTCGATTGTATTTTTCAACCTTAAACTGAATCAACACTTTAAAAGACAAAACATTTCTATTTAAATCTTTACCTGAATTCACCACCCTGAAATTTCTGGAGATGCACATATATATGTTTTGTCATCGGGTGCATAATATTAGAATCAAAGGTAATAAACCCATTGATCTCCAGTAAGACAATATTAATATTACCATATAGCTTTTATAATTATTTGCTGCCAGATGAAAGGGAAACACTGGGTCCTTTTAATGCTGGTGATTAAAGCAAAAAGTAAACCTTTGAAAGCCAGATTTGCATGTCCAACGTGTTGCACTAATTCCAGCAGAGCAGCTGGAAGTTGTTAGTGTGTCTGGAGTCACATTGCAAAGTTTGGGATAAAAGAACTCACTGATTTGGGGGAGAAAAGTGTGGTCTGGGGTCGGATCTGCTCCATGCCAGGCTGCCCCATCACTCCTGGGTGGTGTTTTCCTGGAAATGGAGTCAGAGGCTTGAAAAATAAACCCATTTCAGGTGTAAAAACTGAAGGGAGGTGGAGAACTCTGCTCTGGCTCCTCCTCTGCCACCAAACTTTGTGTGAGGAAAGAGTGAGGATGGGAACTCCAGGTGCTTATTCTGAGTGGGGTCCACGTGGGAATCTCTCCTGTCCGTGCACTGCACCTCCTGAAATGGGTGTTTCCATGGATTTGAGGGGCTGTGGGTGCAGCCCAACCATTCCCTGCCTGCTCCTGCCTCCTGGATTTGTGCAGCCCAGCAGAGGAAAACGGAGCCAGAGCCTTGATTTGATTCCCTGGGCTCCCAAAACCATCCATCAGTCACCCTGCAATGGCACAAACCCCGTGTCACGAGTTGTGAGGCTCAGTCACGACTGATCCAAGTCAAACTGGTCCCAGTGGCCCAAAGAAACACACCCTGGGAGTCCATGGCCAAGGGGAGCTCGGGATGGGCTGGTGTGACCCTGAACAAACCCTTTAACTACTCCAGGAAAACCTTCCAGGTTCCCAGGGGCAGGCTGGGGCTTAATTAATGAATGCTTGCAAAGCACTTTCAGCTCTCGGATGAAAGGTCTCACAGAAGAGCAAAATATCCTTACAAGTGCAATATTTTGAAGGGAGGGCTTTGAGGAGTGATTGAAGTTTGCACATGGCTGGGCACCAGTTACTCAGGGTGAACTGAATCCCTGCAGATGTGATGGGGAGGTTTCATGTTTACAAGACAGCTTGTGTCTCTGCCCTTCCAGGAATAATCAAAAACACTAATATTGGGCTCAAAACATAATTTGACATCACTCTGAAACACACTCTCAAAGGAATCTTCCTTCCAGCAGTGAATTCTCCCAGTGATTATAAATTAGTCAAGTTATTTACATCTTTCACTCTCACTTCACTTAATGATAGTCAAATAAAAAAGGCCCTGCAAACTGCTTTTCCTCATGTTTGATTTTCCTTGTATAATTATGCCCTAAAGGCTGGTTCTTTATACCCAGGCTGCAGCCCTTGATGAATGTAGAAAGGACAGAAGGGGAGAGAAAATATCCAATACTTTATCCTGGGCTTTGATTCCCAAAAAGGCAGCTCACTCACAACATCTTTGGGGAGCTGCTTCCCTTGCCCTGCTGGTTCTGCTGTGTCAGGGAGGAGACACCTGAGGCAGGGGAATCTTCAGCCTCTCAAGGTTGAACTGGGTACCCACTTCCTTACCCTTCCATATTCCCCAGTTTCTCAGAAATGATTCCTGCTGAATCCACGTGGTGCTTTCACCCTGCCATCCTTTTTCCAGCCTGTGTGTTCACAGGGAAACCAGAAGCTCTTAAATGTGAGGTGAGAAAGCTGAGAACAATGACAACACACTTCTAAATGAATCTGCAAGTGCTGAACATTCAGTTTTATTATTATTATTATTATTATTATTATTATTATTTACACCCACTGTGAATTTTTGGGTCTTCATAAAAAGCTGAGTTCCACTCAAACTCCTCTTTCCCTCACTGGAATTTCCACCCTGGTTTCCATGTGAGTCCATGGCACCAAGTCCATGGTCCTTGTCAGAGACCCTCTAACTTCCCCTGTTTCCCAATTAGGATGTCACTCAGCTGCCTCCCTGCAGGATAATTCCACATCACTCTCAGCAAGGAAAGCTGCTCCCTGCCTGGGTCACAGCTTGGAATTCTGAGCCCATCCCTTCTGCCCAAACCTGGAGACCAAAACAGAGCCCTGCCTTTGCCAGGTTGGGAAGGCAATAAAGAAAATAGGCTTTGCCCACTTGTTTATCTTATTTATTACTTATAAATGTTTATCTCATTTATCTCTCATGTGCTGCTCAGTCTGCAGGGCTAAAACAGCACAGAGGGAGCAAAGGGACTGGGCAGCCCAAGGCAGGAAGATCCTCTTGGATGAAAGGCAGATAAAATATAATGATATTATTAATACACCCCATATAAACACACCTCTTATAAATCCTCCCTCCCTCCACCTGCAGCAAACACCTCAGAGATGTGTTTGTAGGGTTTTCAGGGCAGGTTTTCTTTACCAGCACCGAGGAGGTTCTGTGATGTTAAGTGGGGAAATATTTACGATGTTTTAAAAATCTTCTGGCACTTTTTCTTGTCTTTGGATAAAGCAATTTAAGGGACAATAATTAAATGTCAGGAAATGCATGGCAGATGAGATACAGGCATTTGAGTGTGTTTTGTAACCACACTAAATGAGTCCAGGGAGAGGTGGAAACTATTGATGTTTCCATAAAAAAAAAAAAGAGAGAGAAAGTCTCCACAGAGCCTCTGGAAGGAGAATATTATTGAATGTAAATACAGGAGCCTGATCAAGTGGACTGGAATCCATTAGGGAAAGGGGGGGACTTGGCTCTCAGGTGATGATTTCCCTGCATCCTGAATATTCCCAAGGCACCAATGGACTGTGGCAGGTGCCCAAACCCTTCCACCCCTTCACTCACAGGCACAGTTGGATGTGGCACCAGGTCCCAGCCAATGTATGAAATCAAGCAAGTTGCTGATAGGAATTTCTTTGTTTCCTTGCCATTGTTTCCCCAGAATGGAATAAAATCACAGTTGTGATAAAAAAATTACGTGGCAAAAGCTCCTTATGTGAGGGATTAAAAGTTAAACCTGCTTTTGTTCTAATTTCCTTCTCTTCCATTTCAATCCAACGAGCAAATGAAGCTGATTTTCATCCTGTCCAAAGTCACAGCAGCTTGACTTTTCTGCCTGAAACAGTAAAAATGTGATTTTACTTCACACAGCCCTTCAGTGGAGCTGAGAGCTTCCACAGAGGGGTTTTTACTCGTGCTCAAGGCAAACATTCCTGCAGGTTTCCTCTCTGCACCTTCTCCATTGACTGGGAGCCCAGAAAAGTTCATTTACGGGGATCAATAGCACTTCACCTCCTGCCTGCACGAAAAAACACCTCGTGCAGTCAATGGCAATTAAAGGGACAGACAGGGACAGAAATATTGATGGAGATGGGACCCCAGATTTCCACCTGCTCACTGTCCCTGCAAAGGGTGAAATATTGCATTGGGTGAGGAACTGCCTGGGGAGGGAATCGTGTCTTAGAGGGGCTGGAGGCAGGAGCAGGTTTGGGGTTGGAGGCAGGAGCAGGTTTGGGGTTGGAGGCAGGAGCAGGTTTGGGGCTCCAGTTTGCTCAGGACATGGGGAGGGGGGATGCAGTGAAATTCAGGGATATTGGTGGGATCATTGGATGTGGCATCAAGCTGGGGGTGTGTGTAGGGCTGAGGCAGAGGGGCAGTGGAACTGCCCTTATCCCAATCCTGCAGAAATCACCTTTATTTTTTACAATCACTTGAATCATTTCTGCAGAGCTCCTTTAACTGGAAAGGAGGTGTCTCAGAGACAGCTCACCCCAAACTGAGCTGGTTTACAGGGAACAATTGCTGGTCCATATTACAGAAATGTCCAGGGCTCTGTGCCCTGGATGCAACCCTGGAATTCCTAAGCAGTTAAAAAAAAAATAACTGTGAAGTTTTCAAAAGGTTCTTTAGGAAATGATGCTGCTGAAATGCAGGAATAGGACCTGTGATGCCATTCCTTTGTAATGGAGTTCCTCGGGATTGTTCCTGGGAATTGTTCCTCGGGATTATTCCAGCGTTCCCCTGTGTGACAGGAACATGTGGGATTTACCATCTCATAACCAGGGGAATATCATAACCCCACACATCACCTGGGCCTCTCCCTCTGTTCGTGCCTTGGAGACCCTGGGCAATATTGCAAAGCTTGGCAAGACCTGGGACTGCAAGAAAATGAGGAAAAAATAAAAATAAATTCCTTACAGTCACTTTGTGGCACTTCAGTTCCTTCCTCTGAACTCTGGCCCTGCAGTTCCCTGTCTGCCCTAATCAGTTCGGTGCCAGAGCTGGGAATCACTTCCCTCTGCCCAGTTAACAAAATGGTCAGGATCTGCTGGTTTAATGATGCATAAACCCTCCCCCCAGCTGCCTATTAAACAATAAAATCTCCATGAAAGATGCATTTAAGTGCTTCAAACGGCAGAGCTGAGTGTTATATATTTATTATCCTCTCTCTCTGGCTGTCTTTATCAGAATGACAAGCCTTTAATTTTGAGATCTGGTGACTCTAATGACAGGATCATCAGGACAATCCTCCTCAGCAGCCTCTTTGTAGCAGAGCTGCGGTAAAAAAAAATAAAATAACAACCCCAGACTCAGTCAAGCGTTTGTGCACCACGTCTCCAACTGCCATTTAAAATGTACAAACATTCCTGAGCAGGGGGAGAGTCTTTTCTTCTTCCAGCCTTTTATTCCTTTGTGGGAGCTCTGACAGCTGAACACGAGTTCTGACTTGTGATCAAAACTGCACGAGAGCTCTGGGGGTTCTCCCCCTCGTCCCTCCCCTCTGCAGACCCCTCTCCAAACCTGCTCTCCCCCCAAGACAGGGGTTTGTCAGCTGAGTGATCATTGCTGCTCTTCCACCCTTGTTACCCAGCAACATTCCCGGCCAGGGAGCAGGGATGGCACTGGGAAATCCATAATTCCCAAATGGAAATGCGGGGAGGGGGATAAAGGATTGGGACTCGTGGTGGAGGAAGCAGAAGCAACAGTTGTGCTCTGTGAGGCTGCAGAGTCTCGGGGAATCGGGGGTGTGGATCTCACTGGGCTTTTTCCAGGCTCCACAGGCTCCACTTAAACACTCAGGAGAGGCTGAGGGAGCTGGGGGGGCTCAGCCTGGAGAAGAGGAGGCTCAGGGGAGACCTCCTCACTCTCTGCAACTCCCTGACAGGAGGGGGGAGCCAGGGGGGGGTTGGTCTCTTTTCCCAGGCAACCATCAGCAAGACAAGAGGGCTCAGGGTCTTCAGCTGTGCCAGGGGAGGTTTAGGTTGGATATTAGGAAGAATTTCTTTGCAGAGAGGGTGCTCAGCCATTGGAATGGGCTGCCCAGGGAAGTGGTGGATTCTCCATCCCTGGAGGTTTTTAAGCTGAGACTGGATGTGGCATCAGTGCCATGGGCTGGGAACCACGGCGGGGTTGGATCAAGGGTTGGACTTGATGATCTCGGAGGTCCCTTCCAACCCAGCTGATTCTGTGATTCTCTGATTCTATGATTCTGTGATTCTGTGATCATCACTGTCCATCTTCACAAAGGCAGCCACAGGATGCCTTCATATTTCCTCCTGTAGCATCACAACTCCGACACAAAGCCACTGTTTTCTGCCTTAACCATCCATCCCACACCCATCTCCTGCCTGACCTGGCACTGGGGGAGCTCAGGAGTTGTGTTTTGGGTGGGCTCCTGTCTGTCCCACCCAGCCTGGCTGACACTGGGCAGGACTTCCTTCTAAAACCCCACCTTTGGTGTTCTTCCCTGAAACCCCTCCTGTGTTTGTCTGGTGGGAGCTGAGACAGGTAAAACAAATTAATGAGATCTCCCCTCATTGACAGCAGGATGAAATCTTAGTGCCATTGCCTGGGAGCTGCTGCAGCCTCTACTCTCTTGGGTTAGATCCTGAGGCAGTGAAAAATCCCATTTTTTTTTCATGGCAAGGAAGGTCCTCTCTCTGCACAGGGGCAAAGCCAGAATTTTGTAGGATAATAAGTGAAATTTGGGCCATCAATTCCAGCCCCCAGGGCCTCTCTCTGCACGGGGGCAAAGCCAGTATTTTGTCAGATAAAAAGTGAGATTTGGGTCATGAATTCCAGCCCCCAAAGTTGCCACCCCAGCCTGGCTGACACGAATCCCTTCCTGTGATTCCACCTCGAGCAGCTCATTAATAGAACTTAACTGTGTCATTGTGACACCTGCACTGATCCACAACCACAACAACAGCAACAAGAACAACAATAACAGCAATATGACCAACAACCACAGCAACATGACCAACCACATCCTGCTCTGCCACCCAGAACAGCCCCCAGCCCCTGCCCCAGCTCGTCCCACCCGTCACTTCTCCTGCCTAAAAGCCAAGCCAGTGTTTTGTTATTCTCAGCTGTGCCTGAGCTTATTGCTTTTCTTTAGCCTGCTTGTCTTCGACTTTTAAAATCTAAATTTTTCATTTTAACTTAAATTGTGTTTTATGATATATTTATACACTTTTCGACTAACTTTTATACTTACAGGCAACCAATTACTGCTCCAGAGGAGCCCAGAGTTAATATTTTTGGGGTTTGAAGCTTCACTTTATTTGAGACTATATAAATAAGGTTCTCATGAAGTATTTATACACCCTAACCCAGCTCTGGGAAGAAAACAAAAGCAATGAGTAAATAATGAAGAATCAGATTTGTGCTTTTCCATTTTCAAAAACTGTGTGAATCTTTAAATTCTTCAAGGCAAAGAAAGGCTTTGCTGTCAAACCTGAACCCGGGTCTCAGTCAGCTCTTGGGGGGATCCTGCATTTGTCAGCAGCATTTCCTGCAGCTTCCACCCCCTTCCAGAACGGGACCTAAAATAACCCAAACTCAGCCCTGTAAACAACTCTGAGCCAGGTAATTAAGTCTCCTCGAGATAATGTCATTTGCATATGCATTTATAACTCCACGAGTGTTCTTGGAAACTTTAATTAAAAATCAGGCTTTCATTTCCATGATTTCATCCCTTTCTGCTGCTCCCACTGTTTTTTAATTTTATTTTAGGGCTCCTTCCCCCACAGAGGGGTTCTTTATGACCCTTCAATGTCTTTTAAAGACGTTTATCCTGCAGGCTCGGAGCGTGATTTGATTTTTCTCTCTCTCCCACCTCTGTTTTCTGTGCCTGGGTGTGACACTGAGCCATGAGTCAGCACATTTCCAGCCCCTAAAAATCAGATTTCAGTGGCTCTGGTGGCTCCTGGTTGTGCTGGGATCAATAGCCTGGAGCCCCCTTCACCCGGGGGTGTGTGGAGTGACCCACACGTTTCCCTGGGAGCACCTGGAAATTCAATAGCAGGGCTGGGTTGAGGGGCCATCCCTGCTTGGAATAGCAAAAGGCTTGGGATGGGTTTTTTTTTAAGCTTTTCCACCTTGCTTTGCACAAACTGCCTTTCTAAAAAAAGAAAAAAATATGTACAGAAAACCACGAGCCAAGTCTTGATAAAATCCACTGCAGCTTCCTTAAAATCTTTCCTTTCCAATTCACATTTTTGCCCTTTAAATGATGCTAATTAATATTTTTACAGAACCTTGGTGTTTCATGCAGAAATATTCATCCCAGATCCTCGTTTTTAGGAACCTTCCCTCGGGTTGGATGAAATCTGCCTTTGCTAAAAAGCACAAACACCATTTTTACCCACCAAAGGTCACAGTTTTACTTCCTCTCTCCAACACTAATGCAAAGTGCTCTTTTTTTTTCACACTACTTTGCAGTCCAATGCCTTTTTTTTTAATGTGTGCTCTAAAAAATGAAGGAAATCAGAGTTCTGAGTGGGCCTTCTTTGATGGTTCTTTGCCAAGTCTGGGACTTTTATCTAAAGCAGAACAACCCAGAAGCCTAAACAGACTTTCCCAAGGTCACAAAAGAAATTACCTTTTCTGCATCCAGACTCACAGGCCTTGCAGGACCATCCTTCTTCCCTGCAGTGGTTTCCTGTCAAAGGGAATGTTTCAGGTGCCACCTTTAAATTGGATGAGTTGTTGAATTCCAGAGGAACGAGGAGAGTTAAGGAAACACAGTTGGTTTTGTTCTGCTGTGAATGTGCCCGTGGGTCTGGACAGGCACCAAGGGGCTTTTTTTTTATTGGTGTTATTGATGTTATTCTTTCCTGCTTTGCCTGCTGGCTTTTCCCTTTTCCAGCCAGGCACAGGAAACCCCCCCTGGGATGCAGGTGGAGAGCTGGATGTGCCCGTGGGCTCTGCATTCCCTGGCAGCTGGATGGATGCCCACAACGTGCACCTTGGAGATGATGCTGGTGGCTGAATCCTCACCCAGGAGTCCAGGAGGAAATGGGATTTCTGGGAGGATTTCTGGGAGGGATGGGATGGACAGCACAAGGTGGTGCCTCAGGATGGTTCCAGCCAGTTCCACCAGAGGGGAGGGAAAGGCTTTTTGGACACCCCAGGCAGGAAAATTTGGCAACAGCAGAACTGAAGGGGTGAAAGGGGTGAACTCCCCCTCTTGTTGGGTCAGGGGGAAAAGCTGAATTCCTGCCCCAGGCCTTCCTGCACCAAGGACCCACAAACAACAACCCCAAAACTCTCTGGATGCCAAAAATTGTGATTCTATGGCTGTGCACACACACACCCAGCAACAACTGGGGCATTTCCCCAAATTTAAACAGGCTGCAAATCAGAATTTAACCTTCACTGCTTCACTCAGCTCTGCCCCAGCCATTTCCAGGTGTTCCACATCCACTGCTCTGGGGGAAGGAAGCTCTGGTTGGGTTTTTTTATTTTCCTGAAGTGAGGGAAATTGTAGAGGAGTAAAGAGCCACAGTTCAGCTGCTCTTTGGATATTTCATTTCTGCAAAGCTGGTGCAGCTCAGAACTCCACACCAATTAAAAATAAGTGAATTACAAAGAAAAATCAGCTGTGAGGACACGGACTAATTGGACTGGAAGGGGAAAAATAATAAAGTGGATACATATTTTGAGGAGTGCTCCCGATAAATAAAAGGGAGAGACACTTTGCAGCCTCTCCATTTTTGCTTTATACAGAGTGATGCTCAAGGCAGGGTGATTCATGTGATGAAAGAGGGGATCTGAGCAGATAATAGTTTGCCAATTCCCTGAGCTGCTTGCAGGACACAGAAGGTTGTCCAATTAATCCCTCTTGTTTGGATTAATCGTGCCAGCCTGTTCTGCAGAGGAAGCAGCAGCCAAACAAGAGCAGGAGGAATTCCTCACAGGAGGGATTTGACTCAGGAACGAACTTTGGGCTGAATCAGTGTCCAGAATTCATGAAATAATATTCACAACCAAACCAAAATCCCTCTCCTATCCATGTCCAATCTGTATCATGTGTTGATGAAAATAAATCCCGTGCCATGAGCTTGTAAACACTGATACACTCGAATCACACCCGAATTCTCAGCTGTTCCACCAGGTTTTGGGCAGCCCCTGCTCCCACCTTGTCCTGCAGCCCCTCCGTGTTTCCTGCTGCCTTTGTACCTCCCCCAAAAGTGTCTTTCCAGCTCCTTTCCTGGGTCTCTTTTCCTAAGACACGGCAGAGAAGGAAACAGAGACTGCCCTGTCCCTGAGAGATCCCAACAGCCCTGTTACCTCTCACATTAATGCACCTCCTGAATGCATGGAAAGTATTCAGGTGGCCCCAAAATAAGGGCAGAACGAGCAGGGGTTTGGTGTCTGGTTTTTTGTCTGTCATTTGTGTTGTTTTGGGCACATTTGGTAGGATCTGGCTGCTCTCCTTTGGTGTGAAATCCCTCCCACACACTTCCAGGGTGTCCCAAAGTGCCACATGGAAACTTTAAGGGCTCCCTCAGACCCAAACTTCCTTTATCTGCATTAATTGCAACAGGTTTAAAATGTCCACGGAAATCTCCCCCCTCCCCTCAAAGAGATTTTTTGAAGTTTGCAGAGAACTGGTTCCATAATTGGTGACAAACGTGTTTTTAGCTGAGTTCTTTGCCTTGTCCTTCCCACACACACACAAACAGAGGCACATTTAGATTGATGCAACGACCTGCAGCGATCCTGAGCTGCTGAATATTTGATGAGCAGGTCAGTCCTTATGGATGGTCCTGGCTGGGGCTCCTTCACAGCCACTTCCAGCTAATTGCAACAGACCCCAGAAGGTCCTCAGAGGGAACAGTCAGGAAAATATCCCCTTGTGAACACAGAGGGTTGAGAGGCAGATTGCCTTGGGTGCCAGACTGTCATAGAAACCATAATTACATCTCCTTACAAAGGAGAGTAATTCCTAATGGCATCTAATTACAAAGGAGGGTAAATGATCAGCAACTACTTAAATGTACCTTAAATTTATTCAGAGAAATAAGGCTGGGAGTTCAATCCCCAGAGGTGAAGTTTTATGAGGGGCCAAGCTCAGCTATGCCTGGTTTTTAGTTTTAAAATGAAGACGTGGCTCCTAAACAGGGAGATAAAGTCGAGGTCACTGAGCCCTGTGTGAAGATGGAGGTGCTGCACAAACCTAATTTTTAGGGATATGTGGTTTATAAACAGGGAGATAAAGTCGAGGTCACTGAGCCCTGTGTGACAATGGTTTGAAACACAAACGAGATTTAAATGTCTTTGCCCACATCCTGATCCCTCATTTCCACCTGTCCTTCCTTCCTTCCAGACACACCGAGATGTGTTTTAAACACCACTTTATTTGTGCATTCCTGCTGTCTGAGGGCTGGAGGGAGCAGTCCACAGGAGAATAAACTCCTGGCTGAGTTTTCCCCTGGGAATTCTTGTCTCTTTACCGGCAGAGCTCAGGTTGGTCCGAGGAGGGAGCAGGGGGGGGACATTAATGGTCCTTAAGTGCTGGAGGAGCACAGTAATTATCCACTGCTCTTCTTCCTGCCATAAACACACATCTGGGAGCGTGTCTGGGTCTGAACGGTGCATCTGCTGGAGGTTTGGAGCAGTGACTGAATTATGGATCTCCAAACTCGTCCTGTCAGTCTGTTGTGGAAGAAATGCAGAGTGTGAGTCCCTGTGGTGGTACAGTTGTAGATATAAATGAGATTTCCTGCATTTGTTTTGCACTACAGATGGTTTAAGCAAGGCTGGGACAGAGCCTTGGCTGGCAGCTGCCTTTGTAGGAGACACAAATGTTGGTTGCAGCAAAAGGATTTGTTGTTAGCAAATGTATGTAGGATTTGCCTGCAGAGGAAATAAATGTCCATTTTAGAACGTGTAGATGTGAATTTGTCCCTTTGAGGTGCAGCCCTGAATTATTTTGAAAGGCACCAATGTGCTTTAAATAAAAAGCCCCTCAGCTGGTGCTTTCCAAAAGTTTGGGCCTCGTTTCTTGTGATCCTCTGTGCAGGGCCAGAGATTCCTGGGGGTGGTTGAGAACTGGCTCCAGCTGCATCAGAGCCCTGCTGGTGACATTCCCAAGCCACAGGCTCTGTTTCTGTCCCAGAGCAGCCTCAGCCAATCCTTCCACAGGCAATGCTTTCCCCAGAAATGGAAATAATCACTGTGACCTTTCATTGTTCAGCAATCAGGAAGATCTGGGTTACAGAACTGCTGCTGATTCTGGAATCATCAATATCGAGGTGTGGGATGAGGTTGGTTCAGACCTGTGTTCTGTGATTTAGGTGAACTTGACTCTGAGAAGGTCCAGCTTCCCCAGTGCACAGTGTTTTGGGCAGGATGCAACCACCCCTCCATGTCTGCAGGTCCATCCCAAACTAAACCTTCTCCCAATCCAATAAATTCAGGAGGCAAAAATGTTTCACATCCCTCCAATTATAATCAGCTCGGGAGAGAGGCCTGGAGGTAACAAATTACCTGCACAATCTTTAACCCCAATTACCTCCTCCTTGTGCTCATCCATAATTGTCTTCCCTGAAAACTCTTTCTTGCTGAGGAGGCACATGATGAATGGAAGCCGTGGCTGTCACTGGACGGCCCCACAGTTGATGAATTGGTTGAAGGCTCCAAGTTTCCTCAAACGCAGGTAAAAACAATCTGTTCAGACACCACATCATCCCCCTGAGCTCCTCCCCCCCGTCGTGAGAACACCCCAGGGAGGACAAAAAAAACCCCTGATGTGGAACTTCCCCACGCCAAGTTGTGTTAAAAGCCACTGGAGGGGGAATGACTGTGACAAGGAGCAGTTGTCAGTTATTCCATTGGCTCGTCTGCACGGAATTTCTTTGGAGCAGCAGCCCTGGTTTGGGTTTGAGGGCTGCAGCGTTACCCAAGCTCGGATGTTTTCAAGTCTTGGGTTATAAACTCTTGATGTGTTTGTTTTATAAACAGGCTGTTGAGCTCCTCTGCTGTCTGCTCACACTTCTGGGAGGTGATAAGGATTAGAAATGCATCCCTCGTTGAAAAAAACCTGGGATGGAGGCTCTGTTTGGGAACTGGGCACTCCCAGTTCCTCCATGGGACGTGTCCAGGCAAACCAGGCAGCAACTGGTTGGGAATGGCAGCAGCTCAGCCCTGAACTGGGATGATGTGGGATAATGCAGGATGGGACTGCCAAGCTGGGATAGCAGGATGGGACTGACAACCTGGGATAGCAGGATGGGACTGACAACCTGGGACAGGATGGGACTGACAACCTGGGGCAGCAGGGTAGAACTGCCAACCTGCAGCTGCTGCTGGGGAGGGGGACACAAAAGGGAGGGAGAGAAAAAAGGGGCAGAGTTCCAGGCTGGGGGGGCTCCTGAGCTTTGCCCTGGCGGGTAAATCCCCGTGGAAGGGGAGGAAGGTGAGCAGGGGGCACGTGCAGCCCCAGCAGAGGTTTTACACGTGTAATTCCAGCCCGTGAAATGATGATGGCTGCACTAAAGACATCCAGGTTGATCTATGGAACTGTGGCTTCAAATACAATAAAGCAGAAAATGGAGTGGAAGTGTATGGATTTCAGCACAGATACAAAGGCAAGTGCTGCTGTGATGGATGGCACTGAGCTGGGCTGCTGCAGCCTGGCAGGGAAGGAGCCCAGGCTGCTTCAGGGGCAGCATTTAATGCTGCTAATTCTCCTCCCCTGACCTGTTTGCAGAAATCCTGCAGCGTGAGAAAAACAACCCATCTCTGTTTCCTGATCCCTGCATCGATTGTGGGAGCAGGGAGTCAAAAAAGGCCTTGGGGGGTGTGTGATGCTCCCGTTGTGTCCTGTTTTCTGGGCAGGGCAGTGGCTGGGGCAGGGGAGGATCTCTGCATCTCTGGAACTCTCCCTCTCTTCCTGGAAGCTGTTTTTTCCTGGCTTTATGGAGCTCTTTATGATCCACTGCAAAGCCTCCTGGTGCTGGGATTGGCAGAGCTGCTCCTCAGACCTGGAGGAGGTGATGGGGAGGAAGGAGAGGAAAGGAGGGGCACGTCTTAACCTTGTTGTATCTGTGCATGTGCCTCAAAAATCCAGCCAAGGAACAACCTTGAGGATGATAAATATGAACTGGGGCTGATGTGTCGGGATTGGGGTGCTCAGGGTGGGGTGGGAACGTGGCAAACACAGTCCTGGCACGAGTGCAGGAGGACCAGAGCTGCTGGGTCACTGGATCCAAAGGACACCAGTGTGCCTGGGGCAGCAGGGAATCAGCAAAACTCTTGAAAACCTCGCTGTGAACTCCCATGAAAAAACAGAATTGCAATTCTGTGAGGCAGGAGAAATGAGGGGAGGGAAGGACTGTGGTGGCTGGGAAAGGCATGACAGGGTGGTGGGAATGGTGTTGAATTTCCTCCTCTCCTGGGATTTTCCACAGAATGAGCAGCAGAACAGCCTGCACCGAACTGCTGGTGCCCAAAATCCCCCAAATGAGACAAATCCAGGCCCTTCCCTCAGCACTGATGTTGGGTGTGACCCTGCAGGGGGGGACCAGGGCTCCTGCACTTTGTCCTGTCAGTTCAGGTCTGAAGAAAAGAACAGGCAGAGCCTCGAGCGTTTGCAAAATAAACATTTCTGAGAGCTGGGAACCAGAAAAAAATGTCACAACATTCTGAGGAGGTGCCAGGCAGGGAAATGTGCTGCTGGGTTTGTCCCCACGCTGGGAACAGGGACGAGGGGGCCCTTCCTGCACTCAGGCACAGCCTGTCCTGACATAATATCCCAGAAATAACATCCCAGGCAGCAAAGTGTCCGTGCTGCAGGGACACATCCCCCTCCTGGAGCTCCCCCTGTGCCTCTGGGGGGAAAGCACAGGAAAGGGCAAGAGCAAATGGATAATTCCCGATAACTTTGTGAGGCTGGGACAGGGCAAACTCGAGGGCAGGTGAGTCAGGAAATAGGGTCAATTAATAAAAGATCTCGTGGAAATCTCTGCAGCTGCAAAAGCTCTTAAATGTCCTCACTCTGTCACTAAATATTGGAGGAAACAACTGGGGATGGATCTCATTTTGCCCTCCAGACTATCATTTGTGGGAGTGAGGGTCAGATCCCTCTGGATTCCCAAATAAATCCACGAGGAGCCCTTGCTGAGGGGTTGGGTCCAATCTCCAAAGCCAAATTCATGTGACACAGCCCCGGGTTTCTTGGAGGATTAATTCACTTAATCATAACTGTTTCCTGCAAGCATTTGAATCAGCTGCTAATCCCCAGCTCTTCACTCACACCAGCTAATTAAATCAAGTTTATTATTTTTAAGTGGTCCCTCAAACCCAATGATCCTCATGGAGATGGGGAAAAGGTCTGTGGAATGTCACCACTGGATCTTTTCCTTTTGGGAACCCCCCTGTGGCTGTTGTTTAATTGTTTGTGAGGGACCCTCTTCCTTCTTGCTGTGCCCTGGGGCACTTTGGGAACTGCTTTGCTCAGGAATCAGGCTTTGGATGAACTGTGGAATTAAAGAGTTGGGAAGCACTGGAGCAGGTGGAGTCACCATCCCTGGGAGCGTCCAAAAAGGTGTGGATGTGGCACCTGGGGACGGGGTTTAATGGGGAACAGTGGTTTGGCTTGAGGATTTAAAAGGCTTTTCCAGCCTTCGGGATCCTGTGATTCCTGAATGTGGGATTGCTGGGAAGCTTTCAGGGAAGAGGTGAAGGGGTGGGTGACAAGGAGGAGGCAGGAGGTGTTTCTGAAGGCACAGCTCTGTGTGACAGAGCAGGGAAGGGGAAACACCCCCCTGGTTTCAGTCCAGCCCAGCCAAAGGTCACCAGGAGCCTCATCCCAACTGTGTCAGCCCCATCCCTGGGAAAGGCTGGACAAAGCTCCAGCAGGAAAAGAACTCACTGAAAAGATTCATAAATCCTGAAATTGTCCTTCCAACACTTTCCCAGGCAGCAGAACAGGGCTGCTGGCTCTGGAGCAACAGCAAGGCTGGAATTCCAAGCCTGAGTCCTCTCAGTGATTTCCCCATGATTCCATCCCACCATTCCTCAATTATTTGTTTACTGCTTCTTAAGAGAACTTTGTGGCATCAGCAGGAGCTCGGTTTTAATTAAATATGCCAATAATCCTGCACACCAAGCCACTCTCCTGCCAGCACTGATGCCACTTGCTGGCTGCAGCAGCACCAATACCCAGGGTTTGACTCTGCAAGTGGAACATTTCTGCACTGCTGGAGAGCAGGAGGTGAACGAGTAAAACAAAGCAATGAATTAAGCAGAACAAAAAACCAACAACTGTTTCCAGCATTAATGTGCAGTGTAGGAGACTCCCAGAGCATTTCAAGTGAGGCTCATCAGGGAGATCCCACCGAGCCCGGACTCCTTGGATATCAGGGGGATTATTCTGGGGAAGGCATCTGAAAGGTGCTGCAGAGTAATTAGTTGTTCAGAGTTGCTGCCAATTCTTCATGGATTTCATTTGTGATTTGCCTCAGGAGTGTGGAAGCTGCTTCAAAACCTGTTTGCAGTGAATCCTACAGAGGGAAGGCTGTAAATACCCAGGTGAGCTTGGGCAGCTGAGCTGTTCCAGACACTCCTACCTGGCTAAAATGGAAATAAAACGGGATTTTTCCTCCATTTAGTGCATTTGGAGGCCACTGTGAGGGTGGAACTGCCTGCTCTGAGTGGGCTTTGCTTCCTCACTGCTCCTCCTCCTGCTCTTAATGGGTTTCTCTAATTACATTCCCTGTAAGGTGCACCCGCAGAAGTTACTTATTAAAATTCTCTGTCCTCCCTTTTCGAATGCCTGCCTTATTAAAAGTGTAATTGTTCAAGGGGAAAAAAAGCCCTGGGAATTCTATTTATTTATACAGCCAGAACTAAAGCCTTCTGAAGTCGGGGGAAGTTTTTCTGTTCGTCTCAATGACTTTTGCCTCAGCCCCGTCAGATGCAAGGAGAGACAACTTCAAACCCTCCCAATTGTTTTCCTGAGCAGGATGATCTCCAAGGGTTGGGGGGGGACCCACCTGCCCTTGTGTTCAGCATGAAAAACACACTGCAAAAACAATCCCGGGCAAAATGAGACGGGACAAACCTGCAGTTATTGGGAAAAAAAAAAGGCTTTAAAAATCGAAAAGGAATTGTGGAATACAGATAATAAATGGGAGTTAATGTGTTTGCATTCATGGCCCTGCCAGGTTTTAATACCCTTTGTTAAACCCTGTCCCAAAGGGACACTATGCAGGGGGAGGTTGTTGCAGCTGGTCCTGACTCTGATGCTGTTTCTGACCCAAATTCTGGTTTTGCAGAAGTTCATCCTTATTATTTTCTGAGGAGGTTTAAAGGATTGCCCGGTCCCTGCATCCTCCATCCATTTTCCTGCTTGGATCCAGCTGGAATTCTGCCTCAGCAGCACCTAAGTTTGTGAGGGGACAGAGAAACTCCTGCAATGAATTGACTTCAGCTTCTCCTCCAGCCACGAGCAGCTGCTCAGTTCTGCTCAGTCCCTTCCCTTCCTCTCCCCCAGCTTGGAAATCTTGGCCACTGTGTTTATTTCTGAGGGTTTTCCCCTGGTTCTGTCCCGTTTATCCCTCTGTTTTCCATCCCTGTTCCCCAGGCAGTGATATTTTATCTGCCACACCGGGTTATTCGATAATATCTGTAAATTCTCCTCGGTGACATTTTGCAGAGGGGGGAAAATGAAGCTGTCAGGGAGGTGATGCTCAGGAATCCAAGCTCTCTCCTGGCTGACTCCCTCCCCTCATGTCCCAGTGGAAGCCTGTTGGGTTTTGAGAGTGAGAAGACTCATCCCTGGTTTATTCCCAAGCCCAGAACTGAACATGCTCTTCCCTCCCACAAACCTTGCAGTTGGTGGGGTTGCCTCTCCTCGGGCAGAAGGACTGTCAGGTCTGGTGGTGGAGAAGGATTTTGAGATAAGTTTTACCTCTGGGAAATCTCCAGGTATTCATTATGTTTCTGGAATAATTGTCCTCCCCTTTTGCTCATTTCTAGAGGGAAAGATAACACCTCTCTTTCATTAATGAGCCTTCTTTTATCTAAATTATTTAAATACAAGGCAAGGTCCCTGCTCGTTCTCCTTCAATATAGGCAGTCCTATACTGAGGTACTGAGGACACTTCTAAATGAGATTTAATAATATAGTAGGACATTTAACATATATTAATTAAATATCAGCAGATGGTAAGGAGAGCCCTCGCTGAGAGTGAGTAAGAACAGAGAAATATAACTGCCATGTAATTAAGCAAAGCTGCTGAAACAATGAAGGTGCAATTACTTTTTTATTAACACATTACACTCCCGTGCAAGGCTGGGGAATTTAATTACTGCCTCAGCCAGCTCTGGAGTGGGGCAGGTACCCGAGTTCTGGGTGGGGAGGGGTTTGGGATCTGCATCCTGGGCACAGATGTGCTCTCCCAGCCCAGCAGTGATGTAAGCTGGGCTTTAAGCTGGGCTTTAAGCTGGGTTTAGGGCTCAGGGAGTCCAGGGTAACTCTCCTGAACCAGCCTGAAAACTGGTGTTGAATGGACCAACTCTAAATCACTGGAGAGCCCCAGAACTCAGGGGGTGGGATCCCAGTGACCACCACGGCTTGGGAGCTTTGCCAGGCCAAAAAAAGGGAGATTTTCCCTCCCCTCAGAGCAAAAGTGCCCTCAAACTTCGCTGTGGGTGTCCTCAGAGCCCACATTGGCTGTTCCACATTGTAGATAAACCACAGCCAGAGGGGTGGATAAATCTGCTCAGGATTAAAATTCACCTCCCACAGAGGATGCCACAAAGCCCTGAGGGATCTGGGGGGATTTGGGTTTTCCAGCCCATTTTAAAGCCTTTAAAGCCCTGCAGGAAGGAGAACCTGAGTGTCTCCTGCACCCCAGGAATGTCCTGGTCACACGTGGGGGTTTTGGGATCCAGGTTGGTGTCTCTGCTTCTCCTGGGTCATCAGGTGGCCAAACTGTGTCCCCTGAGCCAGGAGTGGGCACATAAAGCCAAATTAAACCCTTCATCCTGCAAATGCCTCTCCCTGAAAAATCCTCATTTGTGCCTTATTCCAGGGAAAAAACATTATTTAGTTGCAGGAGCAGGTCTGTTAACTTATGTTGGTGGAGTTCCTGCTCTATTCAACCTGACATAAAATGCCAAGAAGTGGCCAAGAATGACATTTAAATGCATGGAATCGACAGACCTACCTCTAGGTGTGGGTTTGTTGGATTTTTTTTCCTAAATAGTAATGTAAAGCTACATTTGCCATCCAATTCTGCTGCCTTAAAGTACCTTGTTTGACATTTTACTGTGATGAGTGAACCTTTAACAAGGTCATTAGCTTTGAAGGATTTGTCTCCCGGGACTGTGGAAAGCAGTTTATTCTAAATAGCCGGGAAAGGAGGAGGAAATATAAATAAAAATAACACTGTGTAACCGTGAAAGATTTCATTTGTAAAGAACATAAAGTGGACGTCTCCAAAAAAAATAATCCAGCCCTTCAAGAGCCCAGCAGTCATTGAAGTGAATAAATCTGGCTGCAGCAGAATAACTTTGTAAAAATAACAGTGAAGGCCCTTCAGGTGTTTGTGATGGAGGAGTCACCGAGTTCAGGGGACCTGCAGCTCTGGGTGAGCTCTTGAGAACATTCACAGAAGGTAAAAAGAGAGCAGAGAACAAGGTGGGATTAATGGGAATATAAATGGCCGGGTTTGTGCCTCAAAAGTGAAGGGATGAAAGCTGGGAGTGAGCCCAGGAGTGGGAGGACGTGGGCTGTGGGTGCTCTGGGGAGCTCAGGGGGGCAAAAGGGAGTGGAAAAAGGCTTAGACAGCACCTCCCTGCTCCTGTTTGTCCCTCAGAGTCCAGCAGGAGCTGGGGGATGGAGGGTCCCCCAGTGCCAGGGGTCAGCACAGTGCAGACCTGCAAGGACCTCCTGCAATAGGAGAGGATGGATAAAGCACTTCCATCCCACTGGGAATTGAGGTTGTTCCCACTGAAATCCCACTCTTTGGAAGTCAACAGGGTCGTGTAAAATTGGCTTTATTGCCCCTCTTTTCATAATTCCCTCCATCACTGCTCCCTTTCCTCCAGTGGGGGTCAGAATTATGTCCAGCCCTAAACTGGCTCCTCCAGCTCCCAGGGACAGGCTGGACTCCTCAGTATTGGACCACTGCAACCTCTTTTCTTCAGCTCTTCCTCCCTCTAAAAAAAAAAACCTTGTTGGAAACCCTTCCTCCCTTTCCCCAGTGGATTCAACCCAAGTTGTCCCCAGAGCATTTAATGGGATGGGCAGGTGAACTTGCACCTCCACCCCGGTGCTTCCACAGCTTCCTGACCCCCTCCCCTGCTCTGGGGCTGCTGTTTCAGCCTCAGCTGGAAGGGCCAGGCTGTGGCTGAGAAACCAGGTGCTGGAAAGGGGGGTGGAAGGAAGCAGGACGGTGATTCCCTGCCCCTGGAATGCTCCACTGGAATATGGGAAGTCAGAGCTGGGGACAGAACCCTGGGATCCCGTTCTCAGCAGCAGAGAAACCCCTTGTTCAGCTGGGCAAGGGGAACAGATCCTGGCAGGCAGTGACACCAAGTTCTTGAGGGACACTCAGAAGCAATTTGTCCTTTCCTGAGCTGATCTGCAGCAGTCTGGACAAACCCTTACAAAGATAGAATGCACCAGGATAAAACCAGATTTAAGATGAGCAGTAAATGGACAAGAGTGTGATTCCATTGAAACCCTGGGCACTGGGGCTGCTCCTGTGTGTCTCTGTCCTTCCAGGACCTGACAGGACCTGACAGCAAAGGATCCCAGCCTGAGACCAGGGAGATGCTCCAGAGGCAGTGCCTGAGACATCTTTGTCAACTTTGCATCAGCACCAAGTGCAGACCAAAGCCAATAGTCCTCCCAGCCTAATTGGCTGGATATCACCCTAATTGCACTATTTAGTGAGTTATTATCAATGAGCACTACATGAAATTTCAAGATATTTATTGGCTGCACACAGCCCAGGAAACGTCTTCTGTTTAATACACAAATATGTTGCCCCTTATCTCTTGTTTCACAAGGGATTTGTTTAACCAAGACTCTGCCTGATATGAGCAGTCTTTTAAATTGAAAAATTGCAATTCATTCCCCCACAACTTTGATACAAGTCTTATCAGCAGGAGGAAGTGACAAAAACATATCTCTTCTCTGAGACAGAGTAAGGATTAGCTGAGCAGCAAGAGAGACTTCATTTTGTATCTCAGGGATGAGAATAATGGGGAAAAAAGCTTTGAGCTTTGTCCTTTCCTGAGAGCAGGGGTGCAGACAAAGGGGCTGGTGTCACACCCAGGTTTGCCCCACTTATCAGCAAAGCCACAGCACCTTTTTGTTGGCCCTCAGGCTCAAATTAGTGCAGAGCTTCCCGAGGTGTGAAATGGGTGAAATAGCAGGGAATGGAGGGGAACAGCCCCCCAGAAAATCAGAATGTGTGTGTGGAGCCACCACCACTGCCCACTGCCCGTAACTCATCACCTGAGCTCAGCTCTGGAGCCTTCAGGTGTTAAATTTGGCAGTAGAGTTACAACCTGTGATGCTGCCCAGGAGCTCCTTTACTCAACAAACTGACTGCAAACCCAAAAGTTGGGATGAGGAAAGGCCACAGTGACATTTGCTCCCTGATTGTGCATCTCCAGTGAGCTCCAGGCACGTGGTTTAATCATTCAAGGGATCAATGGGGGGGATTTATGATTTAACTGGATGGAAAATTGGTTGAATGATACTATGAAACACTCTTTAATAATCAGTATGTGATGGGAAGCTGCTTGAAAGTGTGAAACCCTCCAGGCCAGCTACAAACAGTTGGATTTGCCAGCTTTTCAAAGGTCTGGCAGCTCCGTGTGAGGAGCAGCACAGTTGGACACCTGAGTGTGTTAAATCTCCTCTCTCAGCCACTGTGGGCAGTGAATTAAGTGTGAAAATTGGAGGAGTGTCCTGGAAAGAACAGGAGCTTGTCCCACTCCTCCTGACAAGTGCCTGGGTGGGATGGGGGCAGTTTGGGTGGATTTTTGCTGGTGGAAAACCTCAACTTCAGAGCCCCAAAATGGAAGTGAACTCGTAATTTCTTGCAAAACACTCTTCCTTCCAGTGCAATCAGCGTTATTTTTATCTCACTTACCACCATCTTTGTTATTTAACAACCTGTGTGAAGGAGAACATTCAGCTCTGCTCCTCCAAGAGGCATTTAGTGTTTAATTCCAGAATTGCTTCACAACTCCACCATCCCGAAGCGCTTTACAAGTGGCCCTGCTCTGGCACAGACCTCCCCATCTGTTTACTTGAATAATAATCAGCATTTTCATTCCAGCAGTGCCCTTTGTCTCGCCTGGTCTCTGCACAGAACCATCTGCTCTGAGTTTCCTGGCTCTCAGGCTGAGCTCTCCTCCAGCCCCACCCCGGGATCTCAGCGGAGCCTTTGCCCTGGCAGAGCCCCTCTGCTGCAGGACCAGGGGCTGCCACATGCCAGGCAGCTTGTGACAGCAGGGTTTGACACTGGAGTCAAGGAAAGGGGTTTTTTTTTTTCCTGGATATGACTTGAATTTCTGATTTATTTTGCAATAAGACAAAGGAGGAGCTGGAGGGAGAGTTCACCCGCTCCGTGCGTGGTTTGGTTTGGTTTGGAAGTCACTTCTTGATCAGGTGAAGCAGGAGGGGAATCTCTGCATTAGAGGGGCTGTTTGGGCTGTTTGTTCTCCCCAGCTCTTTTCCAGGGGGGTAAATGCAGCATCTGGGGCTCAGCAAAGCCAGGGAAGGGATCCCTGTGCTGGTTCCATGGAGGGAGAGCGTTGCCACCCAGCCAGGGGCTCGATGGTAAATGAATTGTGGGTGTGAATTGCCTCCTATTTACTGCCAGGCCTTCAGCAGAAATCCTTCCTGAGCTAAATCACATTAGCACAATCAAATTAAAAGGAATGTGATTTCTCCAGCCAGACCCACTCAGTCTCCAGGGAGCTCTGCAGGGCTCCTGCAGCCCTGGCTGGCAGAGGATCCTCTCACACTGACCCCAGACCTTTCCTTCCTCAGAAACCCCTCTGGGGAGTGGGGGGCACAGGGGGGGCCCATGGGGAGGAGGAAATCATGAAGCCTGCTTGGTCCTTCCAGCCTGGGACTGACTCCTCTGTGCCTCGGTGCCCCTTGGCTTTGGCAGCACCAAGTCCTGCCTTACTTATTTCAGAGGATTGAAATGATTTCCTCCCCCCTGGATCCCTGCCTTCCATCCCTCTTCTTGCCCCTCTATTCCTGGCCCCTGGCTGGAGGCAGAAGTGGAGGATGTTCCCTGTTTCTCACACACAGGCAGTGCCTGCAGTTCTCAGCAGAGTGGCTCAAACATCTGGACAATGAACTGATTTCTTCTTTATCTACAAGAGTGAGACACACAAAGCTCCCCCAAACATCATATCTTGGGGTCAAACCCTGCCAGCAACCCCATTTTCACACCCAGGAGCACAAGCCTCGTGTGTTGCCCTTGCTTTGAGCAGGGGGTTGGACCAGATGACCTCCAGGGGTCCCTCCCAAAGGATATTACTGGGAGAGTCCCTGATCCTGGTCCACGAGGTGATACTTCCAAACACTGCCACGGGCCCCTGGACCCTGCAGCTGTGAGATGTGGAGAGCAGGGACAAATATTGAACTGCAATTGCACTGCAGTCGTGCTTTAAGTGAAAAACAAATTCTCTTAATTGGTTTTTTTTTGGCATATTTTCTGTGATAAATTATTCTCATACTTTATAGAGTCTTAATTTTTTTTAATTTTTTTTTGTAGCACTGTTTACAAACCCCCAGAAAGTGATGCCTGAAAAAACAGACAGTGGAAGAGACATTGTAAACTGCAACTGCGTGTAATTGCTGCCTTGTAAGTGCTCGTGGGGGAAAGAAAAGCCTTCCTTACTCCTTCAGACTTGACATTCAATGTGTAAATGTTTGCAAATCTGCCTCTCTCTCTCTTTTCTAATTACTTTTTGTTTCTTTGTTTGCCCTAAATCACGGACTGACAATGTGTGTGTTGTGACAACCAGGGTGGGCAACAGCCACAAAATCATCCCCGGGATAGTTTTGTGTTGTTCTGACTTGGGGGTGAAGCTCGGGGAAAACTCGGAATATTTTGTCCTGCTGGAGAATTGATTGTTTCCATGATTTTTAAAGCTCTGGGTTTCTGCTGTACTCTGTTCTTCAGGACTCCACAGGCTGCAGTGGCTCAGTTCTGCCCTTGAAAACCCAGAGGAGCCAGGGGTGGTTGCTTTGTCCCTGCCCTAAATTTGACAGGAGTTCTGAGTGAACAAATCCTAACTGGAGTTTCCAGGGGAGACACAAGAATCAGTGAAGTTCTCAGACCTCCCCCACAGCTTTTCCCTCTTTTACCCCCCCCAGTAAAAGGGAGAGTGGATGGAAGTGAAGGGAGATCTCTGAAGGTTCTGTTGTGACATCCGTGTCCTCCCACCCATGAGTGAATGTGTCAAACTCTTTGGGACAGTGACACATTTGCTTCTCAGAAAACATGAGGAATGGTGACTCTGCTGTGAATATTTGAGGCTGTTCTGGTGCCCAGCCCTGCCCCTGTGCCCGAGCTGTGCTCACACACATCCCCAGGCAGGAGGTGACCCAGGCAAAGGACCTGCAGCAAAGAACGTCCCTGTCTCATCCCCTGGAGCTGGAGGAGCTCTCTGATGCCTTTGCCCTTCGTGCCATCCTGGAGCTTCCTCTGGAATGGATTCTGCTCCTCATTATCAGCTGTCTGTCTTCTGCTGGGAGAGCAGAGCTGGGCAAGGAGGGGCAGCCTGGGGATGGTGCCTGAGCAATAAGTTCCCAGTGTTTTATTGAGAATCAAGTCATCTCCCCAAGCAGCTGGGATTTACTCAGCCTTCCTGGTTCTAATTAAATGATGAATCCCAGCATGGACAGCATCCAATACGGAGCCAGTCAGTCCTGCTGCAGTGGGGTGGGACTCAGGGTGCATCCAACTGGGACCCCACCCCAGCTGGGAGGGCTGGGAGCCCCTGGCAGGGGTCAGATGGCACCAGTTGGTGACCCAAGAGCTGTTTGCCAGCTAAGGAGCATCAGCCACGCTCTGCATGATGCAGTTTTTCTCTGACACATGTTTATGGAAGGGCTTTAACACTCCACCATCAGTGGGAACTGTCCTCACGGGGCTCCCTGTTCCTGCTGCCTGCCAGAGGAATCCGAGCTGGAGGAGGGGGTTAATTAGTGATTATATATTACAGTGCAGCCATTTATGGCTTTACACATTTCCCCAAACCACTAAAAACCCACTGGGTGAATCAGTCAGTTATAAAATACTTTTATTAAAGGGTTCCCACATCAGGGCCTGGGCTGGTGCTTCAGGGCAGGACAGGAGGGCTTTGCTTTGGTCCAGGACCAGGGATCTCCCCAGTGCTCCATTCGTGTCCCCCTTGGATCTGCCTGAGTCTGGACCAACCTCCCCTGGTGAGGAACAACCTCTGCCCTGGAACATCCTGAAAAGAACCTCCTTCTAATGGCCAATTCCTCTGCAATCATCATAACCCAGCCCAGCTCATTAAGCATCCAGAGCAACCCGGGTTAAATCCCCCAGAACAAACAGCAGCAGCTGATGGATGCGCAGAGTAACACAGCCCAGCAAGTCTCTCTTGTGGGCAGAGAGTGGCAGGACTAGTAATTTTGTGAATTGTATCATTAATAAAATATATTTTATTCTATTTGATGCTGACTTTGGAAGGTTCCTGTATGATTATTACATTTTTAAGCATCAGATTTTTTTTTTTCTAAAGGCTTTACTGGAGGCTAAATTGAGATCTAATACAAAATTCAAAGAGGTTCTGCTGAAATGCCATTAAAATTTTAACTTTATGTTCTTTCAGGGGTTTAAAACTTATAGAGGCAAAGCAGCACCAGCTAAAAGGAGTTTAACTATCAGATTCCTGTGTTCTGTAATGGGGAGAGTGTCTAAAAAAGAGACAATTTTTCTGCTTCCTGTGAAGAATTTACCTGCTCATGATGTAACTGAGAAACAAGTCCCAGCCCCATCCATGACCACACGTGATATATAAATGTCTGCAAGTGTTCATTGCATGTGGGCTCCTGCAATGGTTTTAATTTGCAATCCACAGCTGTAAAACCCTGGGAAAAATGTCCTTTGCAGGCTGCTAGGCATTAGCATTCTCATATAATATTTTAAATATGCCACAGACACTGAAATGCCTGCTGGTGTCAGATCCAGCTCCTGTGGCACTGCTGCTTCACACCAGCCAGGAGGAGAAAAAAAAAATAAAAAAGAAAAGACAAGCTCTCGTTTCTCTCTGCAATTATTTCACACTGGTTTTAATTCCAGTGATAGCTGCTGAAAAATTTATGAATAAGCTGCTTGTCTGCTCTCCAAAGCTGCCTCGTGGAACTTCACCACACTGGGACTGCAGTGATGGGGGAAGGTGTTTGCTGACACTGGAGGGTTTGTGTGAAGTCTCTGGGGGTTTGTTTCTCGTTTGAGCTGAAGGTGTCAAACAGGAGCACTCTGTGACCCCCTCGGGGATGGGTGTTTGTCGTTCTGGGGGGGTTTAGTTGGCACTTACAGGAACCCACAGATGAAATAAGTGGAGTGGGAAGGGCAGGTACAAAGGGAAGGGTCAGGGGAAGGGTGGGGAAGGCAGTGCCTGGGCTTTGTTCCTGGTGTTTTGGTTTATTCCGTGTATTTACATCCTTAGGAAGTTGTTTTGGTTGGAGGAATGGAACAGGGGGGTGATGCAGCCCCTGGAAAGCAGCAGTTGGGGAAAAATCAGGAAATCCTGGAGTGATTTGTGTTAGAAGGGACCTTAACGCCCACACAGTTTCACCCCCAAGTTGCTCCAAGCCCTGTCCAGCCTGGCCTTGGACACTCCCAGGGATCCAGGGGCAGCCACAGCTTCTCTGGGCAACCTGTGCCAGGGCCTCCCTACCCTCCCAACCAGGAATTCCTTCCCAGTGCCTTTCTCTGCTGATGATCTTTTACCAAACCTGGGCGATGGTGCAGCTGCTCAGCCCCGGGAGTTCGGCTGGGGCAGGAGGATTTTTGGGATGGGATTTCTGAGCACCCAGAGTGAGAATCAGGGCTGGAGCTGCTGGGGGGGCACCCACACATCTGCCACACCCAGCAAACATGGAAATATGTGTGTGTGTGTGTGTACAGACACACATTCCAAATATTCCTAAAGCCAGGACTGGTCCCTGATCCCATTTTGTGACACAAACACAATTTCTTCTCTCCCGCTCACCCTTCATAAATTTTGTCCTACTTGTTCACACGACTGTTTCTTAAAAACCTACATGCCTTTGTTTTGACAGGGTTTAACATTCCCCAAAGGGGTTTGGGCATTCATGTGGAAAAGGGAAAAAACCAGCTCCTTGCTGCAGCAAGAAGGGCCCGGGATGCAGGTCTGCAGTGCAGGGCAGAGCTCTGACCCCGGGCAGGGCTCACCCTGTCACTCAGCCTCGTTAGCAACGTTTAATTGAATTATTTCTGTGAGATAATGGGCCACTTCAGGGGTTTATTGATAACTCTTTTGTTTTCGGATCAGTGGAATGGGACAGGTGGAAATCAAACCTCTTTGGAGACAGGGGATGGAAGGGGAGGGTGTTGGGACATGGGCAGAGGGAACTGGTTTATGCAGCATCACATCTGCATTCAGTGGAAAATTAAGATCTTTCTTGCACAAAATGCTCTGGTGCAAAAGGATTTTGCAGTATATATATATTACATTGTACATTTAATATCTGTGCAGATGGTAAAACCTGAAATCCCTGGAAGCTGAGTCTCTGGGCTCCTTCTTCCCTGTCCTTCTCCTTAGGGACACTCAACTGTTTCACTTTGTCTTATCCTTCAACTCAAGCTAAACAGATTCCTGAATCCTGAAGTTTTGGCTTAGGAGGGAATCGTGATTTTTAGACCTTGGCAAACCTTGGGTTTGTTTTTTTTTTTTTGGCAAATCATCAGCAAAATCCGTGGTTTGCTGGTAGGTGAAGAATCACATCCATTCTCACTCTGCTGGTTGTGCTTTATTAAAATGAGCTGCTGAGCAATTAAAAGCTGCCTCTCACTGTGTTTCTGAGGGCTTCAAGGGAAGCCTCGGGGTTCAGTTGGCATTTGGAGAAATTCAGTCAGAAACAGTGAGTGACCTGCTGCTGTTCTGCCTTTGAAAGTCAATGGGATGACACAGCAAAGATCCTTCCCGTGCCTTCCACGGGCAGAACCAGCCAGGGGGGAGTTTGCAGGTGGCTTGTGCCCCTCGTGTGGGGGATCCCTGGGGTTCCTTGGGGGACACAAACTGGCTGTGCTGGTTCCCACAGCAAACAGGTGGTGTTTGCCCAGCAAGGCTGAGATGAGCTCGAGCTGTGACCTCAGATTTTACCCTGGAATAACTGAGCTCCCCTCACCCAGCCCCTCTCACCCACGACAGAGAGAAAGAAAGAAAGCTGCTGTTCATTCCTCCAGAAATGTAAAACCTTGGAAAGCCCCGTCACAGGAGTCACCCCTGCCTGGGTGAGAGCTCCCCGCTGCTCTCCTCGTGCTGGAGCAAGGAAGGAGTGCTCAGTTCCAGGGAATCAGTGGAGCCTCCCCTGATTCATCCTGACACCGGAGCTGTGGCACCACATGGCAGCATTTAACCCTGCCCAGAGCCTGGGCCCCCCCAGCTCAGCTGAGGAACCCCCCTCAGAGCAGGGCTTATGTTCCATTTAGAGCCTTAAACGGAACACACGGAGCTCGCCGGGAGTGCCAACGAGCTCCTGGAAAATCCTGAGCTACTGAAAAATCCTGAGCTCCTGAAGAACCCTGAGCTCCTGGAAAACCCTGAGCTCCTGGAGAACTCCAAGCTCCTGGAAAACCCCAAGCTCTTGGAAAACCCTGAGATCCTGGAAAACCCCGAGCTCCTGGAAAATCCCGAGCTCCTGGAGAACTCTGAGCTCCTGGAAAACCCTGAGCTCCTGAAGAACCCTGAGCTCCTGGAGAACCCTGAGCTCCTGGAGAACCCTGAGCTCCTGGAGAACCCCGAGCTCCTGGAGAACCCTGAGCTCCTGGAAAAACCAAGCTCCTGGAAAACCCTGAGCTCCTGGAAAACCCTCAGCTCCCGGAGAACTCTCAGCTCCTGGAAAACCCTGAGCTCCTGGAGAACCCCGAGCTCCTGGAAAACCCTGAGCTCCTGGAGAACCCTGAGCTCTTGGAGAACCCTGAGCTCCTGGAGAACCCTTTGGCTTGTTTATGTTTTCCCTGAGACACAAATTCAGGGGTGAGGGCAAAAGGAACGAGGCAACGCTGGGAGAAATCACTGGAAACAACAATTAAGGTGTGAAGTGGAACTGGAACCTGGAACATTCCCACCTTTCTGGGGCTCAGCTGCCACTGCCCCACGGCCTCCCACTGCCAAGGGGATCCTTTCCAGGCTGGTCCTGAGCCCCTGGCAGCCTGAGAGCTCCCCTGCCCTGGCTGGCAAACTGCATTACACAGATTTGGAGGTGATTTGGAAATGAAGAGCTGCCTGCAAAGCACAAGTGGTGCGAGTTAAGTGTTTTATTTTTTTCCCTATTATCCCCACACGACCATTTGGAACGAAGTGCTGATTGTGCCAATGATGGGAGCTGGGATGCCAAAAAGAATAAACTTGACTTTGGAGCCAAACACTGCAGGAAAAGGCCCCTGTGGAAGGAGGATGCTCGTGGCTGGAGACAGGTATTGGAGAGTTGGTTCCATCTCCCAGCAGCAAAGGTCAGATCAGTCAATCGTGTGTCAGGGGAGACACCAGAGCCAAGAATCTGTTCAGATCAAAATCAATCTCAGGAAGGAAGGCAAATGGTTTCACTCCAATAGAACCACGAGGCTTGTCCAGCTGCTCCCAGAAAGGCTGAGCCTCTGTCAGGGATCTTTGCTTGCACAGGGGACAAACAAAACACCACCAACAACTGCAAATATTCCTGGCTCAGTTCCCAAGCAGCCCTCCCCAATCCACCAGGGAATCAGGCAGGGAAAGGCTGATGCCTCTGCTCCAGGAACCCCTGAAAACTTCCTTGGGAAACCTCTCCCAGTCCAAATAAAATGGGTTCCAAAAGCACCTCCTGCTGCCTGAGCTCTGGGGTTGGCAGGGCCGGTGCAGGGGAGCAGCAACACTCCAGGGTTTGGGGCTTGGAAGCTGTTTCCCATTCCCACAGACTTCATAAAATACCAGGAAAGCCTCTGGGGCTGAGCAGGAGCTCTAGGCAGGGATCTGGGAGGCCAAGGAGAAAGGACTCCCCTTTTCCACAGCCCCAGGTGATGGCACAGCCTGGTGTGACAGCACAGACAGCTCAGAATGAACCCACAGCACCTCAGGTCACTCAGGACCTTGATTTGGGGCACAGGGGCCACTCAGTCCCTGGTCCATGTCCCTCCTCTCCATCAATAGATGGAGCTGGTACGACACAAATCCATGGGAAGTCACTCCTGGGCTCTGGGATGAGATGGAAACACATCAAACAGAGCTGGCACCCCTTTTAAATTGGATCTGCAATTGTTATCCCATCAAAATCCATATGGATGAGGAAGATAAGACTATTCTTTTAAAGACCAGTTCATTAAGTTCTGACGAATTTTTTAAAAACACCTTCTTGAGTTTATTGTGAATAACATCTTATCAGCTGCCAACTCCCTTTGCTGACTTTCCTTTCATGATTTTTTTTTTGTTTTTTGAGATAAAACAATGCACTTTAGAGAAGCTGCTGATGAATCTGACGTCTGACCAGAAACTGTGGGGTGGGTTTTTTTTAAAAATTCAGAACTTGTCTGCTCGTGGCTGCAAAGTCAGAGGAGCTGAGTGTGTTTTTGGAAGGGGACAGACCTGTTAGCTCTGGCAGAACAGAAATACAGCTTAGTCAGCTGAGAAATAAAAGGCTGGGTTTGGTGCCTGTGCCACCAAACCCTCTCCTGGAATCGCTCTGGGGCTGCACAAAGCCCAGGACCCACCTCAGGAGTGGGAGAAGTGGAAGGATGGAGTCAAAGCAAAGAAACCACAGTGTGGTAATTCCCTCCAGCTGCTTTTGTTCCACGGGGGGTCATTAAACCTCAAAAGGCAAGAGAGGAGGAGCCCTTTGTTCCCTGGGCCCTAAAAAGCAATGGCTGTGTTTAGGAAAGCAAATGCAGCCGCTTTGGGTTTTTAATGAAACGTTTGAGAACGAGCTCAGGAACCTGTCACCTCCCAGGAGTTAACTGATATTAAAGTTGGTGTTTCTCCTCCTAATAAACAGCAGGAGAGGAGCAAAACTTTACACAGGAATTCCTCCAGCTCCTCTCTCTGCTCCTGCTTCCAGCCCAGAGCAGCAGCTCCACGTGCAGGAGTGACCCCAGGGAGATAAAGGATCCTGCTGGAACCTGGTTCCCATCCCCTCCTCCCACAGAGATCCAACACTGGTTTGTTTAATAACATTCCCTTTGTCCTGGCAGATAATCATGGGCTGGCCCAGATAGCATCACGAATTTGCTCCTTTCTGATAACTGGGATCTTATCAGGGCTCCAGCAGCACGGAGGATGTGGCTTTAATTAAAATGACAATATGGGACAGCCGAGGTGAGATCCCCCCGGGCCGGCATCGCTGGAACATCAGCCTGGAGAGGGACAGGGTAATAAATGTCTTTCATCTGGGATGAGGGAGAAGGTTGAGAACTATTTTGCTGACACATTAATCATCTGTTGGCTGAGTTACTGAGCTTGGAAGTTCTAAGGCAGGTGAAGTGAAGGTGCTCAGCAGCTCCAGACTCTGCTGGTGGGTCCCAAATGGGCTAAAACTGAAATGGGAGGATTTACTCCTTTCTTTTTGGACAACAGTGATGGGAACCTCAGGTCCTGTGATGTAGAATGCAAGATTATTGGGGTTCCCTGCAAGGCTGTGGCTGTCTCCTGGTGGGGTCCAATATCTCCTGGGGAAGAGAGGATTTGGTCCTGGCCTGGCCGTGCTGTCCCGGCAGGAATTGCTGTTGGAAGCAGCATTTCCAGGGGAATGGGCTGGTTTGGAGTGTCCTGACTCACAGTTCATCAGCTTTGCAATCCAGAATTTATCAGTCTCTGGCTCTGAGAACACAAGTGAGAGGGGAGGGGTGTTCTGTGCAGGAGATGGGGGCAACCTGAAGGCAGCTCTTCAATTCCTCCCCCCAGGCCTGGGCTGCTCTGAGCTCTGGGGCACAGGAAGAGCCCCCTGAGCCCCCTCCCTGCCCCAGCACAGCCAGAGCTCTCCAGCTCCCACCTTGGAACATCCCAGACCAACAGGAACCCCCTGGAGTTATCCTGGAGCTCCTCAAGCTGCTGCTGCTGCTGCCAGGGGAATCCAGGCAGGGACAGAGCCCTGCCCCATCTGCAGCCAAGGGCTGGTTATCAAACCATCTGCCCCCCTTCCCTCCTGCCTCCTCCAAGCCCTGGGTCCCCATTCCCACCCCCAATCCCATTTCCCATGGATAAGAGCCTGTCCTGCCTCTCCCTGGATGGACAGGAACCCATGTTGGTTGCTCTGCTGGTTCCAGAGATGTGACAACACCCAGAGCAGCTGAGGGACAAAAAAATGAGGAGGGTTTTTTTTTTCCATAAGATTCCCCCTGGCACAGGTTGGATCTCTGCAGTCCCAGCTTTCCTGATGCTCCAGGTTTCCTTGCTGAGGCAGGACTCGATCCAAGCCTCGTTTCCCAGGTCCCTGGCTGGGTGCAGTTTGTCTGCAGCTTCTGGAAGTTTCCAGCCTTTGAAGGAGCAGTGGAAGGGAGGCAGCAGCACATCAAAGGAGGCATCTGCCCCTCAGCAAGTGGGAGCACGGGGAGGTTTTCCAGGACTAAGCATCTTCTAAATTGAAATTTCATTCTCTTAACACCATAACAACAATCAGGGCGAGTGCCGTGAACATCCCAAATAACAAGAGATGACAATGGATGAAAAGGCACCAGGAATCAGCTGACTTAAAGGAAAATAATTACTTTTACTCAGCAAAGCTGAAGTGAATATTTTTGAATCACTGCAATGCCTGATAGAAACCTCCTCCTCGGAGGAATTTTTCTTATTAATCTTAGTGCTTCCTCTTGCTTTGTTTTATTCCTTTGCATGTGTTTTGTAGCTTTTAAATACTAAATGAAAGCGCTTTATATCCTGTCATCACTGAAATCAGAGGTTAAAGAACTACTCCACGTAGCTGAGGATTTATAGGGTTTATTCCCTTGCTGAATATCATGTTCTAAAAGCCTGATGTGATGTTCTGCTTTGGTGATATAATGTAATACACAATCATTTGATTGGGTTCAAATAGTTTTTATCTCAAGGTCACGTCCCTTGCAGTGCAGGTTTCCTTGGAAGAACTGGGTTTGTGTCTCACTCTGCAAACTGCTGGATTTATTAAAATAGATGTACTTATGTCTTTACCTACAGGTGAAACATAAACTCCCTCCTAAAACCCCCCTGGGTTCTGCTCTGGGGAGCACTGGGGGCTCTACATTTCTGGGACTGGAAGAACTTTATTGCAAGTCACAGCTTGGCCTCTACTCCAAGTGCAGTCTCCTGGTAATGCTTGGCTTGAGTCACATTCCCAGCTTAAAATATAGTCTCTGGCTTAGCAATGTGACTCCTCTTTATCTTAGTTCATTGCAACTACCCTTTAAATAATCAGTAATTACCATCCTTTAACCTTTAGTTCTAACCTGAGACAGCAGTTATTTAATATTATTTTACCTTAAGTGTTGGGGAAAGTAAAAATCTGTATTTCAAAGCAATTTAGCTTTAAGTTTTTATCATAAGATCTGTGCCTTTAATAGCTTCATAATTATTCTTACCTGGTCTGTCTTCTCCTGCCTCCCTCCCTCACAAATCTTCTTTATGGCACGAGCAAGGAATTGGCTCCTCCAGCAGAAAGGGGACTGGGGGCAGGAGGAAGGCAGGAGTGCACTCAATTCCTCTAATTTTTTGGGGTGACAAGCAGCTGAACTATGGGAGAAAAGGGCCCAAAGGTGAGTTTTATGCAATGCTGAGCTCCTGTGTGAAGGTAAATATCACCCAGGACATAAAATGCCCTTTAAATACTGCAAACACACCGTGAGCAAAATGGTCCCTGCTTCGCCTGCCTGCCAACAGCTCAACATGTTGATGTATTTTCATGTGCTAAAGCAGATTTATTAGTAAATCCTTAAGAGACCTTCAAGATCAGAGGAAATTTATGTATTTTTAGTATGTTTTGGTGGTGACACAGCAACACGTGGGGTCAGGTCCTGATGAGAGAATCAAATCCCCTGCATCCCACTTCCTTTTGTGAGCCCAGTAAGTTCTCCCCAAAGCCAGAGAAAATCCCACTCCAGCTCTCACCGAAGGCCACTTCCACTGAGCTACGGGCTCCGTGGTCCTTGGTGTGATTACTTATGACAGAGTTCATTGTATTTTGTTGGAGAACATAATTAAGTCCTTAGTGCCTGCCAGCCGGTGGCTCTGGGCGATGCGGCGCTGGCTGCTTCCCTCTGCTGCACGGAGCCAGAACTGCTCCGGGTCCGCTCACAAATCGGGATCTTTGCCTTCTGATCCCACGGAAAAGGGAGAACAGCAAAGCTGCCCGGTCGGTGCAGGCACTTCACCCAAAGTCTCTCTGGGTTGTACCTGAAATGATGCCTCAGCACCCAAGGAACCACTCGACTCTTGTTGTGTGTCACACCTGAGGTTGTGGGGCGGCTTCATCTCAAGAGGTGGCACTAAAGATGAATAATTCAGGGCTGTGGTTGCTGGGTGGGTGCCCTCTGTGCCTGCCCTGCAGATTGAAATGGAAATAATGAAGCAAAGGGTTCACCTCCCCCTGTTCCTCCTGTCCCTGGAAAGCCATTATTAGGTGGCCGTTTCAGAGGCCATTATTCAGAGTTAATGATGTGACACCTGCGTGTTTCCAGCGCTGACAACATTGGAATTGCTGGAATTCCAAGCTGTGCCCGATGCCCACCTTGTCCCCAGCCTGGAGCTCCCTGAGGTTGGAGCACATGGAATCACTGCCCTTTTCCCAGGATCCAGCTGCAGCCCCCACACAAACCCCTGGATGTGTGACAAGGGGGTGTAGGTGGGATCAGAGCATCAATTCACGTGGAGAAACCTAAAAGGGCGTGGATATAAAACAATAATTGATGCTGGAGCCAGAATTCCTCTCTGCCCAGCTGGAGAAAATGCTGCAGGTAAAAATTTCGAGTGCAGCTGATTTCCCCAAATTACAAATCAAAGAGCGAATCAGGTATTGAGATTATGACATTTTCTAAATGCCTGGGTCTTATGATTCCTAAAATCGATTAGTGGAGTTCAGATGTTCATGCCCCCCCTTGGCATGTTAATGCACATTTTCCCATCCTGATGCTCAGCATTTTACTTTTTATCAGATTAACTTTTCTCTGCGCTGTCTGTCAATTTTCGGAATGAGTAAACACGGGGAAATGCAAATAGTTGTGTTGCATTTCATCTCAGATTAATCAATTTAAAAACAATATAGATTTTTAACCCATCAGAGATGATGGCTTATGACAGCTCCAGTGGTGACTTCACTTTAAAGCAAGTGGGTAGGAATTGCTTAAAGAAACACCCTGGGCTTTTTGAAGGCTGAGTTTTTTCCCCATCTCTGAGGAGGCTGAAGTTTATAATTTGAAATAAAAGGATTTATATAATTTTTTTTTGGTTCATGTGGAAAGAAAATAACACAAAACTCGAGAGCAACACTCACTTCTAGTTATTAAAATGTAGAATAAGGCAAAACCTAAATGAGGGTAAGAAGAGGAAGATTACAATGTAGATCAGGAGCAAAGTGGGATATTGTGGTGGAGGATGTCCCTCAGTCCCTCCAGTGCATCCCGTGCTCAGGAAGGATTTCTGAGGCAGAGATGGAGAAATGGTTGCACAGAACCAATCCTGGGGGTTGGTTTTGTTGTTGGCCTGGCACAGCATGTTCTTTAAAGGGGGAGGGATGAGGGGCTGTGTTGTTGAAGATCCAAAGCTCCTCACCCACGTCCAGCTCCCTGCTTTGCTCAGGGATGGCAGAGGCAGCTGGGCACTGCCAGGAACCTGAGGGCAAAGGAAGAACAGGCTGAATTTCACCTGTTTCTGCATATTCACCATGTCCTGTGCAATCCAACCCTCCTCCTCCACCCTGCAGGGTGAGAATGGCTCTGCTGGGGGGACTCTGGATGGTTGGACTGGGTCAGGACAACGGAGCCCATTCCAAGGGCTTCCCAGGATTTCAGTGCTGTTTGCTGTTGCAGTGGATGTTCTGCTCCCTCCTCACTGATTTACCTGTTGTCCAGGTGTGAATATTTGCACCAGAGCCACTGGTGCCTGCTGTTCCCTGTGACACCAGGGCTTTATTTGCATTTCTTGCCCTGTCGCTGTCAGGTTTGCTCTGTGCCAGTGGCTCAGGTTCCAGGGCCAGCTCAGGTGTGGGTTTATTTGCAAGAGCTGGAAAATGAAGCAGCTCCTGAGAGAAGTGTCAGCAGTGACTCCCCCTCCCCAGCCTCTCCTCTGGCACCCAGGTGATGTGAATCCTGATTTACTGCCAGGCACGGGTGGGTTACCCCAAGGTCATCCATCAAAGAACGACCCCGGTGTAATCACCTGCCTGCAGAGCTTTATGTTGCACTCCAGGAGAGATGGAGGCTGAGAGCACCTTTGCAGACTCAGCTGGAAGGTTCTGCTGAGCTTCCAGGATGCTGGAGGTGATTTATGTTTTATTTCCCCCCGTTTCAGCCTGTGGGTTATTGAGAGTTATTGGGGCACTGGCGTGTTCTGGCTGGAAAGGTTTCCTTTGCAGCTGCAGAGTGCTGGGTGTCAGTCAGAGAACGGGGCTGAAGGCACAGAAATGTCTCTGGCAACCGGCTCAGGGGCTCAGGATGGAGCCTGAGATGGGGAAAAAGGTGCTCAGAAGTACCTGTGGAGGGAGGTGGTGGCAGAGCCGAGCCCTGGAGGGGAGATTTGGGGCTCCAGGTTCTCTCTTCCCCTCCCAGAGGTGTCTCCTCACTGCGTGTGTGGTTGCTGGGTCGAGGTGTTCAAGGGGAGTCGCTTTGCTTTGGCCTTTCTCCTTTTCCAGTCCTGTTTAGGGGGGGTTTTGATGCAGCTGCATCAAACTCCAGGCTTGGAGCTTCTAGGAAAGGAAGAATGCCAGATGTGGAGTGTGGACTGAGCCTCCATTCATAGAAACACAGCAGTGCCTTGAGCTGCCATGGCACTTCCAGAGCTTTATTTCTGTGTTTATCAGTGTTTGAAGAACGTGTAACTTCATCTTCAGCTGCGTTTCACCACCTCAGGAGCTGTTGGCACTTGCCTCACCCTGAGTTTTGGGTATTTTTGTGCAATATTCTGCTCATTTTTATTTCCAAGTGCGCTGATTGGAGCTACAGCTGCTGCCCTTGTTTCCACTTTTGCTCTCCTCTTCCCCATCAGAGCCGCATCACAAACTGGGAACTTGGTATTTTTATCCAAAGCACCAAACAGGGACTCGGTGGCATCGGCAAAAAAATCCGTAATTAGTGGGGCTTGAAGCAGAAGTGGCTGTTTGTGTCCCAGGAAACGGGGCTGTGCTGACGTGGGCAGGCCCTGCAGGGAGGGGGCAGGATCCTCTGCCATCATAAAACTTCCGTGCTCAGCTTCCCGGGCCTGCTCCTCCAGGGGTTTTTAGGTTTGGATTTTTTTTGTGTGTTTGGGTTTTTGTTTTGTGGGTTTTTGTGGGTTTTTTTGGGTGGGTTTTTTGTGGGGTTTTTTGTATTTTTTGTGGGGTTTTGTGGGGGTTTTTTTGTGTTTTTTTTCCTGTGGTTTTTTTTTTGTGGGTTTTTTTTTTGTGGTTTTTTTGCGGATTTTTTCACGGGATTTCACGGGTTTTCGAGGATTTTTTGGCGGGATTTTGCAGATTTTTCGCGGGATTTTGCGGATTTTTCGCGGGTGTTCGCGGGATTTTGTGGGTTTTTTTGCGGGATTTCGCGGATTTTTCGCGGATTTTTCCGCGGGTTGTTCGCGGATTTTCGCGGTTTTTTTTTGTTTTTCTTTTTGGGTTTTTATTTTTTTTATTTGTTTGTTTTGATTTGATTTTTTGTTTTGTTTTGTTTTATTTTTTTAATTATTTTTATTTTCCTTGGAAGCACTGGACAGGGAGAATGACCTAAAACGCTTCTGCAGAAAATGTATTTTCCCTGTATTTCCTCCCCGCCTTTGCAGCCCTGCTCCTCGTCAGGAGCTGAAGGCTGCCAAACACACGATGGCAGGGGAATAAGGATCTTCTGATGTGATGCGCTCAGATATTGATTTTTCTTTTTTCCTCTCTTAAAATTCTGTTTACAAATTCCTTTCGCTTTAATTATTTGTTTCCTCCTGAAGACAGTACAAAGCCAGCCTGCAGCAGGACCGACTGACAAGCCTTGTTCTTGAGTGGATGTAACTAATCCTCCTGCATTTTTCCAGCCTTTATCAGTCAGGCATTTCAAAACATTTTGTCTGTAGTAACCAAGTCTTCTTTAACCTGAGATGTGCACACAGTCCCGAGCTGGTGAGGCTGGGAGAGAGTGCAGCTGCTCAAGTGTGAACTGTGGATGGGAATAATCCCCGTGCTCTGACTCTTCTGGTCTTGGCATCTGCTGAAAATGGAGTTTATTTCCAATAGAGGGGGAAACGGAGGACAAATCCAGTGTTTCACCAGTGCAATCCGTGGTACCTTGGCCAGGAATTGCACCACGTTCCACTTCCATAACCCCGTTCCTCTCACAGGCACCACAGCTTTGTCCTCACCTTGAATTGCAGGAATCTCCTGGTGAGACCCTTCCTCAGCATCAAGTCTCATTTTGTACCTTTTCCTGCTCCGTTCCTGGAGGTTTCTGTGTCCCCCTGGAAGCTCAGGCACACCAGGTTTCACTGGGGCCTTTTCTCTTTCCTCTCCCCCTCTGCCCGCTGATCCCTGTGGCAAAGAAAACCCCCCTAATTCCTGAAATCTCCTGCATTGGTGGATATAAGGACAGAGTCTGGAAGAACTAATGTTCTCCAGGCCCAAAAATTCCTCCTTTAGCCACTCACCTTTTCTCCAAGTGATACCTTTGCTTTCCAACCTCTTATTGATCAAATCTATTCAGGGCAGAACAGCAGCTGAGCACTTGGGCAGAGATTTTTATATTTTTTTTTGAGAGAGATTTTTTTTTGGCCTCATACTTTGCTTGGCCACGTGTCCTAATCAGGTATATAATAAAAATATTTATATGCAATTAGCTGGGGGGGAAGGGAGAGTGAAACAGTGACACTCCTGGCAAGAAACAGAATTTTTGATCACAGCCCAATGCAATATTAATAATAACAACCCAGAAGGGGGGTGCCTTGGGGGGGTTGGGAGGGTCTTCATTGTGCTCTTGTTCAGAGTTTTTGAGGTTTTGTGACCAAATGTGTGGATTTAAGAGGGTAAGAGAGGGCAGAACGACCTGGGGAGGCTGGAGGAGCACAGGGAGGGTGGGAGGGGAAGGTTGTGGTCCCCACACACACATTTGGGGGGGATCAGAGGGTTTACTGGGGGATCACTGGGAATGGAGGGGAAAGTTTGGGCTCATTCCAGTGGCTCTCCCCGGGTGGGTTCTGCACCCACCGGGGGGTTGGTGCAGGGGGATTTTTGGGGGGGCTCAGTGCAGGGGATGCTTGGGGGGCTCAGGGTTCTTAGTGCAGGGAATGCTCAGGAGCTCAGTGGAGAGGGGTTTGGGGGGCTCAAGGCTCTCAGTGCAGGGGATGCTCGAGGGGCTCAGTGCACTCATTGCAGGGGGTCCCAGGGTTCTCAATGCAGGGGATGCTCGGGGGGCTCAGTGCAGGGGAGTTCGGGAGTCTCTGGGGGCTCAGTACAGGAGGGTCTCAGTGCAGGGGATGCCCGGGGGTCTCGGGGGTCTCTGGGATCTCAGTACAGGGGAGTCTCCAGCTCCTCCGGTGGGTTTTTGATGCCGCCTTTATGCGACCCCCCGGCTCACCTGTTCGGAAGGGGGGGGGGGTCTCGCCCCACCTGTGCGCGCCGCCGCCGGCAGGACCCGCCCCGCGCGCCCCCTAATTGGCTGCGGGGGGAGGGGCAGCTCATTAGTGATGCGGGAACGCGCCGCGGGCCCGGAGTCGGCGGCGGCCGGAGCGGGGAGAGGAGCGAGCGCACCCGTAGCATCCCCCGCACCCGCAGCATCCCCCGCACCCGAGCGGCGACAAAGGGCGGGACGGTGGAGGGTTGAAGGGAGGTAAACCCACCGCCCCAGCGAAGCCGCGGCGGATTCTCTGAGATCTTGAGCTCGACCCTCGGCGGATCCGCATCCCGGCTCCTCCATCCCCCGGCGCTGCGGGCACAGCATGGGCGGAGGAGCCCCGCGCCTGGACCCGCGGCCGCTGCTGCTCTTGCTGCTGCTGCTGCTGCTGGGGCTCTGCGGCTGGAGCACCGCGCTGCGAGGTGAGCGGGGGGCTCCCCGTGCCCTCCCCGAGGCACCGGCAAGTTTGGGGCGGGGGGTGCCACCGGTTGCTCTCCGGTGCGGGGGGAGCGGGGCAGGACCGCGGCTCCGGGATGGGGGAGGACGGCGGGGACCCCTCCGAGAGAGCCCCTCGCACCCCCTCCGAGAGAAACACCCGCACCCCCTTTGAGAGAAACGCGCTCCGCGGCGGGGACAGGGCGGGAGGTGACAGCGATGCGCGGCGGGTGCGGGGCGGGCAGCGCTGCGGTGGCCCCGGCGGGGCTGTCTGTCTGTCTGTCGGTGCTGTCTGTCCGTGCTGTCTATCGATGGTTGCGGTGCTCGGAGCGCGGAACAGCCACCGCGGGCTGCGGGCGGGCGGTCGGGCAGAGCCCCGCGCTGTGTGCGGAGCTCCCCCCGCATCCTCGGGCATCCTGCGGGTCTCTGGGACGGGGACGGTGCGAGGCGTTCGCGAGGGTCCCGGAGACGGGTCGGGCTGTGCCGGGATGGGGTCTGGGAGGTCCGGTGACCCCTCCCGGCAGGAGATCTCTCCTCTCCATCACCTGCGAAGCAGCGCAGGTATCTCGGCTGGATGCGCACACGCCAAGGGTCTGTTTTTTCGCGTCCCTGCGAGGCGGGTGCTCGCGGCGCTCGGAGTCCCGCTCTCTTTATTTTATGTAACTTTTTGCTGCCGGATCGCTCGAGTGCAACGATCCCTCCAGGGCACGGAGCCAAAGGATGCCGACGGCCCCTCGCGGTCCCGCATCCCGCACTCCTCGGCGGCTGGAGCTGCGCTTCCCCGGGCATTGGAAGTGCCGGGGGGGCGAGCAGGGCGCTGGCATCCTTTTAGGAGGCAGGTACCTGCTGTTGGCGAGGCAGTGCCCGCAATGGTGCGTTCGTTACAAATGGCTTATTCTGGCACAATGGAGTAATCAGACTTTGCGGATCCTAAAAGCTGCCTCTCGCCGTTCCCGCACCAGCCCCTCCTCGGAGCTCTCTCTCCGTGCCTGTCGTGTCTGTGCTTCCATTTTCCTTCGTATGGACTTTACTGGCTCCGGTCTCTGCGTGGGGAATCAGCCACAGGTAGCCAGTGGCTTGTGACGCCTCGCCACAGGTCCTGGAAGCTCAGTGGCCACCTCGCTCGCCACGATCTCCCGTTGAACCCGGTGACTGGTCCAGCAGGGGGAAATCGGAGAGGTTTTTGTGTGATGGACAAAATGTGACCTTTTGGGGGAGAAAAAACAACCAAACAGGGAAAAAAATACCCCACCAGTTTACAGGGCAGTGATAAATAATGAGAATAAAATGAGAAATATTTCTTATTTTTTTTCCCTAATGCTTTGATCAGGAAGCACCTGCACAAGGGTGTGTGTGTGTGTGCTCAGATCAGCGCTGTGAGGAGCTGGGGGCCTTTTGTGTTCCATACCTGGGAGAGCTGGGGCAGCTCCTGCTCTGGGGGGGAAGTGTGCTGAGGATCGGGCCCGACTGGCGTCTGAAATTCTACCCCATGGAGCAGGATAATGTTCTGCTACTGTTAAATAACAAATTTCAGCTGTTTACTTAAAACCTGCCACGCAGGACGTTTCAGGTTCTGCACTGGGGCAGACTCTGCTTTTGGGAGAACAGTGATATTTTTTATTTTCCCAGCAGTTTGGTGTCCATGGGCTGTCAGTGGTGCCGCTGCCATGTGTTTACTCGTAGCTCTGGCTGAAGCAGTTAAACCTCAGTTCCAACCCTTGAGCTGTGAGATTTTGGTTTATGAAGTTGTCTAAAAGCTGCCTCTGAGACAGATTGTGTTCCAGGCTCCCGTTCTGAACGGGGATTAAAGAAAAATGAAATAACTGTAGATACCCTTCGCTCAGCACTTGAAATCTGTTGGAATGAATATACATGGGGAGCTGTGGGCTTTTGTTTTCCAGGAAAAATTGCCCAGACACAGTGGTAATTTGAGAAGAGCCTCGCTAATATTTATTATCTCATTGATGCCTCGAAACTAATTTGGGGTTGCACACATCTGAATAAAGATGTCTCTGAACACGAGCATTAATGTTCTCCTGTGCAGTGACACTAGAGCCTAAAGCTCCGTGTTCCAGGGTGCTCAGAGCTCTGAGAGCATTTTGTTCCAAACCAGCCTTGTTTTAGGGATTTGCCTCTTCCCACGGTGTGGCTCTCACTGGATGGCTTGGTCAGCTCGGGTTTCATGATGATAAAATGCTCTGTGAAGCCACCTAATGGACTCGGGAGCTGCTGGAGCAAAGATCTCCTTTTAGCCTGAAATCTGCTGTTGGTTTGGGTTTGTTGTTTTGGGTTTTTTTTAATTGCTTTTTAACATGAGAGAAGCACTGATCACATGCTGTTCAGAGAGCTGCATGTTTACAGTGATATTCTGCATCCAGGAACCGACTCGACAAACCAGGCTCTGGAGAAATAAAGCTTGTTTTGGGTAAAAATAGCAACTTCTGTTGATGTAGAAGTAAGACAGGACTGGTGTGCAAGTCGTGTCCTGATTGTACCTTTTATCTTGCGTTTAATGATGTCCTTGTGCAGATTAGACGAGCTCTTCTTTATTTCCCCATGAGTGGGCTGGGATTTCACTGTGTGCCCGAGGATTCTGTCCAGCCCTGCCAAGAGCCTGACTGTCACCAGCCCAGAGCTGTGGAGGAGCCACCCCCGATGCTCTGGGGGATGTTGTGGGTTTGCTGTGCCAGCTCTGCTCCGGGTTCCCACCCCAGGAACAGCGGGGAGGGGTCTGGGTGTCCCCAGCCCTCCATCCCAAAGGATGGGTGTTATTCCTGCTGCTCTCCTGGGCTCTCTGTCTCTGCTGCCAGTGGAGCTGTTTGCTTTTGGTTGGTTCTGAGGACACTCAACAGTTCACTGAGGGAATCAGTGCAGATGTGGCAGCCCCAGCTGCACACCCAGGTGTCAGTACATCGATTTATTTGCTCTCCAAGTAGGGGTGTTATTGATGCCTCAGCTGGGTGGGCTCGAGACAGGAGCAAACAGAAATTAAGGCAGGACGGGGGTGCTGCAGGAATCTCTTTGCTCAAATCACTCCATCCAGATAATGGTGTGTTTTTATCTCGTTAGGACAAAGCATTTATTAAAATGACAAGGCACTGCTCTGCTTTGAGCCAACCTCCCACTCCCCTGCAGCGTCTCCTGCGGGTTTCTCTGTCAATATTTATATTATTTGACTTTGTAACTTCTCGGAAAATAAACTTCCTCTGCTGGTGGGTTAATTTAGTAAACAGAGTCTATTCCTCAGCTCTCCCCCGTGACCCAGGCTCTGTCTGTGCGTGGTGCAGGACGGGTTTTGTTTCCATAGGCAGAAAACTCAGGTTTTGGAACTGTAATTCTCAAAACCACAAGGAAATTTGGGCACTCCAAAGGGCAGGATTGCACAGCTGGGTGCAGGAATTTTGGAATACATCTTCACTCAGCAAGAGCCCCGTCTCAGGGTGGGTTTTCACCAGGCCAGGGTGGGAGCTGAGGGGGTTTTTCACGGAGAATTCCAGGAGGCAAACGCCAAAAACATGATCTGTTCTGCTCAGATGGAAAAACTACTCGTGGAGCAGAATCCCTGGATGTGCCTGTGCTGTGGTTTCAGCCCTGCTCTCTGCTCAGAGGTGGAGGCTGAGGAAGGAGCAGGGTGTTGACACCAGAGGCTGCTCTTTCGGCTGGTTTTGGATGCTGCTGCTGCTGCTCTGGAGCAGATGGTCAGGTTCATTTGTATGAAACAGAGAAATCGTTTCATTTTCTATTTATACTTTTTAATAATCTCTGTTGTGTCACGTGGCCTTAGATCAGAGTGAGTATGAAGGGGGTTTGTGTTCCAGCATCTCTCGCTGGGGTCAATAAACCACATTTTAGAGCTTCCCGAGCAACCCGACCCTTGGAATTTACCTGCAAACAGTGATTAATGTGATTTTCATCATCTTCCCCTCCCCACCCACCCTTCTGTGGCCTTTTTAACACCACTCAGAAACATTCTTAATGAAGAGCTGTTATTGCAGGCTCTTGGAGGAGTCCAGTGACTTGCCTGGTGGTGTTTAGTGCCAAACACTTCACAGGAATTTCCATGCAGGGAATGTCAGAGGGCAATTCCACTTCAGCGTAATCTTCCCTGATGAATTTTTTGCTGGCTGCTGCTGTAGGTGTTTCTTTGGCTGTTTGTTTTTTTTTTTGCCTGTTTTCTTTTTTTGCATTTAAAAAAGCTCCAGACCCCAGCAAAGCCCTGAGTTCACTCAGCTCCACTTGGGTTAAAAACACTTCCTTTGGGAAGCTCAGCATGGTTTTGAATTTATTCAGCAATTAGCTGGCTCTTGGATTACTGAGGAGGATGAATAGGCAGCAGCTAATTAATTTGCTTATACAGGGCATTGTTTGTGCAATTCTGTAGAACAATGGCAAAATTAATGTGGTTTCTCAGACGAGGACGTGTGAGGTTCCATGTGCATCCCAACACAACTCCAGCACCAGCTCTGTGAGGGAAAATGAGGGGAACTTCAGCCCCACGGCGGGTGGGTCACTGGCAGTGGTTCCAGGAGTGTTACAGGGCTCGTTTTCTGGTGGATAAATGGGATTTTTTCCAGCAGGAAGTGCTTTTGTGGCTCTAAAACTCCTCTCCTGTGGAAGTGCATTGCCCAAGCCCTGGCAGAGAGTGAACATGAACAGGGCAAACGTGGAGATCTCCTCTGAACTGGGGACAGTCATTCCCAAAATAGTCATTCCCAAAATCCCTCCTGAACTTCCAACGTTCCTGACAATAACAGAGAAACAAATAGGTCCCATTAATTAAATTCAGGCTCTGATATAAATCCATGTCTGGTTTGCAGCTCCCCAGATGTGCCTGGGACTGTGATGGGGATGGATGCTCCACATTCCAGGCCAGGTTTCAAACCCCTAAAAATCCCTGGGAAGCCGTTTCCCTCTGGAATGTTCATTCCAGCTTCCCATTCTGGTGGAATTTGCTGCTACTGGTGATATACTGGGAGGTGTTTGGTGCTGCTGACACCAAAAATGCCACTTTCCAGCCGGGACCTTTTGTGCCCTTTAACTTGGCTGTGAAGGACAGGGGCTTTTTGGGATAAAAAGGGGATTTTTGGGAGGCAGTGAACAGCCCTCTGCCTGTCAGAGCTGTGCTCTGAGGGTGACAATGGATGTACTGGGATGTCCTGGTACAGTTCTGCCCATTATTCCCATCAGAGAGTGAAGTGATTTAAAAAAAAATACAGATTTCTTAAAAAAATCATTAAAATTTCCTGGGTAATTGTGAATTCTGGAGCCTTTGAGCCTCCTCAGGCAACGAGCAGCAACTTCCCTTGTGTGAAAGCAGCTGACAAGTATTCCAGGGATAAATACAGCAGTGCAAACCCTCTTATTCACCTTTAGAAACTACAGAAACCTGATAGAATCCACGGGGAAAATATGCAGAGCCAACACTGAGTGACCTGGTGTGTCTTAAGATGAAGAAATATGAGGTGGGATGCTGGAGGGGTCCTAATTTTGTGCCCTCTGCTGCCCTTCAGATTCTGGTTGGGGTTTTGGGACCCATATCAGGGTAGGAATAACTTATTCTAGTAGACCTGGTGTGTATATAATTCATAATAAACACATTTATTCACACATTCTTTCTTGGCTTTTCCTCAACAGGGAGCAAATTCAGTAAAAGGAATTCAGTTTCCAGGTTAAAAGTTGGCAGCAAGTGGGTTCTTCCCAGTTGTCACCTGGCACCGGAGTTTATAGTTGTGAATTCCCAGGGCATTCCATTAATTACCCAGTTTGCCACAGGAACAGCAGAACTCCCCCTGGAATATTAAAAATGTAGGACTTATTTGCGTCAAATGAGCTCAGAAAATAAAAGGTGAATTTGGAGCATTTAATCTGTCAGCATCAATGAATCTGAAAGGATTATCATTCCATTACAGATAATAGATTTTTCCCAGAGATAACCCTGCCACTTGACTCGCCTGTTTTCTGTGAGGATTGCTGAGGGTCTCACTGAGACTCCAATTTAAATATTCCTGCTCTGCTTTGATTGAAGCTCAGAGGCAGAGATGTGGTGCCTGGTTCATGAGGAGCTCCATAACTTCACTTCAGCCCCTCCAAACTCTCATTCCTGCATCTTTAATTCTTCCTGAGGGTTTTTTCTGAGGAGTCAGGGAGGGGTTGGAAGAGCAGGAACAGAACCAGGATTACCCTCCGAGGGGGATCAGGAGGAGCAGGATTCCCATGGGAGTGCTGCAGTATAAGCACCAAAGTTTGGGGTCATTCTGAGTTATCTGGTCTTGGATGTCTTAAGTTTCTTAAGTATAACTTTATTTGATGCCTTAAGGAAGGAACATTTGTCTCTTTCCCCCCCCCTCCCTCCCCTAACAAATCCTCTTTCCACCTCTCCTTCCTCCCTCTGTGGAGTAGGGAGAAGAGTCCGTAGTAGGTGGAGAAACTTCCCGATTTTAGGCAGAGCCTGGGCTGTAGTTTTGACTTAAATAACTGTAATATTGCCCTCACAGAGCTCTTGAGGTTCCACAACTAGAAGTTCTCCCCCAGTAAAGGGATTTGGGTCGTTTGGTTTTAAACCCTTGAGGAAATCTGTACTTAATGCTCTTTATTGGAGGTATAAAATGCTTTCCAGGGGCCCAAGCTGTTTTTCATGCTGAAGCAGGAAGGAGCTTCACTAATCCCGGAGTTATTTGTGTTATTTTGGGGAGTGAGGTTTGTTTTTTTCAGTGCCTGGTGCAGCTGGAAGTCGGGGGCTGTGTGTTCCTGCTGCTTGCTGTTGTTCCTGGGGGGGTTTTGAAGCCGTGTCAGCCCCAGAGTGACGTGTCCTGTGTCCATCCCGAGCACTGGCTGGTGCACAGGGCACAGTTGGCAGCCCCAGGGGTCTCTGTGCCCTGTGATGCAGAAGCAAAGCAGTGATTTTTTGGACTCAGCCCCAAAGGAGACGTGCAGGAATCAGCTTTGATTGTCGTTTGTTTGCAATAATGAGATCTGCCCTTTTCATATCATTATTTTCACTCAGTCATGCTCAAGTGCACTCTTGAAAAGAAAACTTCAGTTTGGGCCAGCCAGTGTGATTTCCCTTTTTTTTTATTTTGTTGAAAACACGGTGGGATCTTTCAAACCCCGACACAAACTATCAACATTTCTCTTATTTAACCCAGCTTTGTGAACCCCCGTGTTAACCACTGCAATGTGTCATGTTCAGCACCAGGGAGTGTTGCTTCCTGGAGTTCCCAGCAGCACCTCTGAGCTCCAACTTTCCCACATTTCCAACGAAATGCAGCTGACACGTAAAAGCCTCCAGGTGGAAATGTTGGTTCATGATTTGTAGCCGCGTTTTTTGTTCCTCTCCCAGTGATTTTTTTCTCTGTAGTTTGGGCTGCAGGTTTTCTCTTCCCTTTTGCCTCCGGGATTAAGTTGGATCCAGAGTTTCAAAAGAGGCACCAGTTAAAGGGTGAGTGAGGGTGTGGAAATAAAATCTATATTAAATAAAATAACCATAAAATAACCTCCCTTCCTCAGAACAAGCACAGAACTTTGTTTCAAGCCTGAGCTGTTCTTGCACTTCTGTTTATTTTGAATCTCCAGTGGACAACAGGAGAAACCCTCTTTGTGGCCATTGAAAATGCTCTTGGTGGTTAAATAAAACTAATTAATGACATTCTCCTCGAGCATCTGATGTTGTGCAATAAAGCCCAGTGTGGGTCAGGTGTGTTTGCTTTGGGAAGGAGTTAAAGATACAGGCACTGAGCTGGATTTTAAGCAGATTGCAATGACCTTTGCAGCCCTTTTTGTGCAGGTATTTACTGCTGGTTTTGTGCAGGTATTTGGGGCTGCCCACAGATGATGCATCTTGAGAGTTTTTGGTGCATTTTGAAAACAAGGGGGTTTGTTTTGCTTTGATCTGGCAGAACTCGCTCACCAATGTGGAGCAAATGGTGGAGCAAAGACTCAATCTTATTTATTCTGGTGGAATTCTGCTGGCTCTGGAGTGGCTCTTCAGGAGCAGGGATCTGTCACTGCCAGGGGCTGATGGAGATTGAGGCTGTTCCAGCCCTGGCACTGCACAGAGCCCGGGTGACGTCCCGTGTTCATGAAAACAGATTTTTGACCTCTGGGCCGTCATTAAACGGTTTCTGCTGGAGATCAGCAAAGTCTCTGGTGGCCATTCCTGCTGGAGGAGCCTCTCCTGCTGAGCTGGCACTGCAGATCCTCGGCAGCAACACGAGGGAGTTGTTTTAATCACTGTGACAAGGTGACTGGTGGGAGAATCCTTCTACCCTGTCAAGGATCTTTGATGTTTTAGCTCAGCAGGCTGGGTGGCCCTGGCAGTGCTCCTCATGGCCTTGCACATCCTTAGGGTTGGGGATTTTTTGGATTAGGACACTGGGGGTGTGTGGTGTCTTCAGAAATCCACCACATTTCATTTTTGGACCATCTCAGACCCCTTTCCCTCTGTGTCAGAGGAGTCAGTGAATCCACAACTCAGCCCACTTGTGTTCCTGTCCCTCAGCTACTTGTGGGCAGCACGAGGGTTAAATCCTGTGCCTGAGACAGTGAGAAACTCTGAGTTTGTGAGCAGGATTTGCTGTCCCTAATCCCATGTCTGCTCCCCAGGCCTGCAGTGATGGCTGGGATGCTCGTGACAGACACACAATCTGCTTTAGGCTTGTAACTAAAGCAGAGCTCACCTGGGATCCTGCTGAGCTTGGGTTTAACAGATTTACCCCTTGTAGCCTAAAACCCAACACATCCAGCTCTGGGCTGACGTGGCTCTGCTGGGTGATGGGCTCAGCCAAGGACAAAGACTTCAGAGTTCCTGCAGTGGGTTCTCCAGAGCTCTCCATCCCCCTTCCTGCTTTGTCTTCACTGAACTTCATGGAAGTGAAAGGAATTTTTTGTGCTCTTGTGCTGTTCCCCCTCGTTCCTCAGTCCTGTAGGACACAGAGGGTGACTCTGAGGCTGCAGCAGTTTGGGCAGACTGGGGGCTCCTCAGGTCAGTCCTAAATCTTCCCAGAATACAGAGCAGCAGATCCTTATGTTTATAAACAAATTCATCTTCTCCCACACTGGAATAAGCCGGGAAGCTGCTGAATTAATGAACACTGAAGCTGTGAGTGCTGGGGCTGCTCCCTCACTCGGGTTGTCTCCTGCACCATTACTCTTGCAGATGACTCTGAACTCCTTGCCTTGGCTTTCACTCGAGCACAGCAGAAACCAGACATGCAGGGAGTGATTTCAACAAGGATTTGCTTGTACTGCTGGGTTTTGTTTTGGTTTTTTTTTTTTTTGGTTTGCATTTATTTTACAGAAGGAGACCTCCTGAAGCCTCTGTGGCTTTGTGCATGACACGGGGGGGAGGCTCAGGAGCCAGACCCTGGTGGGAAAATGGAAAGCAGGCGTCAGGGAAAAGCAGCAGTCGCTTATTTCTGGTGAAGGAAACGCTGCCCCGGGAGCTTGGCTGTTCTGGAGGGGGGAAAACAGCACTGTGAGCCTGCAGAGCTGAGCTTGGAACACAGGACAGAGGAACACGGGCCTGATTTCCTGCAGGCTGGAATCCCCCAGGGCAATGTTGTGTTTCCTGCAGGCTGGAATCCCCCAGGGCAGCAGCAGTGCCAGGGTTGGTGTGTGGGTGGGTTTGGAGTGGCACCACCTCCCTTCTCCCATCTCCTCCCCGTTAATAACCCCAGGGTTGCTCATTGCTCACCCACCTCTCCTCCTCCTTCCCCTTCCCATTCATCTCCATCTCTTACAAATGACCTTGTTCCACTTCCCAAAGCCCAGCCCCAGGGCAGGCAGCCTGGCTCTCACCCAGGAGCTTCCCTGCCTCCCAGTTAAGTGCTGGAGGAATCCAGTGGACGTTGAAAAGAGGGATGGGATCCCACCCTGGGCTGTGTGTGACCAAGGCATGACCCAGCAGCAGGTTGGAACACTTTGGGGTCTGTTCTTTAGGCACAGGCTGCTGTTCCTGGTTTTCTGTGGCACCCAGAGCACCCTTTGCCTGATCCTGCAGAGAACTCTCTGTTTATTTTCAATCTCCAGTGGACAACCTGGACTGTGGACAACAGGAGAAACTCTCTTTGTGACTATTGAAAATGCTCTTGGTGGTTAAAAAAAAACTAATTAATGACATTCTCCTCGAGCATCTGATGCTGTGCAATAAACCTCAGTGTGGGTCAGGTGTGTCCTGCTCCCCAACACCCCAGTGCTGCCCTGGCTCCCTAAAATCCTGCAGGAGAGCTTGGATTTTGCTCCAGCTTCTCTAATTTCTTCAGTGCTGCCAAACCTCTGCTGCAGGCACTCCAGGAGCAGCTTTGCTGGGGGTTATCGTTCTGAAATTTCCTCCAGACGTGATTATTTTGTAAATCCCTTTTGTGTAAAATGACACAGAGAGGGCTTGTTATTAATAGGGTTTTCTTAGTAAACAGACTTTTGTTCTCTTTTGACTTATCTTAGCCCCAGAGAGCAGACCATAAATAATATTTTGCCAGAATTAATTCTGCACTTGAAGGCAAGAATCGATGACCTGGACAGATGCCTTTCACCTGGGAATGTCACTATCAGCCAGTTCTTTGTGTCAGCTTGGCCAGGGGAGATAAAACACCCAGAGCTGCCTCCTCCAAACTTGGAGCAATCCTTACTAAGGCTGTGAACTAATAAATTTGTGCTTATCAGGAATATGAATATCCTGTCTCAGCGTCTGCGTTTCTAAAAGAAACTTCAAAGAACATCTTTGTCTTGAGGATTCTCTAGTTTTTCACAAAAGGATGAAAAGCACTTTTTTGGAACCTTAAGTTGGTGTCTTCCCTCAAATCTGTCTTGACAACTGTTTAATGGCATTATCATCTCACAGGGGCTGGGTGCTGGAGGTGTCTGAGCAGCTGGGCGTGCTCAGGGAGGAATTCTGCCTGGGAAGCAGCTGGATTGAGGGCTGGACTCCCCTGTTCACCCCCTGCACAAAGGGGGGTGTTGTGGGCCAGAAGCTGCAGAGAAGATGGAAAGAAAATGTTCCTGAAGAAGGCAGGGCAGGGGTGGCTGTTGTGGTTCAGGCACCAACTCAATTCTTTATCCACATTCCTGTGACTGCACAACCAACCTCTGCTCTGCCCATTCCAGGCTTTTTCTGGGGAAGGATCTCAGTATTTAAGAGATGGAGGGGGGGAAGGAAGCTCATCACTCCCTGCAATGTCAGTGAGATCATTGCATCTCTTGGCCAAGGGCTTCAGAGCTGGGGTGGGTTTTCTCTGAGCCAGTTCCATCCTCAGCTGCCTGTGCAGGCTCGGTGGGCCTGGCAGGGGCCAGGAAGGGACAGGATGGGAGGAGTTTTGTTCCCAAACTGTCCAGACCACAGATTGCTACAATGGGTTTATTGCAGAGTTTTATTAAACAGCCTTAAATCACCAGGCAGTTCTGCATCTGTGAAATTAAACCAAGATAAATTCAATTTACTGAGCCCTTGGTGGATGGCACAAGGTGAGGCTGGGGACAGAAGGAACCCAAGTGATCAGCCAAAGCTTTTTCTTTCTTTTTGTGGTGGACAATCTCTCTCAGACCCCGCTGAAGGTGGGTGATGCCCGTCCTTGCCCTGCTTCTCTTTGCCTTTCCCATACTAAAGCCAAGGGATCTGAGTTTCCCTGGCTCCAGGGACCTGCTCCTGGGGGGGTCTGGCTCCCAGAGCCTGTGAGATCCAGAGGAAATCCTGTGACTGGCAGGGAAAATTGCCCCAGCCTCGCTGGAGCCCCACCAGAGACCTGCTTTGGTTCCCTGCTCCCATCAAACCCGAAGTTGTTGCTTCCCAAATCCTGATTTATCTGCTGTAAACACGGTCCCTGGGGAAGGGGCTGCCTTGGAAATGCTCTGCCTGTCTGACAGCAGCTTCTCTCCCTGGGCAGGGAATGTAGGGCAGTGTTTGTCAGCACCAGACCCTCTCTCTCCCCTCCTTTTCCCTCCTCTGCTGTGGGTGGGTGATGACATTTTTCAGGCCCAAAGAAAATAAAAACCTGCTGCCGTGCAGACGATTTTCACTAATTTTCTAATAACTTAATCTGTGTCAAGGAACGTAAAACGGATCAAAACCTAAATGAGAAGGGCTTTTTTTTTAAAAATAATAAAACATTGGCACTCAGCCCCAGCGCCTTCTGCTCCAGACTGAGGGGATGGGATGTTGCAGCACAGCTCAGAGGGACCAGTTTTAGTTTAATATGGTAAATTGCATTAAAATTAAAGGACAGAAATAGCCTCCCCCAAATTGCAGCTGCAGCATGTGACTCCTCAGGCCTATTTACTAATTTTTCAAAATCCTGCTGAAGTTCTGACTGAGAATGTCATGAGCTTTTTCTATTCCAGATTTGGTGAGAGCCCAATTAGTCCTGCAGTGCTGGGCCTGCAGCTGCTGATGTCACGGGCTCAGCTGGCAACAAAAGGGACTTATTGGGACCGTTTTAGCAGAATATTATCTAAACCTGGTGGATTAACACGACAAACAGTGCAGGGGGCTCTTTGTGCTTGATTTGCAGCAAAACTGCTGAGCTCTCAGAGGTTTGCAGCCCCTGCTCTCCTGCCTTCCCCGGGCTCTGGGATGCAGACACGGATCAGGCTGTGGAAAAGTGCTCAGGGGGAGGTTTGGAACACAAGGTTTGGTTATTCCCAGGAGGTTTTTGCCAGGGGAAAATTAAAACTTGATTTACAAAGTGCTGCCAAGACGTAGATTCTCTGTGGTTGATTAGGCTTTATATGACTGGTACAATAGTGTTGCTATTAAATAGATAATAATATTAAATAAACTCTAGGCCATGTTACTTCCATGAGCAGCCAGCTGGTTGCAGGATGGGTTTCTTTGGATTTCTGAGCTGTGCCTTGATCCTGACAATAACATACTGAAGGCCATGGGACAGTGTCAAGGGACTTAAAAAGAAGTCATCTTATGCTTAATTAGCCCCACAAATCCAATTTCATGCTTTTTGTGGGGAAAAGACCCCAAACCCCAATAGCTGTTGGGTGAGCAGTGCCCATCATTTCCCACATAAACATGTGAGAACACACAAATGCTGCACTCCCAGTTACAGCCAGGATGGATTGACTGTCAGAGACAGGAATCTTGGGGATGTGGGGGGGGAGAGCTTTGGGAATTTTTTTATTTGGAATGTTCCAAACCAAGTTCCCAATTGATCTACCTGTTCCCAGAGTTCTTCTGAAAGCTATAAAATGAGATTTTCCTGTCCTGGCAGCAGGAGGAGGACTCTGGCTTGTGGTTTTTGCCACTCGAGGACTCAGTGGTGCCTCTGTTGCTCTTGGGATGGGACCTGTGGAGGTGTTTCCTGCCTGGGAGTGGCAGTGAATCCTCAGCAGCTGTGGAATGGGATAACCTGGGGGAAAAAACTGGGATGCTGAATGAGTTGGTGGCTCCAGGACACAAAGAGGGTCTGACCAACCCAGGGCAGGTTTCTCCTGGAATTTGTGTCCAGGCAGGTGCCAGGGTGTGACAGATGATCCTCCCTGGCAGAGGAGCACCCTTGGCCTGGGCAGGGAATCAGGGAGGCATTTGCTAAAAAGAGCCTCGTTCTGCCTTTTTTTTTTATTTTATTTTTCATTTAAAGAGTGATTTAATTGCATGTGAATCGAGGGGTTTTTTTTTAAAGATGGATTATTGCTGTCAATGGATTTCATAAACCATGACCTCTGCTCTGCAACCTCCTCTAGAGCCTGGCAAAAAAAAACAAACAACCCCAAGCTGCTTAACCATGACATAATTGTCAACCACGTAATTGTGCTGTGAGTGCCTCTGGCACTTGGAAATGTCAGAAACTGCTGCCACAGGCCCTGCAGTCACTTAAATACCAGTGTGGAGTGGAGTCTCTGCTTGATGGAAAACACTTCAGTGCCTCGTGTGCTGCTGCATCAGTGGGGGTTTCATGTGAAGGAGCTCCAGAGCTCGGAGCTGTTGGGTGGGGTGGGATTTAGAACCCTTTGGAAAGAGCTCAGGCTGGGACCTGTCATCATGAACGACTGGGAACAAGGAACTGCCCCGTGCTCTGGAGTTGGGACTTTCCTTTCCTTTCCTTTCCTTTCCTTTCCTTTCCTTTCCTTTCCTTTCCTTTCCTTTCCTTTCCTTTCCTTTCCT
>NW_020898031.1:210905-211368 GCF_003984885.1 Neopelma chrysocephalum
GTGGACACAGAGGGAACGTTGTCATTTGGGCTGAAATGCAGGAGTTTGGGGCTGGTTTGAGGGGTTTTAACAGTGACCCCAGGCAAGCAGCTTTCCTGCTCTGTGGCTTGATTCATCTCACCCAGGTAAATCCTCCTGGCACCTGCTCAGCCCTGAGATAAATGTGGCTTTCCAGGCACTGGTTCAGCGAGCTGGGGGTGAAGCTGCTGGTGCCAAAGGTTGTGTTTAAATTAGTGTTCAGTTAAAATGTTTTATGGATGATGCTGGCAAGGACTGAGGTTTTGCAAGCTCTTGCAAATGCAGGTAACGTTGCTTTCCACTCCTTATTTAAGTCTTGGAAGCTGTCCTGAAGAATCCCCACAGCCAGCTTTCGGGAGAGCTGTGGCACTGAGACATTCATAACATTGGAAATTTGGCATTTTGTGGCACTGAGACATTCATAACATTGGAAATTTGGCATTTT
>NW_020898031.1:211378-231379 GCF_003984885.1 Neopelma chrysocephalum
TTTTGTGGCACTGAGACATTCATAACATTGGAAATTTGGCATTTTGTGGCACTGAGACATTCATAAAACTGGAAATTTGGCATTTTGTGGCACTGAGACATTCATAAAACTGGAAATTTGGCATTTTGTGGCCGTGTTTTCACAGTTTTTGTCCTGTTTGCACCATAGGAGCCAAGAGCAGGCTCTGGGTTTGAGAGTTACCAAGAGAACCTTTGCTGGACTCTTGATTTCTGCAGTGATGTGCTGTAAAATCTTGCATTATTGGCAGCACAGGGTGTTCATAAAAGCTCTGTGAACAGGACTGGCCCAGCCCAGTGCTGGTGTCCAGGGGGGTTAAAGCTTCTGTGCTCACAGTTATTCATCATCAGAGGAAGCAAATCCTTTCCTTACCCATCCCCAGGCACAGATGGGATTTTGGGGGTGTTGGAGCTGGATTTTGGTGATGCTGGAGGGTCCCTTCCAACCCAGGATATTCCCTGGTTCTCTGAGCCTGTTGTTCCATCCTGAATTTTTGTGTTTGTTCTGTTTAAAGACTTTTCAGTTGGGTTCTGGCCACACTTTTGGTGCAGTGAAAGCTCAGCTACAAACCCTCCCCCAGCAGCTGATCCTTTTCCAGGGATGGAGGATCCATTACATCCATTACATCCTCACTGACTTGGGAGTTCCAGCCCCTGGCTGAGCAGTTTCTGCAGCTGCTCCTGCCTTGAACTCTGGTTTTTGTTGTTATTTTTCATTCTCTCTCCACGTTCCCATTCAAAAGGATGGGATATTGTGAGAGGAGAGGGGAGGATGAACCCAGCTCTGAATGCAGAAATAATTATTGTCCTTGAGGAGTACAAAGGGAAGGGCTGAGTGTTTGGAAATGGAGAAGCTGGTCCAGGCCCCTTTTATCTGCACCAAGAGCCAATTATTCCATTCAAGATGAAGTTGAGTGTGGGCAGTATCAGAACAGTGCAAACCTGACCTGGTGACATCTATTCTGGTCCCCTCTGGGTCTCTGCCTGTCTTCTCCTCTTTGTTCTGAGAAGATATTTGGCATGTACAAATTAAAACCAATTAAAGCACTCATCGATCTCTTAAATTGTTATTTATTAATAACAATTTCAATTACTGCTGCTTGCAATTTAAACATTAATTTAATTTTAAACCCCTCAAATTATTAATTTTAAATAATTTAAAGCTGGATGATGTTTGTAAGAATAAGTGGCACGAGACAGGGCTTTCATCAATAATTTTTCAAAAGTCAATCGATATTTAGATTTTGGAGCTGTGTTATCTGATGGTGATATTAAAACCATAACAACCCTCTGGAAGCTCTGGAATTCCCCTCAGGTGGGAACCACTGTGATCCAGCCCTGGCAGGGAAGGTTTGTCAGAAGCCTGGAAACAAAGCCCTCGACTGAACATCTTTGAAGCACAAAAGCATCTTTAATATTAAAGGATCAAACAGGGAGAAATTACAGAATCGGTGTGAGAGAATTTGCTGATAAAAACGTGTCTCCTGGATGGTTTGTGTTTCTAATCCTGTGTGGGTTTAGCTGGAGCTTCCCTCAGTGTATCCCATATTCCCAGAGCTGGGATGGATGGAGGGGGAGTCACAGGACATGGGAAGCCAATATTTTCTGAGAATCATGGAAGGTTGATTTGCAGGCAGATGTGAAAATCAAAGGCCTGTCTGATGTTGTTTTGATTTTTATTTATTTTTTTTAAATTTCCAGGTCTTTCACGGGATATAAATATCCAGGTTTGCCCAGTGATTTACTTTAGAGTTGTTACTTTTATTTCCTTTTAATTTTTTATTATTATTTCCTTTTATTGTTATTATTTTTATTTTTCCTTTTATTTTTTTTCCTTTTATTTTTTATATTTTATCATGTCAGATGGTGGATGTTTTTACTGGTGTGGAGAGTGAGAGGATGAGTCACTTGGCCCAGGGTGGCCGTGGTGCTTCACCTGACACCTTGGATGGCTCCTTGCAGGAAGCTAAAATGGGATAAATGTCTCTGTTTGTAGCTCCCCAGGTTGGTTTTGCTCCTGGCAAAGCTTTGTGGAAGCAGAACTGGTTCTGTGCTTCCTCCTCTACTCGTTGGGGTTTTTTTTTATTTTTCTGGAAGCTTTCTGGAGAACATCCTCTACATTTGCATTTCTATCATTGTGTCTCTGTGCCTTCCCTGATGTTTTTCCCTTTCAACCCCTTTGTTCCATCCTTGGCTGCAAAAGGTGCTTTGCCTTTCCCTTTGTCCCCCTGAGAAAGGGAATTCTCAGGTCAGCAATGCAGCCCTGGAGTAATGGCCTGTAAAACAACTCAAACAGCAGCTCATCCCTCCTTATTTGTTGCATTCAGATGCCTGAATCCGTTCTGGGGGGATTTGTCTTACCTGTGTCAGGAGTTGCTCAGCCAGCAGCCGTTTCCTGGGCAATAACACTTTATTTAAACCATTTGTTTGCTTCCTGGAGGCTTCACTTGTTTGTGTGGAGGAGAGATGAGTGTCTGCTTGAAGGGGAGCAGATCACCCTTCTCCTCCTGTGTCTGCTCCTGCCTTTGCCTCCCCACAGGTTGTCCAGGCCTGGGGACAAACTGGGAAGGGCAATTCCGTGCACACAAGGGTTTGTGAAGGGTCTGGATCCTTGGCTTTGGAGTCCAGTGACCCACAGGCTCCAAATAAAGAGGTTTTTCTGCAGCTGGAATACAACTACAGTTCTTTTCTCTCCCTTGGGTCATCAGCTCACAGAGCAGAGGGACAGTTGTGACTCCAGACAGACTCTGCTGGTTTTGGCAGTGAATGGGGGGTGTGGGCTTGGCTGGCTGTTGATGGGACGCTCCTGCCCCTCTCTCCTCTCCCAGTTTCCAAGGTTTTAACCTTGGGGTCACTGTGCATCCTCTGCCCTTTGGATGATCCATCTGTTGTCCCTTTTCTGTTGCTCACCCAGTGCTGTCACCTGGGCAAGGAGTGAAGTGTGAAACTGGAGAGGGATGAAGGGCAAGTCGATTGATAAATCCAGATAATTCCAAGGTGTTTATGTGTGTGTGTGTATCCAGGCAGATGGACCTGCAGTGGTTTGAGGCACAGAAACCAAAAGCACCCTTTGGTGTCTGGTTGGGCAGCAAACTGTGCTCAGCTGAATCAAGGAAAGGAAGGGGCAGCTCAGTCTTTATGCAGCAAATCCGGACTGAAATTCCAGAGAGAAAATCCCCATCCCATGGCCTCAGCCCTCCCTCGAGGTTGGTGAGGCTCCTGTGCACAAACAGGAGCTGTGAACACACTGACCAAGGCTCTGAACGTTTTTTTTTCAGCTCGTGGCCACTGAGGTGTTTTTCTGTGCTCTCCTAAAGCTCAGCTGCAGTGCAGCACTCGATACCTCACCTATTAAACCCCTCCTGCACCGTGGCCTCCTGTTTTCTCATTATTTATGCCAGGTAAGGGGCTCTCTGCTCAGGTAATCATGCCGTGTAACTACAGAGGAATGTAAATGATATTTCCTGATACGCTGAGCAGCAGCCTCGGAATATAAATGATATTTATGAGGAGTTGGGAGCATTTTAAATATTGTGGAGCCGCTTCCTCTGACACGTCGGGGATAACTACGCCCAAACACCGGGTTCTTTGTAAACTCTTTAATGGCAACAATTTTCTAAATCAAAGCAATCTGCACTTCCCCATTTACAATTTCATTTCTAAGTGCCAAAGTCCCATAAAAGGGTTTACGGCGTCGGCTCTGGAGCTGCTGTGAAGTTCTCCAGCAGTGGTGCAATGGAATTATCTTCAGTGGAGTATTTTATCTTTGTGAGGATTTGTTCTCCCTTTCATGCAGGAATAGAATGCTAACAGATGCAAAATTTATTTTTAAACTTGGCTGGGGGCCGAAAAAAGCGCATTCAGTAGAGGTGTCATTTGATGCTTCGAATGTATTTTGGACTGTAATAGTAAAAATGTTTTTAAAAAACTTACAGTGCTGGTGGTTGTTGGTCCCAGGAAATGACCCAGATGTGAGGGTGGTGGCACAGTTCACTTCCCCTGCTGAGCTTTCCCACCTGGGTGGGTTTTGAGAGGCAGGTTATTCACTGTTATTGTATTAATTTGAATTTTGTGGAGCTGCCTTGGATGGTCCTGCCCCAAAACTGGGTGTGTTCACACCCCCCATTTTTAGCAGGAAAGCAGCAGGTTGGGCCCCACCTGGGATTCCCCTGGATCCCTGCTGTGTGCCAGTTCCCAAAGAACACTTCCCAATGTGCCTGAACTGGGGATAAACACGGTATGTTCCCTCTGCATTTCCCAGAGAAACCTCCATGGTCTCAGATCTCGCTGCCAAAAAACCCCTTTCCCTCAGATTCAGCTGAAAAAAATCTCCCTTTTAAGAAAACTTTCTGCTTTCCACTGGGAAGAGTGTTGGCTCATGACTTCAGCTGGTCTCTGCTGGCATGGAAAGCCCAGTGAATCCATCCCAACCCTTGCCTGGACACCCCCCAGAACGCTGAGGGCTTTCATGTCGTGGTGAAATATTCAGTGTTCTCCTGAGCAGAAACGCGAAAACTCGGGTGATATAAAATATTTATTGATGACAGGCTCGTGGAAGTGCCCAATGCACGTGTCACATCAACACTTGGAAGTGAGGATTTATGTCTCCAGCTCATCCTCCCCCCTGAGCTGCTCCTTCCTTTATTTGTAAATTGTACCTTTAGTATTTGTGGTGATTTCTGCCGAGCACAAACAGAACCCTGTGTTTAACATCACCCTTGAACAGGTGAATATACCCCTCCAACACATCCTTCCTGCCTCTGAAGGGCAGCCCAGGCCTTGTTTCCCTGCAGGAGGAGTTTTTGAGTCCTGACCTTGCAGGGGGAGGCAGGACCGTGTCCCAGGATCTGCATCTTCCCCTGGCCAGGAGCGTTAAATCTTCATTTAAGGGGTTTTTAAGGAAGAAGTCATGAGTATGCAGGTGTGGAATTGCTGTTGTTGGAGCTAACGAGGATGGATGGGAGCTCTGGGGAGACGACCTTGTGTTGGTTTTCAGTCAGTAGAATTCCAGGTGCTCCCCTTTGTCAGGCGACACTCCAAACATCAAAGGTGTCACTTGGGCTGAAGGATGAGAAGGGTTCTTTCGAGGGGTTTCTTTGGGTTGTGGGGTTTTTTGGTGGTTTGGTCTTTTTTTGAAGGAGAGGGAGGGGTTGGTTTGGGGTTTTGAGGGTGGGCAGAGAATAAGCAGTGGGGGGTTTTATTCCTGTAATATTTTTGGTGCTGTTCAGGCTGGATGTGGAGATGTTTTTAGGTTCAATAACAATTTAGAAAGGACACGAGTGATAAGTGGCAGAATCCCTCATGGAGCAGCAGTGGCATTCCCCACTTCCAGTGGATTTTGAGGGTCTGGGACGTTGTTGTGGTGGCTGAGCTGGTCAGTGGGGGCATGAAGATCATCCAGCTTGGCTGGGATATGACCAGATAAACCCCTGTGGAGAGATTAAGGAGGGAAGGAGATGTGCTTTTCTGTCCTTCCCAATCCTTCACTGCCAGGCTTTAATGCTGGGAGGACTGAACTGCATCCTTAGGGAGAAAAATGGGGCATCAGCGTGTCCTGAGCTCGTCTCAGTCTGGTTTAAGAGCTTTTAAATGGGATGTTAATTAGAAAATCAGCAAAACGGGGAGTTTGTCAACCCCCTGGGGTTTATTTTTAGAGGTTTATTTTTCTTATTTCTTCAGTGGAAGGCAGGGGATGTTGTTCTGTGCTTGGCTGGGCTGGGAGCTGAGGTGGCTGTTGGCATTTCTTTGGAACACCGGCCGTGCTCACATCCTGCAATTTGTCTTGTTTAGTGCAATGTCTGCTCACTGCAGCCTTTGCTGGGCAGCATTGTCCTCTCTGGGTACCAGTGGCAGCCTGGGGAGTTGTGTGTGCTGTTCCCCATCCATCCCACGGGAATTCTCACCTATTCAAGCTCAGCTCCTTGGGAAAACGCCGCGTGGGGCCACGTGAGCTGTCACAGCTCCAGGAACCACAGCGAGCCCAGGGCAGGTTTATTGGGGCTGTTACAGGCACTTCAGGCATGTTACACACTCTGTGGCATGTGGCAGGGAGACAAAAATGAACTTTAATCACTTCAGATTGTTGGAAATTATTTTTTCAGCTGGTGCCATAACAGTGAACGTGGCCAGGCTCCCTGTGTCCCATGCCAGGGGAGCTGCAGGGAATGAGCCTGTCTGCTCCACACAGGCTGTGCTGAAACAGCAAGAGAGTCTGGCTTCTTGTGGCAGAAAATGATCTCTTTTATTTTATTTTTGACACTTTTTGAAGCGGTGGAAAGTGAAGATGTCACTGAGGTGTCACCTCCCATCTCAGGGCACGAGGTTCCATGGAGATAAAGGAAAGCCAGGTAATTTATGGCAACAGATGGGCTTGGGCTCTTTTTGGAGCTGTTGAATGCCTTTTAATTTTTAATTTGCAGTGACTCTTTCATACAACATTTAACTAACTCCTCTGCTGTGTGCTTTTAAAATTCATGACCAGGGAAAGTGTCTGTGTGTGTGTGAGGGACCTCCAGTAACGGGGCCTTCATGTTTCCAGTCTGTGGTTGGATGGAACAGGGAGAGCCTGGGAAAGAATTCCTGGGGCTGGACACTGATGGACATAAGGGTGGAAGTGTAGATCTTATTTAGAAAAGCTCCTGCAAACCCCACTCTTATAGCACTGGTGGTGGGGACATCAGTGCAGATCTGTCCGTGTTATCCATGGACAGAATCCTGGAGCTGTTCCCTGTGCTTTAACCATTCCATGTGCAGATTCCAGCCCTATGGAATCCCTGGCTCTTAAGCAGCTGCTGCTGAGTCCGAGAGCCAGACCCTGAGCACTGGGTTGGAGCAAAGCTTTAATCCCCATCTGGTGCCTGGACCCTCTGTCCCAGAGGAGCTGTTGGAGTCCTGCTGCAGGGACAGGGCTGTGCCAAGGCAAACAGAATGGAAGGACCTGGATCCAGTTCTCTCTTGGAGCAGTGCAGGGGGTCTGGAGGTCTGGGAGGGGCTCGAGGGGATCCAAACTGCTGCTTCTTTGTTCATTAAAAAAAAACCCGGTAAGGGATGGGATGAGCAGTGCAGAAATCCGGGCTTGGAAAAGGCCAGGAAGGAGTGACAGGGAGCTGTGCAGATGGAGCTGTCTGAGGAACCCTGCTGAGGTGGGAGTGCTGGAGGCCACACACTGCTGGGCACTGCAGGGGACTTGTCCTCGGCTTCCTCTGTTGGTCTCTTTTCCTGCCTTTTCCAGAGGGAAGTGCTGTCCAGGCAGGAATCTTCCTCAAGGAGCCTCCCAGTGTGCTGGTGATTGGAAAATGTGCTGGTGATTGGAAAATGTTGCCTTCCATCCCACAGCCATGGCTGGGGAAATGCTGGGATGTTAAACATGGAGCAGGTCCCTGAGAATTCCTGGATGTGCTGGAGCACAGTTGCAGGTCCTGCTGGAGCATTTAGGGATGTGCCCTTAGACCCTTCCCTGCTCCAGTTATCGACCAGAGTGGCCCTAAATGGAAGGAAAAAACTGGAGAAGCAGGGCTCAGAGATGTGCCACAGCCAGAGCTCTGCAACTGCAACTAAACTGGTTTATTGGAGCCCTGGAAGCTGCTGGAGCTGCTTATCTGTCTGAGATGGGGTTGGTGTGAATCTGGGATAATCACAAACAGAGGGAAGCACAGGAGATAAACTCTTTCAGCCCCCCCAGCCCTGCTTTCCTGGGAGTCTTGCAAACAGAAGGTTGGGAGGGGGATCATTAAAACAGGAGTTCTGAGCACACAAACCCTGCAGGGAGACAAAACCCTCGGGCTGTGGGAGCTGAAATCAGCCTAAGGAGAGTTAGGAAAGAGGGAAGGGACAGGGAACCACGTAGCTCCTCTTTGCTGGAGAGAAGAGCCCTGAGTGTGTTCCTGGAGTTCTGACAGGTCATTAATTCCGGGGAAATTGCCCCAAAGCTGCTGAGGTGTGGATGCTGTTTGCAGGTTGCTCATTAGCTGCTGTCTGGGTTAAATGCTGATGGTGACTGGTGGAAATGCAGCTCTGCAGCCGGGGATGGAATTGCTTTGGGATGCTCTTGGTGCATTCCAGCTGCTGGGCTGGGCTGGGGGAACGAGGAATCGTTTCCAGTGGGACAGTTGTGATTTTGAGCATCACCTGCTGAAGTACAGAATAAAGAGCTCTCACTTGAGGAGGAGGAGGTGGAGTGTCCAGCTGGCAGAGGGAGACAATTCACATGCATTCACTGACCCCTTCAGCCAAGCCCCTGGTTGTGTGTCAGCAGGGAAACAACCCTGATTGTCATGGACAGCCACAGATAGCTAAGTGTTGTTTAGGTTTATTGTGTTACTGCCCTTTCTTCCACTGCCTGAAAGAAGGGAGATGTGGGGCACCCTTCCTCCATGACAGGGAATAAGGGGTAAACGCTCCAATACCAGAGCTGAAGCAATAAATAAACTTCCTAATCAATGACCTCGCTCCACTTCCATCCCCTCAGTGAGCAGCCAGCTGGTCCTGTGGCTTTGGCTGGTTGCAAACACCCCCAGAATCCAGGAGTGTGCTGATTCCTGGGATAAGAACGACAGCTGTCTTTGAAAGACCAAAAAAAAACCACCCCAAACAGGTATTGTGTCGATGGCTTGAAAAATAACAGAAAGTTTCCCAACTGTTGTTGGGCTCATTGTCTGTTAGTTGGGCCCAAGAGAACACCCACTATCTCCTGCAGTTGATTATGCAAATATGAATAAATATGTGAATACCTATTCCAACTTTTTATCCTCTGCAATCTAATATCTCCCCTGACACAATACTCTCAAATTATCTTCAGTGAGTAATGACTTGCATTTAGCATTTTATACCAAACTGTCATATAGATCATTTTCTGTAATACTTTACATAAATTAGGAATCCTCCCCCATGGAATGTGCAGGGCTGCCAGAGAGTTTTTACAAGATTAAAAGTGCAAACAACACAATTCTGGCGTAATTTGGAACGACGGGAACGGAATAAAACAGTAAACGTGGAGGTTACAGTAAATTACAGTGTCATTAGTCAAAATCCTTCAGGGAGTCGTTTGCCTCGCCCTAAATGTGATGATTTTCTTTGCTGGTGCAAACTGGTAGCTGAGGGTCATTACCCTGGTAATTGTTATTGGTGGTGGGTCCATCTGGAAGCTCCTGGGTCTCAGCTGGGAGGGAGCCCCGTGTGTGGCTGAGCTTTGGTGGTTCCAGGGGATGAAAAGCTGATGGTCAGAACACCCTGGGAGAGGGGGAATCCCCAGGGCTGAGGTGGAGCCCCTGGAGCTGCTGTCCTGGGCTGGCTCTGGGTGAAGTGGGAGGATTTTAGGGAATGGGACACCCCTGGTTGGTGTTTCCCCCAGTCGCAGGTAACTGTGGCTGAATCATATCATCCTTCGAGACCAAGCAGGATTCTTGCTTCGTGTAATTATCGTTTTAGCAACTTTTCAGTGCTGGGCTAAACTTTGTTGCTGGTTTTCCCCATTGGAAGTTGAGTGTGTTGGGCAGGGAATGCACTGCCCTGGGTTTGGTGACTGATCCCACCTCTCAGAGGGGCCATCCCAGCCCTACCTGGCACTGCCAGCAGCCTCACAACTGGATTATTTCATTCCAGGTGCATCAGAGGCTGTCAGAAGGCATTGAAAAATGCCTTTGAGTGCCTCAGTTTTGCACTAATGAATATTAAAGGCAGCGATTCTTGCATCCTTTCTTCCTCCTGCACTTCCATCCTTTCCATCTCCTCTGTCCCTTAATGGCTCCCAACTGTTATCCCAGCAGCAGGAAGGGGTTTAGTACCTGCTGTGCCATCACCTGAGGTGATATTTCACAGTGACAATTCAGTCCCCATAAAATGGGAGGTTTAGGGAAGAAAACAGGGCCAGGCCACCAGAGCCCTCCCAGGGGCTGCCATGTTTAGCCTGTTCTGTTTGTATCACCACAGAGGAGGAGATAAAAATTTATATTGCTTTTAAAAAGACATAAAAAGTGCTGTGAGTGTGACTGCTGTCCAGGGGACAGGGGGAAGGGGAGGTTGACAAGAGTTTTAGATGATGGAAGAACAAACACAGGTGAAGAGGGAGGTTTGGAGTCCCCACCCCTGGAGGTGCCCAGGGAAGGACTGGATGTGGCACTGGGTGACAAGGTGGGGATCAGTCACAGCTTGGACTTGATGGCCTTGGAGGGCTTCTCCAGCCTCAGTGATCCCTTCTGGGATCCTGTTTTGTGGAGCATCAGGAGAGGGAGTGTTGAGGGAGGGAGAGGATCTGTCCCTGTGTCTGTGGGGCTGAACCAAGGCTGGGGTTCAGGGGTGTCTGTCCTGGTTTAATGCAGGAAATCCTCAGGAATTCACCTGCTCCCTTGGAGCTGCCCTGGGAGGGTCACAGCAGTGTCCTTGGAAAAACAGAGGCAGTGCCTGCTCAGTAGTTTTGGGGACAAGGTGCAGCCAGAAGCCAGGATTGGGGTCTTCTTTGTCCTCCTTTTTGTTTGGTTTTGTCTCTGAAATGCACATTTCTCACTCCACTGCCAGGTAGAAAGTTGTACTCAGGTGACAATTCCTGTTCTTGAACCAAGAAGAAAGGGCAAACAAGAGTAGGACTGTGTCCATTCCAAACACAACAAATTCAAGATTCAGGGCTTCAAATTGAAATGTAATAAAAATGAGAGAGATGCAGATTTATTCCTTAGATTATTCTCTGACATCAGAATCGCTTGCAAAGGAAACAGTCCGTTGTTGCCTTAAAAAACTGGGGTTTGATCAAGCTTATATTTGAGGGCTTTTATTTTAATTATGTGGAGTTTCTGTGCCTGGCTCTGCGAAGCTGCAGCCAGGGCCAGAAGGACCTCATTAAAGATTGCTGAACAGTTTCTTTCTCATTTTGCTACTTCCCTACTGCTACTTTTATTACTTTTCCCTCTGGTGCTTGTCAGTGCGGGTGTTGTGTTGTGCATTACTAAGCATAATAGGGAAGCATGTGGGGAATAAAAAGTTGTTCTTGCAGCCTCCATAACCCCAGCTAATTTATGGATGAGCTCTGCCAGCGATAGCAGAACGGAGGCAGAGTTGTGTTGTGTTTTCAAAGGCCTTTTCTGCAGCTTGGTTATGCAATTCCAGAAAGGAATCTTTCATCTTTGCTGCTGCAGGGTGATGGGGGGGGAGGAGGATGGGAACTCTCCCACTGTGGTGGGTGATGTTAATCAGCCACGGAAATCCCTGGGATGAATCCTTGAGAGTGATGCTTTTTCCTCCTTTGGGCTCTCCCTTGGGCTGTGCTGGAGGGTCTTTGCTGGGGGATAAATGTCCTCTCTCCTGTTGGCCAACACTGAGCCCCCCAGGGAATTCCCACCTCCACCAGGAGGGAATTTTGCAGGTAAAACTGTGGCTGCCCCGTGAACAGGTTGTGGTTTGTGCTGTTTAATACCAGGGGGAAATAAGGGTTTGAGCCACACCTTCGGGCTAAACTTTATTGCTCGTTTTCCCCTTTGGAAGTTGAGTGTGTTGGGTGGGGAATGCACTGCCCTGGACCTGCAGGGTTTGGTGACTGATCCCACCTCTCAGAGGAGCCATCACAGCCCTACCTGGCACTGCCAGGAGCCTCAAAACTGGATTATTTAATCCAAAGGTTTGCTCCTCTCCTTTGCAAAACTCTTAATGGAAGACGTGATAGAGTAGGAATCCTTACATCCAGAGGGAAGGAAAAGCAGTTCCTTCTGTCCTCTGCACCAGCTGGGGTGAGCCCTGTGCCCTCCAAGGGGTCTCAGCCCTCCATGGCTGATCCATCCCACCCTGGGGTGCATCCCAGCATTCCAGCAGCCCTGGAATTGGGATTGATATCTCAGCACTGTGCCAGACACGGATTGGAGGCAAACACTGGTGAAAAACAGCAAAGGTCATTTCAACAGCAGGGAAACGAGATTCTACAAATAACATATGTCTGGCAGCTTTGCCAGGCCCCATCTCGCAATAAATTGGTGTTAAAAGCCCACAGGATGCCCATCAAAATCTGGGAATTCGCTGTGAGGATCCCTCATGGGCTGGGTATGTGTTGTCACCGTGTGGGGGGTTCTGTCCCTCCCAAAGGGAACTGTCACATCTGCTCCAGGAGATGCTTTGGCTTCTGAGCATCTCCCTTTCCCTTGTGCTTCCTGAATTTGGGCTGAAGTAGAAATAAATTCCTCTTCCTTTCCCGTCCTGTCTCCCTCTGTTCAAAGGAATCCTTTTGCCTCAGAGGCTGGAGGGGTTGGTTTGTTTTGGTGGATAAAGGTGAATTTTTTCTTTACCTTTTTCCATTTTAATTTCTGGGCTTTTCTGCTTCCTCTTCCTCTCTGTCCCTGAGGGCTGGGGGTGTGATCCAGCTCTGTGTGCTGTCCTGGAAGAGGAGGGGGTGCAGGATTGCCCTCAGGGGTGGCTGATGACATCAGTCTTTCATCTCACAAAAATCCTGCATTTTCCTAACTGGAAAATAGGGTCTGAAAGGAGCAAAAAAAAAAAAAAAGCAGCACCTGCTGCATTTTTCCAGTTCAGCCAAGCAAAGTCTGAACGTTTCCATGATCACAACAACCACCACTTCATTTCCCAGCCTGGATATTTGGAACTGAGCTGTTTATTTCCAGACTCTTGGCTGATTTGTCCCAAATATTATATGTATGTGACAATTAATTGTGGTGTTGCTTCGTTGTGGTTTTTGGGGGGTTTGTTTGGGTTTGGTTTTTTTTTTCAAGGTTGGTTCTGACTCCTCCTGAGATGAATCTCTGACCACAGATGCTGAGGCTTTGAAACCTCTGAGCATCCTTTTCCTCTTTCACTTCATTTCGTGGCCAGAGCATTAGATTTTATATCACCATAAGAAAAACTTATGAAATATTCACCTTCTAGTGTGCATTACTTTAAAGCCAGATCAATAAAGAGATGACCAGAATGGAAAATCCTCCCAGTCATGTAAGAACTCTGCAGCAGAAACCCCTTTTCCTGCCCAACCTGCTTCATTCATACATGGGGATTTTTTTTCCCCCTCGATATTATTCTTAATTAGCCCTCAAAAAAGAGACAGAATGTGCCTTTTGGGGCTAAACTCAGCCTAATTAACAGTGTATTCTCCCAGATTTCCTGGTTATTATCACACTGCTGCTCCTCGCCTGCAAGACACACATCCCCTGTTTGTGCAGTTAACAGATTAAATAAAACCATAAAAAGGGTTGTATTTTTAACTCCAGAGTTTTCTTGCCCCCACGTGCACCTTTTAACGTGGGAAATGAAGCAGCAGGGAGATTTTAGGCTGAGTGTCTGAGGCCATCCCAGGGAGATCCATTCACCAGGCTCTGCTCCCAGAGCACTTCATCCACGGCTGGGAAGGACTCTGGGGTGTGTTCCCCAAGGAAGGCAAATTTATTTACCAAATTAAAAGCCCAGCAAGGAGAGGCCTGGGTGGTATTTAAGCAGATTTTATCGACTCCTGTTCTGCTCCTGTTTCCTGGAGTTCTGCTGATGGGAGGTGATGGATGAGCTGCTTGCTTGGCTCTCGCAGGGGTGAAATACATCTCTGATTTATTCTCCTTGCACTGACAAAACAGCTTTTGGTGTGGTTGGAGCTTGGCCAAGTTGAGAAGCTCAGAGTCCTGGCAGCTCCTCTCCCCCTGGGCTGGCTCCTCATGGGCTCCTGCCCCAGCCCAGGGTTAATGCCCAGTGTCAGAGCCAGTCATGGATGTGGACAAACCCACGGGTAAAGACAAGATCTGGGCGTTCAGTTCCTGACTTTATTAAGATTTGAAACTTCCCACCATAAGGGGGGCCTGGCCCATGACTCCTGTGGGGGTGTGGTGGGTGTTGTGTGCCCAGACACACAACCAGGTGTCACCTGAGGGTTGGTTAAGAGTGTGTGACACTCCTGGGGACACACACACCTTGAGAATCTGATCCATGAGCTCTGGATGAGCTCCTGGGGTGGTTGGGGGGTGGTGGCTGTGCCCACAGGTGATGTATCTCTCACCACAAACCCGAGTTTTCCGATGAGGAAAATCACTTGAAATATGCCATAACTCTGCCCTGTGGGGATGTGATGAGGTTAATCAGGCTTGTTTTCCAAACTCACGTGTTTGAGTGCAGCCCAAGGTGACACCACTCATTGCAGCACATGGGCAAGAGCAAAGACCATCTTATTGTCACACTAAATGCGTCTTGTTTGTACCTGTTGATTTTCCAGGATCTGGAATGAAAGATGTCTGAGTGGATTCTAGATGGGTGTATCTTCTCCAATACCTATAAATCACGTGTTAAGCAGATGTGAGATCCATCACTGCACTGTTCCACAACTCTTTCAGGCCTTTTTAGTGAGTCTTTTTTTATGGAAATGCGGGTTTTTATCTGTATATTGTTTATCTCCCTCTTGCTTCAGATATCAAACTTTGCAGTGACTTTGGCTGTTTCCTGCAGCTCGTGACTGCATAAATCCCTTTTCAGGCACTGATGTTCTCTGCAAGACTAGATCAGAGCTGTCAGGCTTGACAAATAAATCTCCAAGTCTTGGAACAAAAGGGCTCCTGCTCGGCGACAACCACGGGTTAACAACTCCAGGGGGAGGGTGACTCAGGCAGCAGGGAAGGAACAAGTGATTTGTGTCATCCAGAGATGGGAGAGGGATGTTGTTTATGGGGCATTTGAAGGGAGTTCTGGAATAATTCCACGTCCTTAGCAGAGCTTTCCATAGGAGGTGAGGAGAGGATGAGGCTCCCGGGGTTCCAGGGCAGGGTGTGACCCAGAGGTGTTCCCAGGGATGTTCTGGGACAGGGAATTGTGGGCTGGCACATTCCAAGGGGGTTGTTTCTTCCCTCCTGCTGTAGCAATGGGCTGAAAGGAACAGTTTAGTGGGCAGGGGAGAGTGTTTTCACACCAGGGAAGTTCCAGGGCAGTGGTTTCCTCGGAAGGCAGGCAGGGAGCAGGGTTTGGAAGGATGGGTGCAGCAGCACAGGGGGGATTAGCTGTCAGCTCATCTCCCATGACTGGGCTCAGTGAGTCATGTATCTGTGCTGAGGTATTTCTGTTCAACAGCCTTTATTAAAGGTGAGGCATCAGCAGCGTTTGCGAGACTTTTTAGGCTCAGTTGGCATTTGGAAGGGAAGATGAAAACCCCTGCGCTTTGTTCTGCTCAAAAAAACACTGAGAACGCCTCTGTCTCTGACAGGCCATCTCAGATGATGAGGAAAGGCTTTGTACATTATTAATAAAAAAGATTGTCATCAGTATAATTCCTTTGTGTTCTCAGTTGCCAACATGAAGCGTGTGAGTGTTTGTTGATCTCGCAGAGCTGCTCCCGCGTGCGTGACAAAATGCTCTGGGTTTTGAGCTCCAGAATGGATTTGCCACCCTCTTGTTAGAGGTATTTGTCTTTTTGAATATCATATATTGCATCAGGATATATGTTGTGCTGTGCTTCACTTTGTTCCCTGTGATGTAGATCAATGGGAAGCACCAAAACTCCCAAGTGTTCCAGCACAGACGAGTTGCAGGGAGTCTGTTCCACCAGTGGGGTTTTCCATGCTGCTGATCCCAAGTATTTGTGAATAGAGGGATGATATTGGCTCAGACTCTCATCCATGTATCTAAATAAGACCCTGTTTAAGGTTTAAATGTCCTGTCATCAGCTGACACCAGCCCTGGGGAGGTCAGACCGTCCCTCACTCACGGGATGCAGTTCCTCACATTAACCAGACTTGGCAAACGAGTTTAAGCATAAGTTGCAAGTCAAGCATGTGCTTAAATCTCATTGACTTTTTAAAAGCAGTCTGAGAGCTGTTCTGTGCTAAATTGGAAACTTAATGCTGCCTCCCTGTCATCGGGTGGGATTTATTTTTAGCCGTTCACACAGTACCGGGAAAAGAAGGTTCCAGACACGGAGTGTTTTGGGATTGATGGAGAAACCAGCCCAGCCTCACCTGGAGGGGGCTGTGCTGCTGCTTCCTGAGAGGTGCAGCAGCAAACTGATGGTTGGAGGGCAGTGGATAATCAGTGCTTGAATGGAAATGCAGCATTCCAGGGTATAAACACGTGCTGCTGCTTTCCACAGGGGATGAGGGAGTTGGGGGAGTATTGCTGGATCAACATCCTGTTTCCCACTGGGCAGGGCTGGGCAGGGGGCATGAGAAAGCCCAGCTGGACTGGGCTGGACTGGGCTGGACTGGGAGCAGCTGCCAGAGGGGTCGGGGCCTCATCCATCACTTCCCTAAGTGAGAGCTGATGGTTATTGCAGCCAATAAAGCACCATAGCTCTTAACACTGAGAAACTCAACTTAAATATCGTGTTTGGGGAGCTTGAAGGAGATGGATTTTAATGTCATACTCCATAAAACCTGACATGCTGGGGGGAAAAAAAATGGGAGTGTTGTGGGATGTTGTTGCTGCCTTTTCATTTTGAGAGCGGCTCTCGAGCTGGGAGGGCGCAGAGGTGGCTGCTCAGCCCCTTCCCTGCCCTGCCAGGGACAAGCAAGGCACTTTATCAGCAGGTTTCCAGCTGTGGGTTGTATAAAAACACTCAGAATCCAGTCCCAGGGTCTGTATTTGTGACCCATTCTTGATCCAGGCAATCCTTCAGCCTGCAGCCTGAATTACACGGAGCTGCCTCCGCTTCCAAATTGAAATGGTCCCGCTCCTAATGGCCCCAAAACCCCTGCAAATGGGGGCTTGCTTGATTTACTCATTTGGCTCATCCAACACAAAAAATTACCAGCAATTTTGAGGTAAGTTGCAAAGGATGTAATGCCTTGTATTACAGGACGAGAGGCGCAGTGCAGGAAAATTGAACCGTGGGTTGGAATCTGGAGGGACTCTGGTTGTTCTCTGCAGGAAATACAGCCCTGGCCAAGGCCTGAGGAAAATCACTGCTCTGGGCCTGCCTTCCCTGGACCCCACCTGGTGGGGTCACAGTGTTCCTTCTGCCACGCAGCAAAGAAATGTTGGGTTGTTAGTGGAGCGACGGCGGGTGAAGTTCTGATTTCATGGAATTCAAAAAAGAAAAAAAGCAGAAATACTCCCTTTAGAAATCAACCCAAGATCTCCCCTCCAGAGTTTCTTCCAGTCTTGCTTAAGAGGATAAATGAGGTGTGTTCTGGCACTCTCAGAAAGGCTGAAATGTGATGCAGGAATTTTCCCCATCAGTCAAGACCCCAGAGCTCGTGTCAGCAGCAGGGACGGAAAATACTGGAGGACTCTTAAAAAATTGGAGAAAAATTTTGTAAAAACTTTGTTAAAAAAAAAAATCCTTGTAGAGATTCTGTAAAAGATCAGAAACTGCTCCTTTTGGTAAAATTGGCTGAAGCCAGGGGCAGACAGAGGGGAAAACTTGGTGCAAGGGGGAGCTGTGACACTGAGAGCTCTGTGTCCCTTGAGGGGAAGAAGGGTGAGTTTTAGTGCTCCAAGGTGTGTTTTGCCAATGGAATGATGTCAGTCCGAGGGAATGTGGCTGAGACACGTCAAGGGAGGCTCCATGGAAATCCAGATTTCCAGTCTCTCCCCCCAAAAGTGCGTGTTTGCAGCACGAGCAGCTCCCCGCGGAGCCAACAGCTGTAACTCTGCTGCTCTTTAACATGACAAAAGCAGCCGGAGCCTAAAATGCCCCTTCCCCGCGAGAAGCAGGATATGGAAAAGCTTTTTCACAAAGTAGCTTGTGATTCAGATGGAAAATGTCAGGTTTTGAGAATTATTAATCTCTGTGCCTCACAGAGCTGTCAGCTGCAGGGGCGTTGGGCGTGGGAGGCTCTCGCGGGTTTCCAAGTGGGTTTTTGTTTTTTGGGGGGGCTGTTTTTCCCTTTTCCCTTTGTTTTTTTGGGAGATTCTTTTGTTCCCCCGCGGGTGGCTGAGTAAACAGGCAGTTTAAGTTCACTTTTGGGACAGTCGCTGCCAGGTAGCAAAGAAAACTGAGGGAGTCACAGCTCTGGCAGAGCCACAAGTGAGTGTTGCCACCCCGGGGTTCTGATTCACTGTCAAGGCAAACAGAGGGGGGAATAATGGGGATAGAAGTGGAGAAATTGGTAAACAAGTGAATGAGAAGTGTTTTTGTGCCGAGTTATCCCAGAACTGGGGGGTTGGCAGGAGGGGATGCTCTGGATGAGTGCAGAGCTCTGAGCTGGGGGGGTCTCACAGGGTCCTGCTCTGCTGGTCCTGGGCAGGGTCTGGGAGGGCATTTCCATCCCATTTCCTGCATTACCAACTGCACAATTAACAGTTGAGCTCAACAGTCATAAAGCTCTTTCCCTTTATGATTTTCCCTGTGACAGCCCCACAGCCTTGGTGGCTGTTGGGTGACTCCTTAGATTTTCTGTTTAAAGCATCTTTAAGGTTGGCAAACTCAGGGAAAACTAAAAAAGGCTTTTCCTGCCTCATTTCTTTGCCTAAATCCTTCCAGGGTTTAGCCAAAGCTATCTGATTGGAACAAGAAGAATGGAACGAGAGTCACAAAATATTTAGTTATTCAAACAATTAACTGGAGGGCACTGCAGAAATCTTGTCATGTTCTAGTGCAGAAAACAGCTTCTAAGAACTACAGTAACACAAATAAATTGAAATGCCCCACAGGCCTCTGTAAATAACATTACAGAGCTGCAGTGCTTTGCTGGTTCAGTTTTAATTGCTTGGAGTGGCTGTTCCATTAAATGTTTGTAGCTGAACACCTGTAAAAAAGTACAAAAAGAGCAGCCAGGACAGGCCCAGCCTGGAATGGGGAAGCACAAAGGTGCTCTGGAGCCCAAAGAAATGGATTTTCCACTTTGTCTGAGTTTGCAGGGAGATCTAAAACACTTCCATGGCTCAAGTCTCCCTGTATAAGTAGAAAACATCAACTCCTGGGATCTTTCCTGCTATGGGGGACACTGGAGACTTCAAAAACTGGACAGTATTTGAAATGCCTAATTTTTTTCTTTTTGGTAAGAAAAAGCCTTATAAAACTTTGCTTCCAAAACTGTGTTATTTAACTGCAGATAAAGTTTGTCTCCCCAACCACAGTAAAACAAAATTTCAGCATATAAAGATCCGTCATTAAATTTAATTTATCTCTCTATTTAATTTGTGTAAAGTGCAGCAAGGAATGGAAGTGCAAATTCAGCCAATACATGATTTTATAGGGATTTGGAAATCTAATATCCTTCTCCTCTAAACTCCTATCTAAATTGAGCACTGTATGCTATAGTTAAAATTATGTCTATTAACACCTAATGGCACCTATTTTCTTATAAAATTTGAGTTACCTGAAGGAGCAGAAATAACTGCAGCATTCTTTAGTCCAATTTTAATTAGATCATTAGGGATTTAAGACTCAGCAGATGAAAATTACACCGAGTGTCCCTCAATTGTGTTTCAATATATGTATTTATTACTGCAGTGCTCTCAAACTCTCAGCATTAAAACAAGGGGCACATTTTCAGAGCTTGCTCTCTCCCTTTAATCCAGCAGGAATGAAACCGTGTTTCTCTCTTAGCTGATGGGTTTTTTTCCCCCCAAATGAGCATTTCCAGATCTCAGTAATTAAGATGAAGTGAGCCCAGGTCTCCTCACAGCCACAACTCTGTGAACACGGCAGGGATCAGCAGCATCAGTGAGACAGAACATTTGCAGGGGAGTGTGAGTTAATTTAGGGAGTCCCCTCCTTCTCCTGTTAATCCATTTCCTCTGGAAGTTGTGTTTGTCACCACCAGGAGTTTGTTGTTTAATGGGAAAAGCAGAAGGGTGGGTTTGGCAGTGAGCAAGTGAACACTGAGCACTGCAGCCTGTGCTCTGTTCTAGGGGTTTATTGGTGTTAATTTATTATTATTCCTTCTGAGCAGAAATGCTCCTCTTCTTCTTCCCTGGGAGGAGTTGTTTGGGGTGTTTTTAGGGGTGAGTCCATCCCCCCCTGGCTCAGGGCAGGGCTGTGCAGCTTTGGACTGGGCAGGAGGAGCTCAGGGAGCTCTTGGTACCTCGGGAGGGGGGGAAGAGACAGGAGCTCCTCTTCCCTCTGCTCCTCCGAGACAGGAGCTCC
>NW_020898031.1:231389-265106 GCF_003984885.1 Neopelma chrysocephalum
TCTTCCCTCTGCTCCTCCGAGACAGGAGCTCCTCTTCCCTCTGCTCCAGGAGCTCCTCTCCCCTCTGCTCCTTGAGCTCTCCCCTGGCAGAGCAGTCACTGCTCTGATCCCAGCCCAGCTCCTGGCTCTCATTCCCTTTGTACCTTTCTGAAAGGAGACCTTTAAATAAACCCCGAGGAGGGCAGTGATTCATGGTTTGCTCCCCGTTCCTGTGTGTGGTAACTGTGGCTAAAAAAAGGGGGGATGTGGGAGGGGAAGTTCCTTTTGTATTTGGAGTTGTCCTCCTGCCTGCTCAGACACCATCACTCGTTTCCACTCTGTGATTCCCTCCTGACAGTGACTGATGTTGGAGTTTGATTCTCACCAAGGTTACTGTGCAAGGCAGGAGAAGTTTGATAACTCCTCACACACACGCTGGCAAACTTTTTCTGTTGCAGATCCATCTGTTTAGAATGCTGGAGAATCTTTTTTTCCCCTTTAAAGATTTATATTGCTTGCACACTGCCGAAAGAAAAAAAAAAATCTGGATGTTAAATAAATGCATGAATGTAGGAAAGATTCTTCAAGTTTGTAACCCACTTAATATTTAATAAATGTAATATATCATTTTTTATAAATATGTATAACTTAGGTATAAATAAATTTAGGATACATAAGGGATTACAATAGGATACACATTCATCTCTGGTGGCACAGAACAGACCAGGAATGTTTTATGAACATATTAATCCTCATTGGTGAAAATAAATGCCCTCCTGTCCTGCAGCCCAGTGACAGAGTGGTTGGTGGCAAGTTCCTGTTCTGAATTCCATGGAGCTGGAAGTGCAGCCCTGCAAGGAGCTGCAGAGGTGCTTCTGCTGTTGGCAAAGAGGAACTAAGGCTGGGATTTGTGGATGAGGGTGTGATGCTTTTAAACTTCATCCCATTTTATGGGAATGAAGGGGTCAGTGGGTGGTGCTGCCGTGGGAGCAGGGGCTGAAGGAGGGCTGGGAGGAACATGGAATAAATGAGGGCTGAGAGAATGGCCTTGCTCAGATAGTGGATTTTGTGAGAGGAGGCATTTGGATGATAATGTTGATGCTGCTCTTTGGTGAAAAGCTGTGGGGGAAAGGGTTTGTGCGGGAAAAACCCCAAGAAATCAGAATGTTTTGGGGCCAAACAGCTTTTCTGACCAGGGAGGGTTGAGGCAGTGAGGGACTGTCACCCTCCTGCTCCCCAGATTTGGGGTCAGACCTCCCTGATCATGCAAAAAAACCCCACAAAAGGGTGATTAAAGCAGCCCCAGTGCATTCCAGAGCAAAAACCCAACTGGGAAAAGCCCAGGTGTAGAACCAGGAGTCTCAAGTGGCAGCATCCAGCTCCACATCTCGCCCCGTGCACACTAAGGGAGGAGTGAGAGGCTTTAAAATTCAGATAAGGAGGGTTAGTTTGCAGCTGAAGATTTCTGAGCACACTGCTTTGGTGTGATAATATCCCAGATTTGCTTCCACAACTTATTGCACATTCATTTTTATTTTTTTTTTGGAGTTTTCATTGCAGAAAATTGCCAGGAGGGATGGATTTTGTCTTCCTCAGCTGGCAGAACAATTTTCCACCTGTCGCCCAAATATTTGATGAGAAGGATTATGGTGCAGCTGCTGGAAGTTTATCCTTTATATCCATGGGAAGCAAGAGGGGCTGGTGAAGCAGAGACACTGATATCAGAGGTTGGCTTGCTGAGATGGATCTGCAGCACTTGTGCTGGAAATTCAGGAGGCTCTGACAAAGATGTGAAATGCAGAGAGGAGCACGTTGGGTGCTGATTTCCCTCCAGGGCTCCCTTTTCTTCCTGCCCTTGGAAATGCTGGGTTTGCTGAGGCTGGGGGGGTTTCCTGTGCCCAGTCAGGGCAGCAGATCTCCACCAGCACAGCAGGAAGGGTTGGGAGGGTCCATCTCTCCTCAGCTTCCCCAAAGGCACCGCCCTGGGAAAGGGCATTTCAGGCAGGAGGAGCTGGAAACACAAGTGGATTGAACAGCAGGAGAAATGGTTCCTCCTTGGAGGGGACATGTGGGTATCCAGGAAAAGAATGCACTATATTATTGGGTGGCAAAGGTGTTTAAAGTGCATTAATGACACCAGAGTTGTGCTGCAGGGGCTCCCCAGCCCGTGGGTGCTGGGCCTGCCCATCCCCTGCCCCTGTCTTGGCAGCCTTTGCTGAATTCCATGTCCCCAATGGGCTTTGGCAAATCCCTGAAATAAAAAAGGCATTGAAGGATTTCACATGGGCAAAAAAAATCTGGTATTTCCACCAAGTATCTGAGCAACTTCCAAAAAACCCCCCCTGCCTGTGGGGTCAGCTGATTGAGCAAATGTGGGCAAATCTCCCCAAGTTGCTTTGCTGGCTGAATAAATGGCTCAGGTTTCACTGTGGAAACCATTCCAGGCAGGAGGAAATGCTGGGTTCTGCAATATGGGGGTTTTTTTTCCATTCTCACTTCCCTGCAAAGCTGAGCACACGTGCAGAAGGCATTTGGAATGATTTAGTTGTGGTTCAACGGGAATCAGGAGCATCAGATCCATGGAAAGGGAAGAATGTGAGGGTCTGGAATGTTGGTCCTCTCCAGGTGTTTTTCAGCTCACAAATGGGCCTGTCCAAAGGAGGGGTTGGGATGTTTCCACCTGGGAAAAGCCCAATATTATTATTATATTTATTACCAGTTAGGTGGCTTGTTCAGGACACTTCTTACTTTTTTTTTTAATATGAAAAGAATAATGCTACTTGTTTATTTTAAATAATTGCTAACTTGGAAGAAAAAAAGTTCAGAACTCAGTTCTTCATTGTTTTAAAATGTCACTTTAACATTTAAATTACACCCTAATCAGTTGTGAAATACTGACTCATCCCTGTCTGCTGCTGTCCACATTTTCTAATGTGCTCTGACAGCAGCAGGTTATTTATTTCATAGAAGAATTTAATGTTTGTTCCAAATTTTTTCCCCCTCTCCTTTTCTTTTTTGTTTCTGCGATTGCCATAAAAAGATTTAAAGTCCCTCCTGGCCCCGTGTGCAGAGCATAAAGCACAAAGCACTTCCTGAAAGGTAATTTTCCAGGAATGAAAACCACAAGAATTGTGTTTCAGGGTCTGCTCTTCTGTCATTCCCTGCTGCACCCAAACAGCCCTTTTTTCTATAGCTCTGAAGGGCCTGAATGCTGAAAACTGGGGGTTGGACATGAAAAACCCTCAGAGATGGGCAGTCAGAGCCCTTGGAAAGCTCCAGGTGCTTTCAGGTTGGGGTATGAGAAAGATGATGCACAAAAGGAGGAAGCATTAAGTTAAAATTCCATGTATTAAGTGCACTTTGGGAGAGGCTTTGCTTTGCTCAGCAGTTACCTGGGAGGAAATGTTATTTATCTGGGAATGTGCATTTATAGAACATCAGTAATAGCCTTGTAATTACATGTTTTAGGACTTGACCCTGGAGCAAAATACAGTAATATCTGTCTGTTTGTTGGGGATAGAGAGTCATTTCTCCCTCTGTGTGCTGGGATCTGCATCAATTTGATTTTCAAGGGCACTTAGTGGAGCTCCATTTAAGTGAGGAGATGCACCTTGACTGACCTCGGGATGGGAAAGGTTTTCCTTGGGAAGGAGCCGCTTCCCCAGCCCAGAACAACCCAGGAACAGGCAGATCATTAAATCCAGGAGGAGATTTGTGCCCTGAATTTCAGTGGGGCTGGGATTTCATCCTCTGTGCCTTGCCCTAAATAGCAAATTTAGTGGAATGGCGCGGGGTCATCCAGAGTTCTCCAGCTGAGTGATCCTCCTGGAATTGTCTGCAGCTCTCCCTCCTCACCAGTGAGCTGCTGCCTCGTGAAGCACTCGGAGTGTTGATGGGAGTGTGGGATTTCCAAGCCTCTCCAAACCCTCAGAATGACAGTTTTCTGTTATTTCCTCCAAAGCACAGATTTAATAAAGCCTGCGGGGACGCGGCATCGCTGCAGATTGACAGGCTGGAAATTGGCATAAATGTTCAGTGGTAAAACACTAAAACTTGTGATAATGTTTCATAAAGTGACGCTGAGAAGGTGGTTTAAAGCCCTGGCCTGGTTTGGGAGTCGTTGTGGTTTCCCAGCACAGTGTTTGCACACCCAGCAATGCTGAGAGCTGGGGGACAGGGACCTGGCTTTAATGGGAACAGAGACAAAGGATGTTCTCATTATTCTGCCATCTACTAGACCTGGGAAGGGTTTTAGACTCACTTCATAACTTCCCTCTCATCTGACTTAATTTCCTTGTTTGGGTTCAGTCCCATCCCTGGTGCCCTCAGCTCTTTCCTTCTCTGGTCCTGAATTCCTTCATCTCTCTCATCCTTTGGCTGGATGTGTTCAGTGCTTTCCAACCTTCCCTCACAAATCAATCCCTTCTGACTTATTTTTGTTGCTGTTCTCTGAATTTTCTCAAAAAAAAAAAAAAGACAAACCACTGAGATAAATTCCAGCCCTGCTGGAAGTCGGTGGGAATTTCCCAGGTTTGACTCAATGAGAAGTTCTAGTGAAGGAAAAGCCTGGATTCCAGGGCTCCTGGAATTCAGAAGGTGAGGCTCAGAACACTCACTATCTTGCAGTTTCTGGCCTTACAAAAAGCACTTTTCCCCTTTGATATCTCCTTTAGGGGCTGCAGGCAATGGGAGCAGAGTAAAACCCTCTTGAGAATCTCCTGTGGGAGGGCACGAACCAGCAGCTTGGCTGTCCCAGTGCTGCAGGGAGCTCTTCATCTCTGTGGTTAACACTGATCCCTGTTAAACCTGCAGCAGCTGTCGAGAGGAAATTAAATTCAGTGGCAGGAAGGGGAGATTTGGGAGTTCAGGCCCCGGGCTGTCACTCCAGGGAGTGAGGTTTAGTGTCTCCTTCTTCCACAGACACTTTCTGGGCGACCCTGGGTGAGTCATTTAATCTTTCTCTGCCTCAGAGAAAAAACTGTTCACTGTAAAACTGTTCACTGTGGTGGTGCAGTTTCTGATGCTTCTTTTCTGTCCGTTTTCCTGACAGTTCTCACACAAATTACTTGACTCTGCTTGTCTGTCCTCGCAAAGCACAACCCGACAGCTGCCGGGGCCTCTTTAAATCAGTTTTAAATAAAACCCCGAAGTCTTGTTTCATCAGAGAAACGGCACAAAGGGTGAAAAAGGTGAAAAAAAGGTGAAAAAAAGGTGAAAAAAAGGTGAAAAAAAGGTGAAAAAAAGGTGAAAAAAAGGTGAAAACCATCTCTGTTTCCCTTTCCTCCCCTGGCAGGCAATGAGAACAGCGAGGCCCTCCCGGAGTCCATCCCCTCGGCCCCCGGGACGCTCCCGCACTTCATGGAGGAGCCGGACGACTCCTACATCATCAAGAGCAACCCCATCGTGCTGCGCTGCAAGGCCAAGCCAGCCATGCAGATCTTCTTCAAGTGCAACGGGGAGTGGGTCCACCAGAACGAGCACGTGTCCGAGGAGAGCCTGGACGAGGCCACCGGTGAGGGCGGGGACGGGTCGGATCCCGGGAAAAGGTTCTTCCCCCAGGAGGGTGGTTGGGCACTGCCCAGGCTCCCCAGGGCAGTGGGCACGGCCCCAAGGCTGCCAGAGCTCCAGGAGGGTTTGGATGATCTTTGGTTGACTATTTGGGATGGGCCTGTGGCGGAAAAATCCCTCTTTTAAATTTACAAAGGCGGCACAAACTCGGGGAACAAAGGAACAAGGAAGAATTTATCTTGCTCCTTCACACTTTCCCTCATCAAATTTCCGGGGAAAAGGACCGTTTGGGTTTAAACCTTACACATTTTATAGTTTCACAAAATCCCACCCTTTTAAGATATTCATTTTTGCCTAAAAATGTTTCTTTTCTCTGAAAAGGGGCTTTTCCTTTATCCCAGTTGGTTGCAAGGTGTCCCCTGTCAAAGATGATGGGTCTCCCTTTTTTCTTAGCCCAAAGAGAGAAAAGAACCCCCGTGTACAAAATGGCCCCAAAAGATTTTAATTTTCAGGAACTTTTGTATTTCCCTTATCCAGCCAAAAAAGACCCTGATACTCAAGTCCAGTTTTTGGAACTTGGACATCTTAAAATGCCTTACATAAAAAAAAACGTATTTTTATTTCTCCTAGAAGTGCTCTGAGTGCAAGTGTGTGTGGAGGAGAAGAGAATGAGAAGGGAGAGGGTTGGAAACGATCATCAGGTTTGATCAGGTCCCATCACTCCCCTCTATCTTTTCTCATTTAGCAGCATCTTGATAAGTATTGCAAACCAATTTAATGCTGCACCGCCTGTGACTTCACAATTCTGTTTTGTTATTGCTTTTCTCCTCTTCTGAAATTCCAGGATTGCTAGGCAACTCCAGGCCTTGGAATAGCAGTGTGTGTGTGTGTAACATCTTCTCTGGCAATACAAGAAATTCCTTTTTTTAGAGGCAAAAATGCCACTTAAAAAGAAGATGCATCTCCTAAAGTGGTGTTTGGCGTTCTCTCTAAGTGACATATTCTGAAGAAATTTCATACTGAAGGTTTTTGTAAATGCTAATCTGGAAGAATTTTAATTTTTACACTTACCTTTTCAGAAATAACTTAATAGGCATAACCTTTACTTCTGCAGGCACTGCTGAATCAATAGAGGAGAAATCTCGTCCCTGAAAGCTTTCCTTCCATATGGCTGATGAAAATGTGCCTTGTGAATGCTGCAATTATGTTTTCTAAGCCTTGGATTAATAACAGAATGAAACAAGATAAAGTAACTCTGGGGGTTTTTTTAGATGATGCCAGAAATGCTGAGCTTTGAGCTGAGCAAAGGGGGGCTGGGGTGCACAACCATGGAATGGGGTGGGTTGGAAGGACCTTAAAGCCCATCTCATTCCAACCCCTGCAGGGACACCTTCCACGAGACCACGGGAGTGCTGCAGGTTTGGGTTTGGCCCAGGGATGGAGGGTTGGTCTCTAAAAACAAGTGTACAGACAGGGCAGGGTCTGGGAGTTCCCAAAACCACCTGAACAGTCCTTGGGATACAGAAATGGGGGTGAAGGCAACGTGCTGAGGGACAGCCATGGCTCTTCTCTCACCAGGATGGATCCATGGCCATGAATTGTTTTGGAGCTCAGCCCTCAGTGAACAGCAGACTCCTGGGTTTTTTTGGAATGGATGTGTGTCCTGGCAGTGCTCTCCTTTCTGGAGTGGAATCTGGGGCATAAACACGTCTGTTCCCAGGCACACACAGTGTTCTGTGTGCTGTGGGAGCTCCAGCTGGAAAAACTGCACTGGGACTGGGGCCAAAAACGGTGCTTTTGGTTGCAGGGGGGTTCTGGTCCCTTGCTGAGGGGAGGCTGCACTGCAGCAAAAGGATCTGTCCCTCCCCACCCTTCCACTGTTTGTGTGGGACTCACATTCTGAGGGGAGGTGTGGAAGTGGTGAAAAATAGCAACAAGAAACCCAAACAAGGGGAAATTCAGCGCCGAGTGAGAGAAATGTGTCTTGGCATCTCTGCAAACTCCTGCCAGGAGCTGCTGGCAGTGGGACCTGCAGGCACCGTGTCCTGCTGGGTGTCCCCGAGCTCTGCACAAGGGACAGGGGGGGACACACGGTGGGGAGGGGTCTGTTTGTCATCCTGATGAACAGAACCCAGTTTTCCACGGTTTTGTTTTTGTGGGAGGGGAAATAAATTTATCTCAGGGTAGCACAGGAGTCACTGGGAACCTCAAATGGAGGAACAGCAGGAGAGGAAGGAATTTTGTGGTTCTGGGCTGTGCCTTGTGCTGCCTGCCTGGGAATGTCCTGGGAATGTCTGGAAGGGTTTGCTCTGAGTGCCTCTGTTGTGCATTTGCTGCTCTGTGTCTGCCTCCCCTGTTCATTCCCTGAACGTGGCAGAGCAGGGACTTTGCTGTCTCCCTTCTCTGCCTCATCCAGTGAGAGCCTGAGCTCGGAGATGCTGCTGTGATAAAAGAATAATAATTACAGTTTGATTCATTTCCTCCTGCTTTCTTTTCCCTGCCTGAGGACTGCCCATGCACTTCAGAATGCCTTTGCAAACCCTCCAGTTTTGGTTTCAACCAGAGCATCAAGCCCTGCCCAGAGTAACTCGAGTTTCCTTGTCTGATAACTAAAAGGATTACAGCAATAACTGCTGTCAGTGTTTTCCTCATTTAAACAAATAAAGCTGACAAATGCTGAAGTTCTCTGCAGCTCTGTTGTGTTTAGTACATGGAGAGCAATTATTCATCTGCTGCCAGCATTAGTCTATCTGCAGCTAAACCATCCAGCAGAGCAGAAAGCTCATTAGCATATCAGTGCCACAGCCATAATTTCATATTCTGTACGGCTGTACTGTAAAACAAAAGATGATGGTTATAATTTGCACAATAATTTAAAGGGTTGGACTTGCAGTGCTTATTAGAGTTATTCAAGTCACAGGTAAAATGTTGCTCTTGTTTATGATGTGCCTGGTTTTATTTGCATGGATTTTTCATTGGGTGTCATTTCCCAGGAACAATTTTTCTGCTGTTTCTCGAGATGCAGAGGGGAGGTGGATGTGTTTGCTGGTGAAATACAGGGATGAAAAATGAAGAATATTCCTCTCCTCCCAATAGGTTTGCTTTCTGTAGTTGTTTCTAAAACAAATGAAAATAGCTCTGCTTTCTCCATAAACAAAACATAACTTTCCCCAAAGACTCCATGTTCTCCAGAGGCCCCGTCCAGCCCCAACAATTCTGAGATTCTGCTGTTTTGGATGCATTTATTTTGTCTATTGGTAACCTGGGAGACCTTTGAAAAGGCCTGAAATCCTACCTGGCCCATTCTCAAAACGCTGATCCACCAGCTCCCCAAAATCATGTGCTGTTTGTTTGCCACACTAAATGTGGGCTGATTTATGGACTAATTAAACACCATGTCAATGAGAGGAAGAGCTGGGCAGGAGAATATTCTGCCTCAATAAATCCAGGGCTGTAAATGCCTGAATTCACTGATGCCTGCCCAGAAATGTGCAGTGCCCACGAGCCAAGAAATGGCTCCTGCTTCTCGAAAATTCATCATCAGTGGGTGATTTTTTGGGTTGGTGTCAGCAGTTCTGATCACTGCCAGCCTGGAGGCACCAGGAACCTGCACTGAGACCTTTGTTTGCTGCTTCCCCACATGCCCAGAGGGGCTCAGGGGTGGAGGGGTCAGAGCCTCCGGGGTCCCAGGGGGGTCAGCAGGGCTGCACTTCATCCCCAGGGAGATGCTCCTGAGAGGTCCTGCTGAGGGAACCAGCTGCTGGTGGGGTGGGAGGATGGCTGGAGGTGTTTGGGTCCAGCAGGAGGCTGAGCTGTGTTTGCTACGGGATCATTAAGGTTGGAAAAGAGCTGTGAGATCATTTGCAGGCAGCACAGGCACCCAGGCTGCAGGGACAGAGGGGCTTGGAGCTCTGGAGTGCTGGGTCAGTGATTCCTGGTGGAGCCAGACCAGCCTCAAAGGTCACTTTGTCAAGGATTTCATCACTTCTCACCCTTGTTGAAGCCTTTAAGCAGATGGGTTGTGACCTGGTTAGACAGGGTGGATTTGGGGGCTCTGGTGCTGCACAGCTCTGACTGAGAGCCCTGGGGGGCTGCACAGGGCTTGATTTTCCAAAGGTAGGGAGCAAGAAGTGCCCTGGATGTCATTCATGGATCTCTCCATGTCCCACAGCCCGGGGGGGAGCTGGGATGCCAAACCTTCACCCAGTGAGGACCTGCTGGGTGGGTCAGCAGCACTCAGATGCTCTCTGAGGGAACTCATCATGGCTTGTCTGACCCTAAACCTTCCCAGATCACTGTAAAATGCTCTGATCCGGGGATTTACCCCTGGCAGAGCAGCTGGGCTGGGGAAATGGGGCATCCCCATGGCAGTGGCAGCAGGGAGGGGTCTCTGGCAGAGCTGCTGTTTCCAAGGGTTTGTTTCCCCAGGGTTTGTTGTCACCAGTCAGAAAACCACGGGAGTGTTTGTGAACAGCTCTGTTAAAAACGAAACGTAAATAAAAACAACCAGGAAACCTCTGTTTGTTTGTTTATTAGAGAGGGAATAAATATTTGAGTGACTAAAGTGATTCTTGAGGCAGCTGGGGCAGCTGGGGCAGGTTTGTCTGTGTCTCTGTGTGTTGATGTGAAGCCAAACAGGCTGAATGAAGAGAAGTAAAAATCCCCTTTGCCTGTTGCTGGAAAAATGGCGAATATTTTGTATTTTTGTATGTGTTGAGTAGTATTTGAGCTTGTCTGACCATCCCTGCCCCTCTCTGGAGCACCCCCAGTGCTTTTTGCCATCTCTGCTGTTTGCCAGAGGAGCACATTGACTTCCCAGTGCCTTTGAGGAGTGAATGCCCAGCTGTTAATGATGCCTGAGATTAAGTGGAAGCCAATTTTTATGGAGTTCAGGCTTAGAATCCTTGCTGCTTTATAAACTTCACAGGCATGAAATACTTTAGGATCCAGTTTTCCTTCATTTCCAGTGAAGGGGAAATAAGTGCCTTGGGACTGCACAGGAGGAGAAAGAAGGAAGTACAAGGCACGAATGTTTTCTATTTTCATTTAATGTCTTTCTGACTCTTTCAAATGATTTCCTAATGCCTCTGAGCCCAGGTTTGGGTTATGTTTCCCCTCCCAAGGCTGTCACACAGAGGTGGTTGCAGACCTGGTGTGTAAGATGAGCTGTCAGGTGTAGGAGGCTTCTTGAGGGCTTGAATTTTCCATTGGGCTTTGGCTGAAGCAAATGCTCCTGGTCTGAAGGGCCCCAGTGCTGAACTTCACCTGTGCTTGAGGAGGGTTTTCAAGGAGATGTCAGATCAAAAGAGTTTTATTGTGCCTTGTGAAGTTCCAGATAAACATTCTGGGCGAGGAGGTTTCTGAGGGGGGTGTTTTGTGCTTGCAGAGACCACAGTGGGTGGGTAATTCACGTACCTGCTCATCTTACAGAACTTAATTAGTGGCAATATATTGTTGTCAGAGTAATTAAAGCTTGATTAAAAACGGAAAGCTGTCAATTAAGAGGAAAGCTTCGGGTGCCTCTGCCCGGCTCCCCGTCCCTGCTGACTCTGTGCCTCTCTCCCCGCAGGGCTGAAGGTCCGGGAGGTTTTCATCAACGTCACGAGGCAGCAGGTGGAGGATTTCCATGGCCCAGAGGATTATTGGTGCCAGTGCGTGGCCTGGAGCCACCTGGGAACCTCCAAGAGCAGGAAGGCGTCCGTGCGCATCGCCTGTGAGGGATGGGATGGGATGGGATGGGATGGGATGGGAGGGGATGGGAAGGGATGGGATGGGGGAAACTCTGCTCCTGGGGTCAAACACCACCATCCAGCTCCTCAGGCACTGCTGGTGTGAGGGATGGGATGGGATGGGATGGGATGAGCTGGGCTGGGCTGGGCTGGGCTGGGCTGGGCTGGGATGGGATGGGCTGGGATGGGGTGGGATGGGATGGGCTGAGCTGAGCTGGGCTGGGGAAACTCTGCTCGTGGGGTCAAAAACACCAATCCAGCTCCTCAGGCACTGCTGGTGTGAGTGAGAGCTGGGCTGGGCTGGGGGAAACTCTTCTTGTTGGGTCAAACATCACCATCCAGCTCCTCAGGCACTGCTGTCCATGGCAGCCCTCACTGGGGAGTGGTGGTCTGAAAAATAAAAGCTAAACACGATCCCAGTCGGGGAAACTGGAATACTTTATTGGCAAGAGAACACAATTTAAAGGCATCTCTGGCTGGACATGTTAATGAAGGGGACGGTGCTGTGTTAATTGGGGAGTTACACAAGTTTTTACTGCAGTTTCCAAATAGTTAATTTTTCTCCTAGTAGGATTATGTGAGAGATAGAGGGATTACAGGGGTTTAGACATGGTCTGATACAATCATCTCAAAAAGTCCTTTCTGATTTCTGCTGGAGCCAGGCTTAATCCATAAGGTAGAACTTTAACAGGTCTTGTGAGAAGGGTCCAGCTCCTTCAGATCACGGGTTCTTGTCAGCCTTTGTTTTCCAAGGTTTGTGAACCTCCTTTTGCTGAGAGCTGGCTTTTGTCCCCTTCACTGGGGGACACTCTGGGAATATCCCAGGAGGTGTCAGGAGAGGGAAAAATCTCCTCCCTCCTTTCTCTGAGGAATAACCACACGTCCCTGGCAGAGCTGAGGTGCCACAGGAACTCTGGTGTCACTCCCTCACAGTGCTTGGAAACAAATAATGTTCAGTGCTGCTCATGGAGACATTTATGGAAGCACTGCTGAAGAGAATGAAATAATTCCCAGGCAGGGTGGGTAATGTTGCACTTCTTCAGCTCCAGAGTTGATGTTCAGTGCCCAGACTGGGCTTATCTCTGTCCCCATGTGTGTGACAGTGAGTGTGGGCTCATAACTCACAACCAGCACCTCACTGCTGGAGAGGTGCAAAAGAGGCCAATGCAATAAATGCCCCCATAGCCAGAGGGACAGGAGAGAGACAGAACCCAAATGCAATTGTGGCCGTGAGACTGTGGAGCTGCTCAAAGCCTCATCCAATTTGCACCTTGCAATTAGATCTGTGATGGTTTTCTAACAGAATCAGAGCCTGGAGCCCCTCTTTGCCAGCAGAGGATTCAGGGAATTGCTCCCCCCAAACTGCTGGAAACCCTTTTCCTTTAAATCACCACCCCCAGGTCTTCCCTTTCCAGTCCTGGGAAATGAGGCAACAGGAGGGAGAAATGGTTCCTGGGAGGAGATGAGGGCATCAGGGAAAGGCTGGGGAGGTCCAAATGAGAAACTCTGAAGGGTCACCTCCCAGGTGGTGTTCCAGCAATTCTTGATAAATCTAAAATGGTGTCTTTTAAAAAGATAAACATTTAACAGGACGAAGTAAACATCTGAGAGAAGTAAAAAGGACAATGTGACAACTCCTCCATTTTACAGATGGCAGATTTTTTTTTTTTGTTGTTGCTGGCTGATTCAGTTTGAATGTCTAAATACCTATAAATTCAATTTTTTATTTCACTGCATTAACTGTCATAACACCGAGCTAATAATTCCCCTGCACTGCTGAACTGCAAAGGGCCTTCATCTGAATTGAATTTTTATTGACTTTTCTCCGCTCTGTGGTTTCCCAACCCCCCAAAAAATGGCAATTTGAGTCGGGCTCGGAGCGAGCAGGAGCAGGTGGAGCCTCACTGGGATTTCAGGCTGTGGCACCAGCCCTGCACAGCTCACCCCCAGCTGCCACACCCCGGATCCCACCAACCTCCCCCCACTCCCAGAGGCTCCTCAGCCCGGCCCTGGAATGTTCTGAGTGCTGTGGCTGAGAGCTGAGCTCCTCTGCTGCCTGTTCTGGTGCCACTTGTGCTGGAAAGCCGGGGCTTTTTATGGGAAGAGCAGCAATTCCTGAGGGCAGGGATTGATGGGGCTGGGCAGGGATGATGGGGATGGGCAGAGTTCCAGGCAGAGCTGCAGCAGGAGCCTGGAACCCCCCAAATGCTCAAAGCTCTGAGTTTCCAGGGCTCTGGGTCATCCTGTCCGTGGGGAACAACCTCCCTGCTGGGCCTGGGACGTGGATTTCTGACTCAGGGAACCTGGGATGAGGATTTCTGACCGAGGGAATCCCCTGTGGAGCACGGGGGATGAGCCTGTGTGGTGGTTTGAAACCCTCAGAAATCCAATTTCCAAATTCAAGCCCCCCCTCCCACAATTTGTCCCAGTGTGAGAGGGTTTTCAGACAAAACACAACTACTCAGCATTGGTGGAAGGGGAAAATACTTACAAAGGCTTATTTACATATATATATATAGGTAGCAACTTAGCTATTGCTTCTATGATGAAATAATATATTTACATCAGATTAAATTTCTCTTTTTCTTCAACAAGAGTCCAAGAAGAAGAAAGAGAAAAGTCCTTCTGTCACTCCTCAGGTCACAGTTCCTTCAAATTAGTTTCTGTAGTATTAGTTAGTGTCCTTCATTTCAAGGCAGCGGATTTAAATATTGCTTAAACAGGTTTTTCTGTTCTTTGTAAAAATTCCAACATCTCTCGAGCCTGAGCCTTTGGGAGACTTCCTGGGAGATTTTCATTCTTCCTGAGGAGGAACCTTTCCTTCTCTTGAGGAGGAGCCTTTTTCAAACCACCACAGCCTGGCAGGTCCAGTCTGGGACAGCACACACAACCTAGGATGTGTTCCCAGCACCTCTGGGAGGAACTGAGCACTTTTTTCCTTCCCTTTCTTTTCCTTTTGCACTTAAATCCCAAAGATTCTTGGGTTGTGAGTCAGGTCCAGAGCGTTGCAGCACTGGAAAAGCAGGTGAGTATTTCCATGTGATAGTGGGGAAGGCAGAGAAAATGAGAAGATGGATCTTGCTCCATTTTTCATCCTAATAAAGGCATTTGTAGGCACAGCTGCAGCCCGGCTGTTAATGAACAGCTTTTTAAATAGAGGAGTGGAAAAGATGTTGGTTATCCGGGGGGAAAAAAAAATCAGCATCAACAGAGAACCATGAAAAGGAGAACCCAGGCACTGTGTGCATCTCTCTCCAGGGAGCAGCTTCCTGGATTTTGTGTAATCTATGGAAGTGGGGCTGCCTGGGAGCTGCTGCTGGATTTCAGCAGGTGTGAGCAAGGCAGGGAATGAAGGCAGTAAATCCACCCTGTGGAGTCTGAGACTGTGTGAAGGCACCGAGTGTTCCCAGTGGAACATCCCAGCTCTCCCAGCACACGCAGGAAGGAGCATTCCTGGTGTTCTGTTTTCCTTCCACAGCAAGGAAAACATCCCACGTTCCTGAGCATCCCCGGGGCAGGTCTGGGATGTTGGATCCAGCTCTCCTTTGGGTCTGTTCTGCTTTGCCCAGACACTTGTCCGTGGAAGTGCTGCCACCACATCAGTGTGACTGAGACATTCCTTACCCTCAGCTGGGCTGGGCTGTCTGGAATGAGGAACCTTGGAATTGCTCTCAGTCCTTCCCTACAACAGCCCCAAGGACACATCCCCCTTGGGAGGTGCTGTCAGACCCTCCCCTGGGCAGGGGGTGCCAGGAATATGGTCCACCCAGGCTTGGCTTCTCTCAGCTGGTTCTCTCAGCACCCTCAGAATTCCACAGGGTTGTTTTTTTGCTTTCAGTTCCCCTGTTTTGGAAAGGCAGCAGCTCCAGGGAGTGAATGCCCAGCTGGAACACATGGAGGGGGGTTATGGCATGGGTTGTGCCTGCACCCAGGTGGGTTTGGAAAGGTGGAGAAATGGGAACACAGCTGGGGGTGATGGGATCTGGGGATCCAGGGTCTCCCTGCTCTCACCTGGGCAGGAATTAGTAACTCTGGGTTATCAAGGACAGGCCCACCCTGCAGCCAGCACAGGGCTCTGGGGGCAGGAGTGGCCTTTGGAAGGGTGATGGATTCTGATGAGTCACTGCTTTAAATCCTGCAGATCTGAGGAAGAACTTCGAGCAGGACCCGCAGGGGAAGGAGGTTCCCATCGAGGGGATGATTGTCCTGCACTGCCGACCCCCCGAGGGGGTCCCTGCGGCCGAGGTGAGGCTTTGGGGGGGACAGGGAGGGAGCAGAAGGGCTCAGCTCTCTACCCAAACCCAGGAGAGTTCTCTGAAGAATCCAGGTTTTGAGACAATCTCTGGTGTTTTTGTCCTTCCAAACCCAAAACAGATTGCGGCTCCTTTTCTCAGGGGTCGCTTTTCTCCTTGAAAAGTAAAAAAAAAAAAAACAAAGGGAAAAGGCAAACCTAAAAATATTATGATGAATTGTTGCTGGAGAAGGGAAAATCTGCTGCAGATAATAATTTGGTGGGTTTTTGCTTAGCTTTAAACATGCTTTTTGTCCTGGGAGTTGAGTCTTAACAGGAAACTAATGGGGATGCCTTAAAATGGCCACGGCCAGGCTGTTCTGGCAGGGAGATGTTCTAAGTGGGTCGTGGTTAAAAATCTGCTACAGAGGCTTTAAAAACAACAAGAAAACGTTGTATTTCTAATTGCACTCTGCAGGCTCTTCAGCAGCTTCTGAGGAAGACAAATAGGTTCGCTCAGGAGTTATTTTTGCCCCTCATCTCCACCATCACTGGGGTTTGTTCTAATTGAGGGAACAAAAGGAGCGAGGGGAAAATAAACTCCAAAGAAATGTGTGTCTTTTAGCCAAGGAGGAGAGTGTTGGGCAGATGTCACTGATAATAAAGAGGAGAAATGCAGCAGAAAGGGGTGCAAAGGCACTGCCAGTGAGGTGGAGATGGTACAGCCCCAAAGGAAAGCGAGTTGGAAATGAGGATGAATTTGTGTCCAGGTCTCTGATGTGCTTTACTCTGGCATTCAGGTTTCTGCTCCCACCTTCCCCTCAGCTGTGTTATTTTTACTTGTGTTTAATGTTTTTAGAAAAGTGGATGTTGTGTTACAGAGAATTGCCAGAATTCCTGAATGTGTGCTCTGGTAAATGGATCTGTTTCGTAGACAAAACAAACTTCCAGAGGTGCCTAAACACCCTTGGTCTGTTTGAATTTCACTGAGAATTTCAGGATTTGTTGAACTACACAGCTTTACACTCCCCAGTTAAACAGGGGCTCTGTTCTCTATGGAAGTTAGGAATTATATCCGATGGAAGAGTGACATTTTAATTGCTTTCTACAGATAAAAATGGTGGAGTTCCCAATAAACCCTGATACACTGATGTTGACAGTAAACTTGTTATTGCTGCTAATAAAGCCTGTAAATCTCAACAGGTCATATTTGCTTTGGCCCAATAACATTTCCCATAAAGGCTCAGGCTAATTCTGGGCCCATCCAGATAAAAAGGCTGCTGGAAATAATTCAGTGGGTCCAGGTTAAACCAGTCCTGGCTCTGGGACACTGAGCTCGAGGTTCTAAACTCTGCTGGTACCTCCCAGTGAAAGGACAACCTGCCCTGTTAAACCCAGGGCTGAGAAAGGGCTGAGACAGCCCCAAACCCCTCTCAGGGATTGTTCTGGGGGTGCTCAGAAGTGCAGGAGGGTTTCAACCCCCGTGCTGGCAACAAACCCCGTGGTTCTGAGCCAGGAATTTATTTCATTAGAGTTTGGATGGAGCCCTGGATGAAAACACAAGGCTTGAAATAACTCTGGACAAAGGAGCTCGTCTTGTGTTTCATCAGATGCAAAGTGGATGCTAATTGTGGGTTGTTGTTTGTTTGTTTAATCCACACTGGGCACGGGGCTGGAAATGGGAACTGAAAACAAAGGGATCCCAGATTCCAGCCCCTCCTGTGTTCCCAGTGTGTGTCTGAGTCCCTTGGGAAGGGCTGGATTATTCCATCAAGTGTAGGAGTTCAGGAATATTATTTCCCTAAAACCCACACCCATTCCCTGTGTTTGCCACCATCCCTCATTAATCCAGGTATTCCTGGCAGGGGCTGGGAAGGGCTGGGACAGTGGAACCTAAAACTGGAGTGGAACCTCAGTTCAGCCCAGTTGTTCATGTGAACCTGCCCCATTGTCAAGGGTATAAATCTTCGTGCCTGGAATTGTTTTTCTGGATCTTGGGGACACTGAAGATTTCTTAAACCTGAGGCTGGAAACCCTGAAAGTGAATGTTCTTCACCCACCCCACAGCTTAATCTGAAAATTCCTGTCATTAGTCCTGAAGAAGTGGAAGGCAGGGATATTTCCTGGGGATGGCTGACACGGTTTCCTTGGAATTAACCTCCCCAGGAGGGAGAAACTTTCTTTTCCACTGTTCCTTTCCACATCTTTAGTCACTCCTCAGATGCTCTCACCTGGTGATTTCAGCCACTGCTTGTCTGGAGCCCAGGAATTGGAAGCTCCTGTGACACTGTGGCTGCTCTGCCCCCACGGCTCAGTTTAGTAAATAGTCTTTAAGCTGAATAAGGTGCCAGTGAAAGCAAACAATCCAGGGATTACAAACAGGGAAGCAGCAGGGTTTTAATTCTGGAGATGAGAACACGAGACCATTGTGCACACCTCTGCCTGGGGAGGGTGCTGGGGGTTTGGGGCTCTCTGGGTGCATCACTTACAGCACTGAGAGAGAAAGAAAACCCAAATCCTTGTGCTGGGCAGACAAAAAAGGTTTTGAATCCTCTTCTCATGCATTTACATAGCAAGCAGAGAGAGCTGGTGAGCAGCTGTGCTTGCAGGCATCAGCACCCAACCCAAATAAATTCAGTTTTTATGAGTTAAGCATCGAAATAAAAAAGAAAATTCAGCATTTAAATAGAACAGCTGAAAATCCCCTGCTGTGGCAAGTGTTGATTCAAATCTAACAGAGTCTCTGCTGGCACAGGGCTCTGTGGGACCAGAGCCATTCCTCTCACTATTGATGTGGAGTTGGCCTGGGGAAGAGTCAGTTCTGGCTCTCGGTCCCCCAGCAGCTTCTCCCCAGGGAGATGTTTATTAATTGTGAGCAGCAGAGGCCTCCTTTGGCTCCATGGGTGCTCTGGGGAGCAGTGGGGGATCCTCCTGGGATCAGCTGAGCTCCCAGAGGGATCCTGCTCCCCTGGGTGTGGTTGTGCTGCCAGGCGGGGACCCGGGCTGGGCTCTCTGAGCCCCCCCTGCGTTGCTGGGACTGTTTGAGGGGAAGGGATTCTGCTCTTCACTGGCAGGGTGGGAATGAGAGGGAGGGGAGGGCTGAGTTCCCCCAGAAGGTTTGGAGCTGAGTGTTGGGTTTGCAGGAGCCACGGGGCTGAGGGGGATCCGTGACTGCTCAGCAGGGCTGACCCTGCCCATCACACACAGCCGTGGTTTGGGGAACATTCTGAAGGAATCCATGAAGGGAAGAGCAGCTTCTCTATCAGAGGGATGTTTTTACAGCAGTGTTTGACAGGGACACGACACACGACGCGTTCCTTGAGGTGCTTTATCTGCTGCTCTCCCTTGGCAGTTCCCTCCCCTCTCACACAATCCTGTTGCTGCAGAGGAGCCTTTACACAGCTCAGACAAGTGCTCTGTGTTATTGAGGTTGTGTTCCTCACCCCGGGGCTGTGCTGGTTTCTGGCTGAGCTGTTTGCAGAGCTCTGCCCGTGTTTATCGTGGCCCTGCAGGTTCAGTTCATTGCCCTGCACGTTCCCAGCACACACAGCAGTTATTCCTGGGGCTCAGCACCAGGGAAGCCTCAAGCTGCTTTTAGATGACTTTTAGAGCATATCCTTGACCTGCAGCCTGGCATAAAACACACTCTGTGCTCAGCCTTGGCCGGGGTTCAGCCCCCAGTGCAGCCCTGGGGATGGGAGGTGGAAACTGGAGCTCACCCAGCTCAGCCTGTTTGGAACACAGAGAAGGTGGGGGTGGTGCCCAGCAGAGCTCAGAGGAACTCTCTGTCTCTCTGAACTCTCTCTCTGTTTGCTCCCCAAGTTCTTGGGCATTTTCCTCTTCGTTCATCCCAGTCCTGGAAGGAGGCAGTTGTGGGGTCCAGCCTGGGGTCACCAAACCCTGATCCCCTGCAAGCCAGAGCTCAGCACAGGGGTCAGTCAGCAGGTGGGATGGATGGATGGGTGGATGGATGGATGAATTTGCCTCCCTGTTGGTGGAATTCTGATCTTTTTATAGGCACTGCTCCATTTTGTGCAGTACAATACAGAATAAGACCTCTTGTTTCTTTTCTCCTCTGTGTCTCCTCAAGGGAATTTCCTGGCATATGCATCCCTTATCTTCTCAGCTGACCTTTTGGTCTTCCTTTAAATAGGTTTTCTCCAGTCTGTGCTCTCTCCAGCTTCTTGAAACTCTTCATTTTTGGGGGTGGGGGAAGGCATAAAGCATAATAGATCCTCCTTTTTGCAGTGCTTGACAAGCTTGTTGCTGCCTCTGTATGTGCTGAGTGTCAGCATCTTCAGCTCCCCTCCTTTCTGTGTAGTGCTTGCTCCTCATTCTGCCTTTAAATAACTCTTCTCTGAAGAAGTGAAGCCTCTCTGAGGTTGTTTTTCTGTTGTTCTGCCCCAAGTGCAGTGGAGGTGCAGCTGTGGGTTTCTAAATAGGTCCCAAGCCCCCATCCCTGAGAAATATCCACTGTCCTGTGATTTCCTGGGTGTCACAGCCCTGCCATCACCACGATCCAGTGCTGCTCAGCCCCATTGCCCTGGCTGTCTAAAGCAGCTTTGGTGGGATTTCAGATCCATAATGCTGGCAGGTTGGGAGCCCTAATCACCCCTCAGTGCTTCCCTCTGCTCCTGCCAAGGAGTATTTTTCTTTCTGTTGGTTTTAAGAAGTCACTGAGCTGAGCTGGAGCCGTGACAGGAGCGTTTCCTCTCAGAGGGAAGGACGGGGGCACCTCAGTTCTGTCACTTTGTGCAGCTCTGACCAGCTCAGGGGCTTAATAGATCCTGCAGCAAACAGAATAAATCACCCCACCCTCTCTGGGTCACTGCTGGCAGTTCCTCCTCCCTGCCTGGTTCCTTCAGTCCTGGTGTTGCTCCCTGGCTCTTGTCAAACCAGCTGGAACCTGGAAAACAGGCAATACCCATTTAATGAGGTCTGGGATAATCTCTGTTCTGTGTGTTCTCCCTTATTAGTGCTTCAGAGAGTGAAATATTAATTCTTTTTTGGTTCAGGAGCAAAATAAAAAGCTCTTCCTCTTGCAGCTGGTGATCCCTCAGCCAGGGGCTGTGTCTGCTGGAGGAACATCCCTGCTGCTCTTCCTCGGTGCCAAAAGGGCTTTGGGTCCCTCCAGCTGTCAGGGGCTGCTCCTGTTTCATTCAGTGCACTTGATAATCAGGTTTTTAAATGTTTCTTCATTTGGACAGTGAGCTGCCACATCCTGCACTGAAATTCAGCAGCGGAAGGAGTTTGTGGCACCTTCTTGAGCCCTGGGTTTGGTGTGACCTGAGTGTGTTAAATGTGGAGAAGGTGTGAGACTGATGGTCCTGTGAAATGGGGCTGGAGCTGCCCTGGGGTGGGTTAATAAACCCTGTCCCCATTGCTCTGTCCTGGCCCTTGGAAATGTCACTGCCTTGGTGCTGAAGTGCCAGATGACAGCAGAGATAAGTGTTTATGAACCTCAGGCTTTCAGATAAATGAACCCAAAGCAAACCTTGAGCTTGCTGGGCTCTGCTTCTCCTCACCAGGACGATGCTGAGGTGTCTGAGGTGAGACCTGCAGGGTGGGATGAGCTGGGGGAGCCAATCTGAGCAGAAGCTGACCTCAAAATTCATCCTAAATCCCTTTCTTATGAATAAATACCCTCTGAGACGAGGTCTCTGAGCAGCTCATATCTGAGCATTAGAAGCAACTTGCTTGGGGTGGGGTTTTTTTGTGGGGTTTGGGTTCTTTCGTTTGCTTGTTGTTGTGTTGGGTTTTTTTTTGGTTTGGGTTTGTGGTTTTTATTTTTTCATAATAAAAGGGCAGCTGTTGTGCTAAACTATTACTGATAGTTTACTGTTACTGAACTATTACTGTTGAGTGCTCTGCAGAGGTTTGTGGAATACTCTAAAATATCTTTATCACATAATATATGCATATATTTAAGATTTAAATGTGTTGTATCCAGTGCTATTTTTTCAGATGTTTAACACAGATTTTGACGTTTTAATGGACTGCTGTAGACGTTCCCAGGAATATCTGCCTGAGTTCCAAGGGTTTATTTACCACTGGAGCTTTTAATGGAAATGCAAAATCATTTCTCTTCTGGGCAGCACACATTCCATTGCAGGCACATCAACAAAACGCCAAACCCACATAAAATTCAAAAGCTGCAAGTGTTCCAAAAGTGGTGAGAGCCTGTTTGACACAGGTTTGGGTATTTATGGGGCTGTGCACACACCGGAATGGGATGTGGAGGATAATGGGGCTGCAGTAAAACACCCCGGCAAAGCAGGCTCTGAGTTATGGCCTGCAATGAATCCTGCCCTGCTCACAGACAGCAGAGGGGGATTGCTAAATGCAAACAGCCTGCATTTGTACAGGTGCTCACACAGCTCTTGTGTCTGGAATAGCAATATTTGCTCTACCTTTAAGGGGTATTAGCTCCGAGTGCAATAAATGGCTTTCATTTCTCACTGAAGACGTTTCCCTTCCCAGCCTGAGCTGGGGGGTGTGCAGGGGGTCTCAGCTGTGATTTATCTGTTGGTTAGATTTAGGGTTTTAGCTGCTTTTAAGAGCAATCTCATAATTTCATAGCAAAGATTGAGAACTGTGCAAGGTGAGGGTGACACAGGAGCTGCTGGGCTGGACTGACCCCCCAGAACGTGGTGACCTGGTCACAGGTCTCTTCATTCTGCAGAACTCCTGCTCAGCTGAAGCTCTTTTGTTGAACCTGGGACTGCTCTGTAGAACCATTGCTGAATATGCAGAAACAGAGCCTCAGATCTCTGGCTCTGTTCATGTTCTGGGTGAGTGAGGAATAAAAGGGCAGGGGGTTGCACAGGCCTGCAGGTCCACGAGCTGGGGGAGCTGGTTGTGCAGCTCAGGGTCATGGTGAGCTTTATTTTTTATTTTTGCTTCGTTAAAATCTGCTTTTTAAAAAATTATTTAATAATTTTAAATTATTTTAAATTATTTTAAATTATTTCAAATAGTTATTTCATTATTTAAAAAGCTGGGAACATCTGCAGCAGTCCAGGTGCCTCTTCTGCTGACTCTCTACATTTTGCAGCTCTTGAGAGCATTTTATTCCCTGCTCAGGTGTCCTTTTTTTGGGCAGCACCCCTTGGATGCTCTCTCCATGGTGGAGGCACGTGCTGCCTTCCAGGCAGACGAGGGAACTGTGGACGCTGTTTTCTTCCAGCAGCAAAAAAATGTTTGTTTCCCTTCTGAGATTTGACTTGTTGTGAATAAATCAATACAGCCAGGGGGGTACCGAGGTCATGAAATAGAAATGCTGGAGCAAAGCACTTCTGAATTAGATTGCTGAAATGAAAAGAAAAAAGAAGGGAGATAACTTTGTAGTTCCCCTGAATAGATAATTCCTTTTTATACAGACATGTGCTTTGGGGCTTTTCTGGGTTTGATGTGCTGCTTTGCAGTGGTGTGTGTTTTTCTGGCCCTGTTTTCAGAAATGTGCTTAATTTTGAATGCTTGAACATGAAAGGATAAGTTATAAGACTTTATCATTATGTTTATAATTATGCAGATAATTGTGTGAGAGGGTCCTACAAGGATTTGGAGACTTCACTGTGATGTAGGTTTTGACTGAAGGATTTGGAGGAGCATCAGTGCAAACAGCTTTAGGAGAAACCACTGAGTTGTGAATCTGGTGTTTCAATTTAGTTTTCAGTGACACAACGTAAATGTTACACATTTGTTAACTAACAATGTATTTCTTTAAATGCAGAGTTTGAGGTTAATTGCTCTCTCCAATATGTACAAACCCGTGAGTCACTGATGGATCTAAAGGATGTTTCTGTTGGTGAGAGCTCCCAATTACTCCCTTGAAATTATCATATCTGAAGGGCTGCTAACGAAAAAGAGCAACATCATGTCTTAAAGATCCACCAGAGCTCTTGAGATCAGTCAAATCACAGCCTTGTTTGCTGGGATGGCAGAACAGGCTTTGGTTTCAATTACTGCAGAACTTCCTGTGATGATTTTCTTATCTCCAGGGATTTCCCATGGATGTGGTTCTGCCTATCAGGATGCCACGTTGGCTAAACACTGCAAACAGTAGTGTCAATAATCTTATCTAAAAAGGGCTTTTTTTTTCAGTGTCAGCAGCACTTTTCATTACTTTCCAAATGTCTGGGCATTGAAAGCAGGGAAAACCTCAGTGGTGTGGCACCGGGAGCACCTTCCCTGCCTTGGGCTCTGTTTCTGCCCATCCCAATCCACAGGGAAGTTCCTGATCCACAGGAAACATCCAGTGTGCTCTGCCTGTTTTAGGGTAAGACCTGGGGGTCACTCCACCCCCTCGGGTTCTGAGTTATTCAGACACAGAAGCTGCAGTTGAGGCTCAGCTGCTCCCCCTCCACTGCTGGGCTTTGCAGCCAAAGGACCAGGATTTGAGCCTCCCCAGCATCATTTATTGCTGCTTACCATTAAAAGGTCCTGTGTGTGCACTGCCCCCCTGGAAAGCTCCCATCCCATCCCACCTAATGACCTTGGGGTTCATTAGTGCTGATTCACTCCTCGTTTGTGCATGGGGATAAAAACCAGTTAATGTCAGACACCGATTCCTCCAAAAATAGGAATAAGGGTAAACTTCTTTGGGATCTGATGATGTCTTTAACAATCAGACAATGTACCATTAGCAGTGGCATATTTAGCAGTGGATCTTCATGGCAGTGATTTAAAATAGCCCGTCTGAGTCAGCTCCTTGCCCACCTTTCCCTCTATAAATTGATACCCACGTCCAGGCTGTCACCTCTCCCATTATCCTGATTCTAATTTCATTTTGACTCACCCCCTCCCATGTCAACCTGTGTTCCCTTCTCTGGGTTTTCCATCACTAGCAGTGTTTGGTTGGGGTTCCAGAGCACACAGACAGAGCTCAGAGGATGAGCAGTGCCCTGGAGCTGCCACCAGTGAGCATCTTCTCTCGTGGCTTCCCTTGCTGGTGAGGGTTTGTGCAGCCACATAAAGGGAGATAATAGCACAGAAAATGGGTATTAGCAGCACTCAAGTTTTCAGATGATCCCTCTTGCAACAGCCAGGTACATCCCTTCAAAGCAAACGTTCCTCTGAGCTTCCCCCAGCACGACCAAGAGCAGCCCGGGCTGATTTATGAGTTAGTCAGCGTGTCAGATTTGTGTAATGAGATTATACATTCAATCTAATGAAGGAAAAATATGCTTACCAGCCCAGTATGACAGCCCTGTGATTAAATGATTGGGGAGCAGTGTTCCCTGGCTGGATTAATTTGAGGGATGCAGCAGGTACAGCTTGACCTGCTTCCCCTGTTTGCAGCGCTGGGCTCGGGGATGGATGGGGGCTGATTGTGCTGGTGAAACCAGGATGGGATCATAAAGGGGATGTTTGTATCCACCAGACTGGCCTTTGTTTTGGGTTAAACTCCCACAGTGATTTAGTGCTGCTTGTTTGAGTCCTGGGGAGGAAAGGAAAATAAAAGGAACAAAGATTGTGCCCTTTAAGGCATCCCTGGGGCTCCTGCCCTGCCCATCCTCACCCAGCCCAGCTGCAACACTGAGCAAGATTTCTCCAGCTTGAGTTTTTAGGAGCAGGAGTGTCCTGCTAGGTCTGAGAGGGAGGTAAGGAGGTGTTTGCTGCTTTTCCAGCTGAGAGGGAGACTGTTAAAAACCGGGATCTTGATGATGCTACAAGAAACCTTTGTGTTGTCGTGAGTCAGGTGTTGACCTTTCCCATCTCCAGCTCCTGAAGTGTTTATCTTGCATGGAGAGAGCAATTGATTGTCTCTTGAAGAGGAGCTGACATTCTAACTATATTATCTTTGATATATATGTACTCTGGGGATTGACCACACGAGAAAGTCAGATGTTGTGCTTAAAGGGCAGGAGAGGATAAGCCAGAAACAGGGGCACTGAGGTCTTTTGTCTTCTGACCTGCCAAGTTATCACGTGTGCCCACAAGAGCTGAGGGCTGCATTTGCTGCTGGTGGGTTTGTATCCTCAAACAAGATCACCAGAAAGAAGCAGAAACTGAGTCCTGTGCAGCCAGGTCCTGGGATGTTCGAGTCACACTGAGAAGCTGATGAAGAATTAGTGCATCAAACCATTTCAGAGCCATCCCTGCTCTCTGACCTGCTCTCATCTTCGAGGTTTAAATAATAAATGTTAAAATAAATAAGTCCGATAAGTTTGGTATTAAAACCAGCCAAGCAAAAGTAATTTCTGCTGCTGCAAATAGGAATGTTCTTTAGTCTCACAGGAGGTTTTCCAGCTGTGCAGCCTCCCTCAAACCTGGCAGAGCAGCAGTGATTCCCAGCCAGGGGAGTGTTGTTTCCTCCTCTGGGAGTTGGGTCGTTTTGCTCCTGGAATTTCATGGAAAGGCCAACACTGTGCTGGTCAAAGGGGGAAAAAAATGCTCCTGTGGTCTCACAGTGGGGCTCCAAAGCAGCTCAGATTTTTGGGGTGTAACATTCTGTTCTCGTGGAGGCCACGAGTGTCACCCCTGGGATGGGCAGAGGTTTAACCTGTGCCAGGAGACAGAGCCGTGGCTGAGGTGGGATGAGGTTTATTTCTGAAGGACAAGAGTTCCCTAACACCCATTGTAATCTACGTGGGATGTGGGGTATGAGCTGATTTTACTGTGATAGTGCTGTAAGCTGGTCTTTGATAATTGCTTTCTGTAATTGGAACAAATTTCTGATTATGCTAATTCGGCTGCTGCTGCCACCCAGCTCGGAGGGGCTGAGTTAATCCCCATCTGCCCCTGCACTGCCTTTGGAGATCATTCCCTGATTAGCCTTCCTAAGAAATGACGGGGGTATTTTAATTCTGAGCAGATTGAATTTCAGGAAAAAAAAACCCCAGATATCTTTATACAAACTTATGGTATGGTACAGCAGGTTTTAAGTCTGGTTCAATATAGAAACATTTAAGATCTTCAGATCTTAAAATTCTTAAAAAGAAAAGGATATAATTCTGTTACAAGCAGCTGTGTGACCTCCACTGGTGACAAAGGGAGGGGAGTTAAATGCTGATGAGTTTTGAGTCTACTCTTAAGGGGTTGCAATTCAGGCCCCTGCTGCTCATTTCAGTGTGGAGACATTGCAGATGCTTTGTTGCCTTTATTTTCCTTGCTTGGTTTGTTTGTATTTGTGTGTGGGCTGGATTCTTCCAAAGGTCACATCCCTGCCAGTGCCACCCATCTTCTGTCACCACGAGTCCTTTAAATTTATCGGTTCATCCCATGAGTTCATCCCTTAGTTCTCCATCTTTGAAATCACCCCCCTGCCGAGGCAAAGGCAGGGAATGGCTCGGAATGAGGCTGGTTTTCTTCAAGGGAGGGGGAGGCTGAGTGAGGGGAGTGTTGGCAGTTCCATCCACTCCGGATGAGAAGGAGAAGGCGCCGCGTGTCCCTCGGAACAAACCCTGGTTTGATCTCCCGTCTCAGCACTTTGGTGTTTATGTTCTGTCTGTTTAATGTTCCCCCTTTGCTGTGATCATCATTCCTCTAAAGGCTTTGCTTTAGTGTCAGTGGTTTTCATTCCCCAAACCTGGCAGTGCCAGCAAACACGGGAGCAGAGTGTGCTCCCTCCTGGAACAGCCCGGAGTGTGTGACAGGAATGGGGACACTCCTGTCCCCAAAATCCCTGACCTGATCAGAGCCAACATGCAAAATTCATCAATGCACTCGTGACACAGTGAACTCTGGGAGTGCTGGACGTGTTTGTCATTGCTCTGAACATTTCTCTGCACATTAAAGTGGTTTCGGTTCTGAGCGCGACCATCGAGTTTCTGTCACTTGATTTATGCTCCTGTGGCTGCTCCATAATTTAAATTGCATTCCTAATTTCTGTGCTGAAACCCCCTTGGACAATTAGGATTAAAGTTAACTGCAGAAGGGAGACTGAGCAGCAAACAGATTCCTTGGCTGTTCCGTGCCTCAGAGCAGAGGAAAGTGGAATGTGCTCCAAGAGATGTTGTTCAGGGAAGGGTTTGGCACTGCTGGCACAGGGGAGGTGTCCCTTGGCTGGGGGAAGGAATGGCAGGAGTCAGAGCTGGATGCTCTTTTACCCAGATGTGTAAAATAACTGTTTAAGTCCATGGTCCTGGTGTGGGATAAAGTGCCCCAGACCCAGAGTCTTTCCCAGGAGAGTCTCCAGCCCCGGTCTGGGACACGGGGGGATGGATCCATCCCTCCCACCCCTCCTGTCCCAGCCACCCCACCCCAGTGATGCTCCTGGAAGGGGAACCTGCTGCCTGGCACGGGCTGTAATTGGCTTTGCTGGTCAGCTTTTGCAGCTTTGTTTATAAACTGGAAAATCCACAAATTGCAGACCATCTGCGCAGAGCAGAGTGCTAATGAGTGCCTGTAGCTACCAAATCCATAAGCTCATTACCATGAACTTCCAAGTCCTTCCACAAGTTACTAAACGAGGTTATTCATCTGAACTGAGCTGAGAAGGGTATTTGACTCCAGGGCCCAGCCATACCTCCTTCAGGTCCAGAAAAGCCATTAAAATAACTCACATATCTTCAGTCTTTGAGTGGAATCAGTTGATTTTGCTTCTATTTTTAATTTTTCACTTCTGTAAGAGCAGCTTGCTGTGCCTTAGCTATTTGTTTCTAATGTTTCAAGTGGAGAAATGCCTTGCAGATGATTCCTGGGGCTGCTCAGAGACATGTTGGTCGGTGAACTCGAGAAGATGCATTGAAATATATTATACCCAGCATCTCATGGTGTTCATGTGCCATGACAGCAAACATTAATGGTCTCTGTTTTAAGGATGTTTATGGAAATTGGGAATCTGTTATGATTACTTGGCTCTTCTGCTGTCTGTCATGTCAAGCAATTTTGTCTGTAGTGTCATTTCAGTGTCTCTTTACTGACACTTCAGTGTCTCTCGGTTTCTTCTCAAAAAAGTAGAATTAATAACACTTCCTATGTGCCATCCCAGCCTAATATGAACCTTAACTGGCAGTTGTCCACTTGTTTGAGCATGTAAAGCACGGCGCACCAAGAGCAGTGTCTAAAAACATTTCTTATTCTCCCCTGGTTGAGATTTTCCTCCGTGTTCTTTGAGCAAAGATCTGAGTTACCAATCAGAGGAAGCATTAACGAGATTAATGAGGTGATTAGCCCAGGTGCTTTCGTTTTGAGAACCTCCTCCAGGTTCTGCTCTGCTCCTTCCCCGTGCAGGTGGAGTGGCTGAAGAACGAGGAGCCCATCGACTCCAACCTGGACGAGAACATCGACACCAGGGCCGACCACAACCTCATCATCCGCCAGGCGCGGCTCTCGGACTCGGGCAACTACACCTGCATGGCTGCCAACATCGTGGCCAAGAGGAGGAGCATGTCTGCCACCGTGGTGGTGTACGGTCAGTGCCAGGGCTCCCCCTGGGCACCGGGGTGTCGGGGCTCTCCCTGCTGCAGAACCCCAAATCCCAGGGCTGATCTTCCCATCAGGAGGAGCTCCCCCCTGGTGGGATTTGTTGCTGGGTGTCTCCTGGCACGACCTGAGGGTTGTTTTGTGGTTTTGTTCCTCAGTGAATGGGGGGTGGTCGTCGTGGACAGAGTGGTCCAACTGCAACGCCCGCTGCGGCCGGGGCTGGCAGAAACGCTCCCGGACCTGCACCAACCCTGCCCCCCTCAACGGGGGGGCCTTCTGCGAGGGCATGTCCGTGCAGAAGATCACCTGCACCTCCCTCTGCCCCGGTGAGTCCCCACGGCGAGTGTTGCATTGGCTGGGACGGCTTTTGGTGCCGGGCAGAGCTGGGCTTTGAGAGCCCACCGAGGAGGGAAGGGGGAAATACTCACAGCCCTGCTCAGGCTGGAGCTCAGAGCCCGGTGTGGCACCAGTGACAGGCACCCGTGGCTCCTTGTCCACGCTGTGATTTACTGACAGAACACTCAACAACTGGCTCAGAGTGAGAAATCCTGTAACTGGGGAGTGTGGGGGGGATTGGAAAGGGAGAGCTGATTTTGGTAACAGCAGGAAGATAAGCACAAAAAACTTACGATAAGAACTTCACTTAGAAGTGTTCTCTAGCTGGGAGAAGTTTGCTTTCAATGTACTAAACGTGGGGTTACGGGGGAGGGACGTGGAACAAGTGTTCCCATGGGACCTGGAACTACAGGGAGCTGATGCTGGTTTTCCTTTCCCTGTCTCCCAGTGGATGGCAGCTGGGAGGTGTGGAGCGAGTGGTCTGTGTGCAGCCCCGAGTGTGAGCACCTGAGGGTCCGGGAGTGCATCGCTCCCCCCCCCCGCAACGGGGGCAAGTTCTGCGAGGGGCTGGGCCAGGAGTCAGAGAACTGCACCGAGGGGCTCTGCATCCAAGGTGAGCTGGGGCCGAGCTGGGATGGCCTGGGAGAGGGGGCTGGAATGGGAATGTGGCACCTGCTGTGACGAGGGAGGTGGTTCCAGGGGGCTGTGGGTGTGAAGCTGGAGATCCGCGGTGGTTCCGGAGCCGCCGGGTTTGCCTGGCACTGGGTTTGCCTGGCACTGGGTTTGCCTGGCACTGGGTTTGCCCAGGAATGGTCAGATGACTCTAAAAATCCAAGCACAGGGGGTTTGCAATGTTTAGCTGTGGCCACCACAACCTGCCCCACGGGATGTGCCCCTCAGCCTCCTGCCTTTCCTCCTGCACCGACACGGAACCTCCCGGGGCAGGAGCTGCTCGAGGGCAGAGTTTACTCCATTTGTTGCCTTTAACACAGGAGTTAAATACAGGCAGATCTGCAGCTCCCTGGGAAAGGATCTGCCCTTCATCTGTGTCTGGAAAGCATCTGGCACTTGGTGGCTGTTACTATCAACAAACAAGTGGGAGCCAGGAAAGGAGCCCTGCAGCTGTGGCAGGGCTGTGCAGGGAGGAATTGGCACCTTTATTCCAGCCCTGAGCCTGTGGAGGGACTGTCACCTCGCCAGGGGGGATGGCAGCCGTGGGAGCAGTCAGGAGTGCCAGGGCTGAAAGATGTGAGCAGGAATAAGTCTGCTTTTGCTTGATTTTATATTTAACTGGTCCCCTGTCTTTGTTTCTGTGGTCCTGTGTTGCCCTGTCTTTTCTAAACAAAATGAACTTTCTTTTTTGCCCTGACATTTTAATATTTTCCTGATGGCAGAGAGCATCCTGTGTATTTATTCAGGCTTTCTTCATTATTCAGAGATGCTTCCACCTGAGACCTTAGCTGAGATCTGGTTGGGTTTTGGTGGGAGGGGGTACCCAGCACTCCTGCTGTTTGTCTCACACTGTGATCACTCGAGGGTCAGTCTGGCCCTTCTCAGGTGTCACAGAGGGGTCACAGGATGCTGCTGAGCTTGTTGCTTGTTTCTCAAGACCACTGTGATATTTACTGCTAATTCCAGCAGTGCATTCCTGGGAGCTATTCCAGGACAAAGCCCTCTGAAGCTTTATTATATAATCAAAAAATCCACAGGCTGGTCAAATGAAATGAGAGGGTCTGTGTGTTTGGGGTTCTGTTCACAGATGTGGCACCAGGGCAATGTTATTTTGGTTTTTTTTATTTTTTTTTTTTTTAATCATCTGGTGTCTGTGTTCCCTAAAGCAAGGCTGGTTTTCATGGTAGGAAAGATAAAAGCTGCCTTGTGGAATTCCCAGAGGGGAACTCTGTATGTGTTGGTGCATCCATCCATCCCTGTGCCTTTGTCTGGGTACCCAGGGGAGCTGGCTCAGCTCTGCCCTCTGAGCTCTCTGGGTTTCAAACATCTCATCCCCTCCTCTGCCTGGGCCAGGCAGTGCCAGGGAATGTCCTGTGGAATCACAAAATCATGGAATGGTTTGGGTTGGAAGGGACCTTAAAGCTCATCTCGTTCCACCCCCTGCCACAGGCAGGGACACCTCCCACCAGCCCAGGTTGTTCCAACACCTCCATCCCTGCTCCAAAAGCTGTGTTTCCATATGGATTCAGCTGGACTGGAGTGTTCAGTGTCTCCTGGTTCTTCCCCCACCAAGTGTGATCCTGTTTCTCCTTTATGGGTCGAGCTGCACAGGTACACTTGTGTCAGATTATTTTTAGGACTGTAATTGCTTTCTCAGCTAATAGGAATCGATGCAATTACCCTATTTTTTAAAAATCTTTTTTTCCTCCCTGCTCATCTTCCAATATGTGCCTTTCCTGCTCTGCCTCTCCTCCCGTGGGGAATTGTGGAGGAAATGCAGCACTGTGCTGCAGAAAACTAATCTCTTGGAGGTTATTTATCAGGCACAACTTGTTAACTTTGTTCCTTTCTTGAGGCAAAAATAGAAATGAGACCTTCCTTTGGTTAACGAATAAGAACTGGAATGAAAAAGTGAGGATGAGAGTGGAGGGTGCCAGGGAAGCATCGGGGGGATCCTGAGCTGGCAGAGGAAACCCTGATCCTTGGGATGGATGTTGGAGTCAAGGAAATGGGGATAAAACAGGGGCAGCCCTTGGGTTCTTTGATCCCTGACGGGAGGATTTGGGAATAACCCAAAGACAACACAGAGGAACATCCCTGTCCTCCCTTTGCTCCTTGATGCTCTGGGTGGATCCTGATGGTCCAGCCCTGGACTGAGGAGCAGCTGGAAGTGCTTTTCTCCCAGGGAATTTCTTCTCCCACTTGTAACAGTTGGATAGACACAAACTTGGACACAAAGGAAGAATTATCTGGGGTTTGATCCATAGGAAAGATTGCCAGGGCTGCCAGGCTGGGAGGGAAATGGGGATTGACTCCTGCAAAGGTGGCTTTGGCTCCACACAGCCCCAGGAACTCCCTGGTTTCTTGCACATTTGTTCTTCCAGTGTTTATTCCCTCCCAGTATTCCCAGTAGTGTCCTTATCCATGGTGGAATTCTCTCTTGCAGAGCTGAAAACTTTTTCTTTGCCTAATAAAAGAGAGGGGTGTTTTTTAAGAGCTTTTTTTTTTTCTTGTTTTACTTTTATCTGTTTGCTTTAAAGTTGGTTTTTTTTTGACCTTCCAAACCTATTGATTTCTTTTCCCAGCGCCCAGAACAGAAACAAACACTTGGGCCACAAACAGCCCGACCCCAAACGTGTGTTACTGATGCAGCAGAAATCCCAGAGAAGTTCACTTCCCCTTTTCCAACCAGCCCTGGGTTCCTTTGTCAGGCTTTAGGTTATAAATGGTAACTGTAATTATGACAAGGGAGACAGAGAAGCCTCATTTTTGAGAGCTGCAGGCCTGATAAAGCCAATTTTATCCCATATTTGCATATGTATGGTGGTACATTGGTTCTGTATGTTCTTATATGCACATATAGATGTGATTATTGGGGTGTGTTTAGGTGCATAAATATGGATATACTTTACATTTTTGTATTTTATGAGTTACTTTTAAAGTATCCATCACTCACCTTTCCATATATCAAACACACAGAAGTCATTAATTCTGAACTGACTCTTTGTCAAGTGATCCACTGCAAGGTATTGAACTTCCTTCTTGCTGAGATGTAAATAAATAACAGCATCCAATAGAGCTAATTCAAATACTCGAATTAACCAAGTGAGAAATTACTGCAAAGAAACATCCTGAAAGAGATTTAGAAAAAAATAAGATGAAGAGAAAAATATGGACAACATAAAATATTCATATTGTCAGCAAATGAGGAGAAAATGTTTCATTTATAGAGTGAGACAGAAGCAATATAGGAAATAGATATGCTCCATATAAATTTATTAAGTGCAACTTTCTCTCTCTCTCTCTCTCTTTCTCTCTCTCTCAGATAAAAAACCTCTTCATGAAATAAAATCCCAAAGTAAGTTGTTTTTTTTCTCTTGTAAATATGATTTTTCTCATCTTCTCTGCCATTTGGTTTATTTGTTTAGGATCTAAGTGCCACGGAAGGTTTTATAAAAGGCTTTAGCATCTGCTGAAAGCGTCTTCTGAGCACCTTTGTGATCATAGGCTTGGGTCTAAAACCAGAGAGGTGATCACTCCTTAGCAATTTGTGTCTGACTGGGAGCCCTGCCTGCAGGAATGCTTGTCCTGGAATGGATCTCCCGAGCCCTCCTGATTAGAAAAAAAGGAATTAATAGAGGAGTTTGGTTTTTCTTGCTCCAGATCTGGTTCCACTCCTGGCTCTGACCTTGCCCAGCTCCCTCCAGCCTCCCTGTCTCACCTGCTGAAGGGTTTCCTGTGTCCAGAATGTCTGGTCACCCTTTCTGGGCTGCTCTGGGGGGGTCCCTGTCCTGCCCCCCATCCCTGCAGCCCCAGCTGGGGGTCTGGGCTCTGCCCCAGGGAACAGGGGATGGGATGGGATGGGATGGGATGGGATGGGATGGGATGGGATGG
>NW_020898031.1:265116-328099 GCF_003984885.1 Neopelma chrysocephalum
GGGATGGGATGGGATGGGATGGGATGGGATGGGATGGGATGGGATGGGATGAGAGGGAACGGCCTCGAGCTGCACCAGGGGAGGTTCAGGTTGAATATTAGGAAAAGCTCTTCATGGAAGGGGTGGTCAGACATTGGAAGGGGCTGCCCAGGGAGGTGGTGGAGTCCCCAGACCCATGTGGATGTGGCACTGGGGGATGTGGGTTGGTGGTGACTGTGGTGCTGGAGCTGGTTGATGGTTGGACTCGGTCTTAGGGGGCTTTTCCAACCTTAATGGTTCTGTGATTCCATGATTTTTGCATTCCTGGCTGTTAATCATTTGTAAGGATACCCGAAGTGGAAGTCAGGGAGCTCAGAACTGTGCTGGGGCTGCCTTGGCTGCCTCAGCATTTTTGGGTTTGGCCTGTCTGTGTCTCCTCGAGTCCTCCCCTGATGGTCCCTGTGCCACAGCTTGTGTTCATCTGTGCACCTCCCCTTTCATAGAGGATCTGGAAAGAATGCCAGTGAAATCACTTGATTTTCTGATTTATCCCAAAAAGCAGCTTTAATGGAATTGATTTTAGCCCAGGAGACACCTGGGGAATCCAAGGGCTGCGTTGTAGCTGTGAGTTGGAGACATAAAACTCAGCTCGTTGCTGTTGAGCAGAACAGGGCCTTGGTCCAGGCCTCCATGAGTCACCAGTGATGCAAAATCAAAGCCAATTATGAAGATAATTGAGAAACAACCTGTTCTACTCAATAACCTCTCACACCAGTCTCTGACTTTTGCTCCTGGTGCTCCAGGACTGGCTCCGGGCGGGAATGGATGGAGGGAGGGATGGAGAGGAGGGAGCTGGGGCAGGGCTGGGGCTGCAGGAACCTCTCAGCTCTGCTCCCAAACCCCGCTGGTGGAGGGGGAAGGGTGTGCCCTGCACAGCTCCTGGAAAGCACTCCCTGTAAATGAGATAATTTAATCAATTACTGCTCCTAATGTACTAAACCAAATGTTTCATTTTCTGCTCCCGCACATCTTAAATTATCTTCAGGTGCTTTATGAAACTTAATCATAGTTAATAGAAACTTCATTACCATCAAATGTGCTTTCAATAAATGTTGTGTAACAGTGTCAGGAGGTGGAGTGAAAAATAGGCTGCAATTACCACAAACATGGATCCTGGAACCCAAATGGATAAAAATCGTGGTGCTTTGCCAGAGTCCCTCCCGGCTCCGGGCTGGGAGGATGCAGCTCATTAAATAGTAATTGGTTGGCTATAAATGTTTTCTTTCCTAGTTTGTTTGTTTTTCACTTTGTTCCCCTCTGGGAAAACATAAAAGCGGAAAATTCCCCCCCTCCCCAAATTTCCCACGCTGTCCTTTTTTTCATTAATTTCTAGTCTTCCATGAGAGGAATTCTCTGTAAGAAAAGAGAGAAAGATGAAGAGATTAAAATTACTTTAAAAAGCCAGCAGTTGTTCCTAAAGAAATACTGACATCCTAAACCAAGAGGGAAGTCTTCTTTCTTATGGGAATTATTCCATGGGAATAATTCAAGGAATGCCACATCCCTCTTGTTCTGCTCTTTTAACAAAAAGCTGCTTAAAAACCTGCTAAATCCTGAAAAGGAGATCCTTGGCCTCTGGGCTCTGTGTGTTGCTTGGGGTTTGTGGTGGGTTTTTCCCCTTGCAGTGGGACAGTTTTGGGAGCACCTGAGTGACCCTTCCAGGGGTTCCCTGGAACAGAACCATGGTCATTGTCCTAAAAGAGAAGGAAACTCGGAAAGAATAACTGTAAGAGGCTTTAATCATAGAATTTATAGAACAGTGTCAAAGTCAAGTTCTGGAGACACCTAAAAGTATTCACTGAAAAGAAACTTCTCCTCAGAACAATTTTACTTGTTCTGGTTATTTTGAATTCTGTGTTGTCTCTCTGCTCTTTAACCAGGTACAAGTAGAGGTAGAAGAGGTAATTCAGATTTTCAGCCCTTTCCTGCTTTAAAGCAATGATCAAAATGGGAGCCCTGAAGATGCTTTGTGGTGCAGTAACCACAGCTCACTCTGCAAAGAACCCACTTGCAGTTGGGTTTCTCCTCCCCCTGGGCATCCATCACACCCCTTCTATTGCCTTGTTCATTGTACTCGTTACCTGCCAAAATTAAGTCAATAATAGAGTCTCATAATTAATTCCCTGTAACAACAAAGCAACTTGGGAATAGTAAACTGGAAGAAATAGAAGTGTAATTAGTGTCTGTGCTTCCCTTTCTGCACCTGATCCTGGAGAGCAAAACCAGTGTGGGATTGAGGCTTTGGATTTGGGGTTTGGGTTGTCTTGGTGTGACCCTCTGGGTTTGTGTTTGCTTGTCCTGTCTGGCATCTCCCATCCTTAGTCTCATTTTCCACTGTCAGCTCACAGCTGACTCTCTGCAATTCTCAGCTGAACCAAAAATGCTTAAAATTCTCATGACAACACTTTTCAAGAGGGAGGGGGGTCTCCTGGAAAAAAAAATGCTTCAGGAAAAAATCTTTCCCTCTAGTAATTGGTTTAGTAGAACAGTGTGGCAGTTGAATTGTTCTGAGAAGTTGGATCAGAGCTATTTATAAGTTTATTAAAGTGATTTCCCGTCCTGACCTGCCACAGAAGGTGGATTTCTTCTCAAAGCTGATATTTGCAGGCAAATTTTGTGATTTTTTTTTTTCTTCTCAGCAAGTTGTGAACGTGTTAAAAGCAGGACGGTTCAGTCTGAGATTATTTGGAAATGCAGCAGAATTTTCTTGGCTAAATAATGGTTCTCGTAAAACTTGACTCCAAGACATTTATTTTGGGTTGAAGGGGTTTCATGGGCTGCCTTGGGTGAGGAGCAGCCTGTGCTCAGCCCCTCCCCAGGACGTTCAGCTCGGGGTGTTGTCACTTGTCTGACACTTGTTTTGCAGCCCAGGGAGGTGCCAGGCCGAGGAAATGCTGCTCTAGGTGCTCATTTCTTTCATTTCTTTCATCCCAACCCCTCTGAAGTTCCGTGATCACTTTAAAAAAACTCAGCTAAAACAGAGTTATCTGACTTTCTGCAGGAAAGTGCAACGCAAGCCTCCTCCCAAACAGTAATTAAGTAATTTCAGTAATTGGCTATTTATTAAACGCTGATTTTTAACTTTCCGCCCTATTTCTGTGCAGTGCAGCTCATTTACGGGTTCTCAGCAGTCTGGATTCCCCAGTTATGTTTTTTTTGTCACTGTCATTTGCTGTAAATAAATGCAGTTTGTGTTCCCAGGGCCTCTCCCGTGCCAGGAGGAGCCCCCCCAGCAGGGCACAGATGATGCCCAGGGTGAACTCGTGGCTCTCTGCCCCCAAACTGGAGCTGGGCATTGAGGGAACTGTCCAAGGACCCACAAAGGGCACTTGCCAAGTAATTTAATTTCATGCTACGCTGTCCCAAATCCCAGCAGACCCAGAACAGTGGGGCTGGATGTTTCAATTATGGAATATTGCAGCCTTCATTTGGATCCGTTCTGGCAGAGCAAGGAATTCTTTTTCTCTGCTCTCAAAGTTTGGAGTCTTAGAAAACTTGGCTGTGGGTTCCTGTGTGGGCACAGCCACGGGGAAGGTTCAGTTTCCAGCCTGATTTTAAAGGCTGAAGGTGCTCCCAGGGATGTCTGGGGGGTCTCCTCAGCCCCTCCCTGAGCTGGGACAGGATGGAGTGTTCCCTTCCTAAAGCTCACGCAGCAGGGAGGAGGAAAGGGAAATCTGCACTCGGGTTCTTCAGAGGATCCACGACCTCCTGGATTAGCTCCAGAATTCAGACCTAGAACCTGGAAGCCAGCAGGAGATGAAAGTCCTGCTGAGCCCTCCTGGCTGCAGCTCCTTGTGCTCCCTTTGAGGGTTGAGTTCCACACTTGAGTGGGGTGGGAAGGGATGGCCCAGCTCAGCCAGGAGCTCAGAGGGACGAGCTCTGCTGCTCTTACAGCCCAGCTCTCCTGGCAAGGGCCATGGTGGCACCCCTGAACCAGAGGAATCTCTGCTGGAGCAGGAACCTGCTCCTGCTCCGGGGTGGTGGCTCCCCAGCCCTCTCCGTGCTCCCGGGACCTGCTCCGCGCCGGCATCTCCCGCTCCTCCATGGCTGTGGCTGCCCAGAGCCCCCCCTGCTCCTTCCAGCCCACACTCCTGACCCTGTGCCCTCCTGTTGTTCCCCCCAGATCTGGAGACTGCCAGTGACATCGCTCTGTACTCGGGGCTGGGGGCAGCAGTGCTGGCCGTGGCCGTGCTGGTGGTGGCCGTGACGCTCTACAGGCGCAGTCAGAGTGAGTACGGCGGGGATGGCATTGATTCCTTCCCTGATTCCTTCACTGATTCCTTCACTGATTCCTCAGGCATTTAATTTTCAGGCAGTCAGACAAGGTTAGTGCCGTGGTTTTGTTTTTCCTTCCCCCCAGAGCACACAGACTCTCGGGCTCCTGCTGGGGAGGGTGAACTGGCTGCAGGGACAGGACCTGGTGGTGGGAGCTGCCTTTGGCACTGCCCTGCCCTGGCAGCTTGGGCAAACACAGAATCCCTCCTGACCACACTCCAGAGGCTCTAAAAACCCTGTCCCCACCTTTTACACTGACTTAGGAAAAGCCCAGGTTGAACAAAGCCAAAGGAAACCCAGGCAGCACTGCCTGTGGTTCCTTCCTAGTCAGGTCCAGACCTTTTCTTTACTCCAGGAAGAGTGGTTAGTTAGTTATTGATAATTTGAGAACTTATAGTTAGTTAGTTACTGATAATTTGAGAACTGATAGTTAGTTACTGATAATTTGAGAACCCCAACTTGCAGGTTGTAGCACTGAGGTCTATGGGAAATAAATGGGTGTTAAAACCCCCCAACGCCCTAAAAACCCCACCAGCACCATGAAACGTGGACAGAACATTCAGTGAAAGCAGCTCTGGTGTTTTCTGGAATGTTATTTCCTTTGGACAGACAGGTGGGGAGGGACAGGAACGGTGATGAAAACAGAATGTTTCCTGGTTCTGTTCTGCTCTTCTCCCCAGCCCGGGCTGCCTGCAGTGGGTGGTGTGTTGGTGGGGTGTGAAAGCAGCCCCATGTCTCTGTTCCCTCTGCAGAAAAGGGAAATATGTTGCAGAGTTTGTTTGGGGCTCTTCTTTTTTTTATATATGTTGTTGTTTTTTACAGTTTCTTTGTGTCGTGGGAGACATCCCTCACCCAGCAGGGCTTGCAAGGGACTGGGAAAAGGGCCGGGTAGAAAAGGGTGTTTGAAGGAGGTTCAGTCATTCATTGCTAAACCCAGGCCTTTAATTAGAGCTGGGCAGTTCTCAGGGACTCTCACATGGGGACTTTTCCTTTGTTTTGAGTCTGGAGAATTGTTCATTTGACCCAATGTTTAAAGCCATTAGTTCTGGATGCTCTGAAAATACCTGAGCACACCAATTCCTTGACTTATTAGTTCAGTGTCAGTAAATTTGGGTTCTCTGTCTGTGGGGCTTTTAAATGAGAGTATTTGTAAACTATTCAGCAGAAAAAAAAAAAGGCCAGTTCTCTGTTCAGTTTGCTGAGAAAAGAGAGCCCAGTCCTGACCAATGGACAACAGATTAGTGTGATCCAAACTTTATTCTTTGGAGAAATGTGTTTATAACATTGGCAAACCATCCTGCAGTCCTTTAAAGGGATCAGGTTTTCAAGGATGCAGTGTAGGTAATTTCCAGAAAAATAGTTATACTTTGGAAAACTTGGATTTACAAAAACTAAGCAGCCAACTGAACAAAAAAATCCTGCCAGAAACCCAAACAAAAAAACCAAACAAAAAAGGATTCGGGCCCTAAATCCATCCATTCCTTCTCTTTTTTTTTTTTTTTCAGAGTGTTTTGTGAGCTTAAAGGCCCCTAAATGAATAACTGTGGTATTTTTCCCCCTATTACTCTTGTCCCACTTTCTTTTCAGCCTGGTTCCCCTCAGGCAGGGAGTTATCATTTGGTGTGAGCTCACAGAAAAGGTCTGCAGGAAGCTCTGCTTTCACCCGGGGGGTTTGATGTAAGGGGGAGAAAAAAACCCCAGAAAAACCAAGAAAGGGAAAGGCAAACACAGACTTGAATCCAAGACAAAAGGAAGCTCGTTCTTGGAGGAAGCTGCCTGGAGTGTGGGAAACAGCGATGCTGGAGCTGTTGCCTGATGGGATTTTGTTCTTCAACGTTGCCTGATGTGATTTGGAGCTCAGAGAGTGTGAGGAAGGAGGAGCAGGTCACTGAGCAGACGGGGAGGGCTCAGAAAGGGGCTCCCGAGGGGACATTCCCAAGCAGTCACCAGCTCCCTGTTCATCCCACAGGTAACTCCCTGCTCCTGAACTCCTCCATGCAGCCCGACCTGACCGTGAGCAGGACCTACAGCGGCCCCATCTGCCTGCAGGACCCCCTGGACAAGGAGCTGATGACGGAATCCTCCCTGTTCAACCCCCTGTCCGACATCAAGGTGAAGGTGCAGAGCTCCTTCATGGTGTCCCTGGGGGTGACGGAGCGGGCGGAATTCCACGGGAAGGCCCATCCCGGGACCTTCCCCCACGGGAACGTTCCCCACCGGGCCTTTGGGAGCGTGCAGGGCAGGAACAAGGCCGTGTACATCCAGAACCTGGCCTCCATCTCCACCTCCAGCGAGCTCAGGACCACGGCCCTCTTCGGGCACCTGGGGGGTCGCCTGGTGGTCCCAAACACAGGTGGGTGGATCCTCCCTCCTTCAAAGCACATAGAAGAATTATTTCGGGTGAGCTTTCCTGGTGTGGTGTTTTATAACTGAGTTTTTTTGGAAAAAAAAGGCAAGGAAAGAAGAAGTGGGGGCTCCCTTTAATGCAGATTTTGGGAAGTAGGGCATGTTGCCCACACAGGAGATGAGTGATCAGAAGAAAGCCTGGGATGAGGAGGAAGGAGGCATTATGCCTATTTGAACTGTTTTAAATTACTGCCTCTCTTGATGTCTTCAGCATGAAAGTCACATTAATCAAAGCTGCTGCTTGCTTGGATGCTGATCCAAAGGCAGGGCTCCCCGGGAAGGGGGCCGGGGTTGGATCAGCATCTCATCTGATGGGCTCACATTCCAAGCAGCCTCTCCAGCTCCCACTGCCAGGCTGGGGCTGAGCCAGCCCTGGAGAGCAGCCCCTGCTCCCCACAGGGGCCCTGGGGGGGATTTGGGGATCAGCCCCTGCTGCCTTCCTGCTCTGCTCTTCTCTCAGCATCAAAGCTGGGCAGGTTCCCAGCGTGGGGCACTTCAGAGTCAGCAGCATCCCGGGGCTGGGCTGGGCTCTGAGGTGCTCAGTTCACATTGTTTGAGGAGTGGAGTTTGTTTTGTGACTCCAGAGCTCTGTGAGGTGTTTTAGATGGACAGAGCTGTTTGTTGAAGCACTGAGCACACCCAGCAGCAGGTTGGGCTGGAGGAGAGGGTGTTCAGCCCCCAGCCCTGCTGGACCACGTGCTGTGTTTGCACCTTGCTGCAGAGATTTCCTTTCTCAAAAAGGCAAATGGAGCAGAAAAAGCCAGATACCCCCTTGGCAGCTCAGAGCTGTCACCATCTTTCAAACTCTGGTGAACTTCACTCACTCTAAATTCAACTCTTTTCATTTCCCTGGTGTGTCCAGCCCTTTCTCTTGCTCTCTGGTTGAACTGAATGATTCAGAGCTTTGTCCTTCACGTTTCATCAAATGGGCACTTTAAAGGTTACCATAAAAAATGTGGTTTGTGTTTAGAGAAGATTGATAACAACGTACAAGTGAGGGATGCACCACTAGTGCACAATCATGCACAACTCATGGAGAGTTTTAATTTCTTCCCAGATTGTTTTTATGCTCGGGAATGAACATTACAGAGGCAGAGGCACTAAGTCAGTTAAGGCATAAATTAAGAATTCCCTCACACTGTATATTTAGCTGCTTTATATAATGGTAGTCCCATCAATTAGATTATTTAAATATGTATTTGGTCCACTTGCAGTTTATGTAATTCTGCCTTTATGTAAGCCCATCTTTGCTGGCCAGTTGTGAATTGTGGTGTGATCAGGTCACTGCTTTGCTGAGGTTCTGAACTGTGTGACATGCAAAGCAAAATACATCCTTCCTCTCCTGAGGATGTGACCCAGCAGTTTGATTTCAGTGGAAAGCTTCCTTGTTAACTTCTGATTTTATCCTCGTGGAGAAAAAGGATGATGGGATCACTTGGATTCACGAGTTACTGTGTGTAGGAACAAAAAGGTGATTCCTCGTGATCCTGGAATTATCAGCTTTGATTTCAGAGTTGGAAAGGGGCCAAGAGGCTTTTTGGGAAAAAGATGTGTTTTCCTTTAGCGGAAAAATAATGTCTTTATTTCCTTTAGTAATGTATTTTCTTTTCATCTGATGACTTTGCTCGGTTTTGGAGGAACATTCCTGTGCTGGGCACCTCTGTGGGTGTCCATCAGAGCCCAGGGATGTTTGGGGAGTGTTCTTTGCATCCTGTGCCATTCCCAAAGGGAAGTTCCGCCTTTGCTCTTTTGTAGGAGTCAGTCTGTTGATCCCACATGGAGCTATTCCTGAAGAGAGCTCTTGGGAAATCTACCTTGCCATCACTCAGAAGGAGTCCAGGTGAGAAGATTCTTGTCAGATACTTCATCTCCATAACTCAGCCAGCAGGGAATGCAGCCAGGCAGGGGGGATGAATTCAGATGGGATGAATTCAGATGGGATGAATTCAGATGGGATGAATTCAGATGGGATGAATCCCTGGACCTGTGCTGGTGGGATCCCCCCTGGCTGTCCTGGAGCCACGTGCACGGATCCACTTTGCAGAGTTCTGGATTTGAGCACAGGCCCGTCCCTGGTGTCCGTGTGAGCTACAGAGCTCGCTCCTCCTGCAGAATATAAATGGGCTTTCAAACCAGGGAGATCACACTCAGTCTGGAAAAATTTATGAGCCTGCCTTTCTTAAGCCATAATTTGTTTTATCTTCGTTACTGTGAAAACATTGTGGATGGCAGCATTGGGAAGGCAGAGCGTGGTGGGACCAGCTGGTGCAGGGAAGCAGGGCCTGCTTGCACACAGCAGCTCGGTGTTGGATCTGGGTTAAACAAATTGGAATGTGCTTTGAATCCCAGAATCCTGAGCTGACCAAGGAATGGGAGTTAGATGGGGTCTGATGGTTTCGTTCCAGCTCCTCCATGAGAACAGGAATTCCCCCGCTCATCCTTTTGTGTAACAGACGAGTGAGGGGCTGAGACCTCGACTAAAACACTTTGAAATTTGCAGTAAAGTGGGTTCTGGCTGCTGACAGACTTTCCTGCCTCTCCTCTCCCCCCCCAGCCTGCAGCCCGAGGGCTCGGCCGTGCTGCTGGGGCCGGAGGTGACCTGTGGCCCCTCGGAGGTGTCCGTGAGCACCCCCTTCGCCCTGACCATCCCCCACTGCGCCGACGCCGACCCCCAGCACTGGAACATCCACCTCAAGAGGAGAACCCAGCAGGGGAAGTGGGAGGTAAGGCCAGAGCCCCTCATGGGTTGTCCCAGTGATGGAAGCACGGCGAACTCCTGACCAAGGTTGTGACAGTGACAGGCACAGACACACTCAAGAGAAACCATCAAAACCCATTTTTGCACTGCAGCAAAGGGGCAGCTTTGTGATCCACCCCCATGGCTGAAAAACAGTATTCAGATTTATTTGTAAAAACATGGTTTTGCTTGACCACAGCTCCCAAAGAGTCTCAAAGTCGGAACAGAACATTGTGTCCGCACAAGAATTTATCGTGGCATAGAAGAAGTTACAGAAGTGCTTACAAATAATTTTTTTAAATTATTAAAAATTTAATTTAATTTTTTTTTTGGCGCAGAAGGACCCTCCCAGTTTAAAAGTCTTGTGTCTCTGGGCACAGCCTTCAGTGACTGAGCTGTGCCAGGAGCCTCTGAAGGATTAGTGCACATTAAACTATTGTGCTTTTTTAGTTGAACATCTATTTCTTAATCCTGCCTGGCTGAGGAGATTAAAGCTTTGTGCATTTGTAACAGGAGGATTTGATCGTTTCAGTCTGTCCACTGGCATTTTTAATGCCATTGGGCCACCTTGGGCTGGAACTGTTTGGGGGGCAGCAATCTCAGATGACCTGAACTCCCTGTGTCATTTGGGGAGACAGACTGAGAGCCCTCCTGAAATAAAACACGACCCAAACTGTTACTCAGCATTCCACAAATCCACACAGGATGGAAAGGGCTGAATTCCCTGTCAACAGCAGAGCCAGTAACCAGACACAAATCCATAGGCAATGGATTTATTGCATTGCTGCTGCTGGAACTGGTTGGTTCGGGAAAAATTAGCAGTTAAAACATTTATGGAGACAAAATCCATTCCTGGGTCCCACAAACCCCTCTGTGTGCTTTGCCTCCTCTAAACCACTGCGTGGTTTGTTGCTCTCCTTTAAACCATTTCCAGGGCAGGTTGATTTTCCTGCTTTAGATTTCCTTAGTGAGCTCCATCAGGGTGGGTCCCAAACCCCCTGGAATTGGGGAGGAATCAGCAGATCCCTCCTCCTGTGGGGCTGTAAAGCAGGGCTGAGCCCCAAAGGCAGAGGAGGGGGACAGTTTTTCCTTCCTTTGTGAAGGAAAAACGTGACTGCAGTGGGTGTTCTGGAAGCCAGTCAAGTCCCAGCTACTGTTCAAGGTTTGCTTATTGAACTTTAATCCTCGAGGTAATTTTTTTAACCTGACATTGGGGGGAAAAAAATTAGCTGGGAAGTCGAGAGCACTTGAAAAAAGACGCTAAAATTGCTTACACACCATGATTATTATTGTGTGCTGTACACATCGGGTCCTGCACAATGCATGGCCATAAATCCTCCTGCTGACTCAGGGCTAAATTGGGAATATTTACTCACACAAGTAGTCCACCATCTCCCCTTCCCTGAGTGCAGAGCCTGGTCCTCAGGAACACTTTGCATTCCAGTTGAATAAAAAAATAAGCAATGCAATGACTCCTGTTGTCGAGGCCTGTTGGTTTTACTGCGTTTTTTTTTTTTTATTTTCTTTAAACCCGAATTTCGTTTTTTCAGGAAGTGATGTCTGTGGAAGAGGAAACTACTTCTTGCTACTGCCTGTTGGATCCTTATGCCTGTCACATTCTCTTAAACAGCTTTGGAACTTATGCCCTAATTGGGGAACCCATCTCTGACTGCGCCGTTCGACAGCTGAAAGTCGCCGTTTTTGGCTGCCTGTCTTGCAATTCTCTGGATTACAATCTGAGAGTTTATTGCATGGATAACACCCCTTGTGCATTCCAGGTAAATGCCTTCGCTGGGCTCCTTGGGGGTTGGTTATTTTTGTCCTGGGGACGGTCCCAACAGCCCAGAACTCCACCAGAAGTGACAATATTGGGGTTTTTTTTAAGCCAACTTTGCAATAAGTGCCTTGATTTCTCTGCAGTGCTGTTCCACCTGTGGATTTACACTGTGAGAGCTTCAGGGCAGCCAGACTGGCTTGTCATTCTTTGCCAGGCAGATGGAAAACTAAAATCCCACAGCCCTGCTTCACCCAGCACAAATTTGGGGCTCGTGGGCTGAGCTGGAGCTCAGTCTGCACCCCCCAGGACATGGAAGTCATTCCCAGCTGATGGAGAGTCTTTCTCACACCCCTGAGCTGGCAGCAGTTCAGGATCTCCTCTCCCAGTTACAGCTGGAGCAAGAAGAAAGAGGTTGGCTCACCATCTCCTTAAACAAAAATTAAATTTTGGTGCATTTTCCCTTTGAAAAAAAAAAAAAAAAGGCCAATCCCCAGGTGGCAATTGAAATGAGCAGGGTTTTTTTAATGGTATTCCAGGACAAAGCAGTGACATTCACTGGCTTTTGCAGCCTTAGTAAACTCAGAAGCTTTAACAAAATGGTTTTCTTCAGGGAGCTGAAATGAAGACGGTTGTGACATGAACATTTCCTTCCCTTGCCTCTCTCACAGAATGGAAACACGGCTCTCACTGGTGTCTCTGTGCTTCTAATAAAAGCAAAGCCACCAGAAGGATTGTTAAAGTCTCACAATGGCTTTGTAATTATACTCTTTATAACACTTACACAATTAGTGGGTACCAGTATCTTCCTGATGAGTCTGTAGAAAATTATTAGAAGAATAATTACCAGTTTTCTGCGTGCAGAGGAACGAGAGCAGGGTGTTTGTAGATAGTGAGACAGCTGTGTGTTTATGAAATGATACAGCCCTTAAAAGCATGTAAATATTAGTGTGAACATGGACAAACTGAGGGGTTTGGATGAGGAATTGGAGTTGGGGTCACCAAGCTCTGTCTGACAGGGAATCCTTTTCAGGGCAGTTCTGTACGAGACACCAAATTCCTTCATTTTTGACTTCGCCCCCGTGTGAAAACCCCCCTTTGCTTTTCCAGCAGCTGCCTTTGCCCCCTGGGCAGCTCTGACTTGGGAAACTCTCTGAAATCCTTTGTATTTTGTCATTTGCTGCAGCCTCGGTGGCACCTGAGGGTTTGTGGCCCACGTGCATCACTGAAGGCAGAGCAGGATTTACAGAACCACAGCACATTAAAAAGGAAATCCAGCACCTTCGAGGAGTTTTGAAAACATTCATGAAACAATCCACTCCCCTTGTGGCTGGAAATCAAAAATTTAGGCTCCCTTCTAATTCTTTCCTTCATATAAACCCGACCATCAGGAGTTAAAAGGAGCTGAACTCCTGTAAAAATTGCTCTCTAATAGGAATCCATTAGTACAGTTGCAGAGAGCTCAAGCAGGCATTGAATTTTCAGAAGGTCACAATGATTCCAGGAGCCCTTCTGACAATACCTTTGGTACTGACAAGCACTGAACCCCTCTGATGGATCTGATTTGATATAATTTATGTGGATAAAAAAAGGTAATTTGGAGAGACTGCTTGCCAGCTGATTTTTATAAAGACTTGTGCAACCTTTCCCTCCTCACTGGTGTTTTTACTGTCTCAGCACAGGAGTAAACATTGCTTAAGCACAGGCAGAGGTGATTTTTTATTTTTTTTTTTTTACTATTATGCTTTAAATCCACAGAATTACATAAAAATGTAGCTGGGAACAGACCTCTGGAGGACTGTAATACAAACTCCTGCTCAAAGTCTGCCCTTCAGACTGCTCAGGGTCTTGTCCAGTGACTCTGAAGACGCACCAGAGAGGAGAACTGAGGCTGAATTGTTTGACCTGGTGTGTGTTTGTGTGTTTTGAGTGCTCTGAAAGCCCTGGGAGAGGTTTCCCAGCCAAGCTGCTGTTGGCTCCAGCTGCAGGCACTGCTTTGGGATGTCCCTGTGCCTTTTTGTGCCTTTAACTGGGATTAGGATATATAAACACCAATCCCATCCTCTGGCCCACGAGAGGAACACTCCTGGTGTGCTGTGGGTGACCCAGACACCTCTGGACAGGTGAATTTGGGGTTTATTCCTAATACTGAAACAATTCTCTCCTCTGCCCTTGCAGGAGGTGGTTTCAGATGAAAGGCTCCAAGGAGGACAATTGCTGGAAGAACCAAAACTTCTGCATTTTAAAGGAAATACCTGCAGCCTGCAGATTTCAGTCCTTGACATCCCTCCCTTCCTTTGGAGAATTAAACCATTTACTGCGTGTCAGGTACTTGGCAATTTTACCTCTTTAGGTAAAACTGGGATGGGCAGAACCCAGATAACTTCTATTTTGGTTTAAATCTCTTGAGCATGCAACAAAAATGAGTCAGAAGGCCAATATTCTTGTTAAAGCTCATCACTCCTGAAGATGTTTCTGATATCTGTTATTCCAGTTTGGATACAACTGCGAATACGTGGCTGAAAATGACATTTAAATGTTAATCATGGGTTGAAAGCGCAGCGTGTGGATACCAAGAATTAGAACTGAAGAGCTGCAAATTATTTTTTCTGCACTCCATTAATTAAAGAGGCTGTTGAAAAGCGGAAAGGGAAAATCAAAACAAAGGAAGGATTTCTAAGGATGTGGGTTACTGGGAATCAGAAGTGATGTGCTGGCACATGGAGTGGGCTGGTCTTAAAATACAGAACTCAATTAGACTGTATAATCTCCCTTTTCCCAGAAGCAGAGAGACAATTATCTATCATTCAGTATTTTGGCAAAAAAAACCCTGTTTTAAATGTGTTGCCATGTTCTCCAAAACATGAGTGTAATGGGCTCTGAAACTTATAAACACAGATCCACAGCCAGATGAAGTCTTACCTCATTAGGAATATAGGGATAATTTATGCTTCAACTTAAGAAATGAGGGAAACTGAATCGTTTTCAGCTTCCTATGAAGAACAGCTTTTGAGTGTTTGGTTTATTCTGCTCACTGAACTGCATTTTAAAAGCCAAACCACTCAGTATTAGGATGCCCCAGTACCACAGCAAATGCCCACCAGGAGTAGGACGTGCCCAAGCAGGAAAAATCATGGGAGTTTTCTCTAAATACAACCAATTGAGTTCTGCCTCATGGATGGAACACAGCTCCACACTTTGATTAATTTATTGCCTCTTGATCCTTGTCCAGGCCTGAGAATAAATGTGTGTGACAGACTGAAATTCAACCTCAAAGTGCTGTTTAGAGTCTGATCAGAGCAGGGACTCGGGGTTAAATAAAAGCCTGTGCAAAACCCCTGCTGCCACAATGGGCTCTTACTGAACCAAAGGAATATTCCCATTTTATAACTGAGTGTAGTTGGCCTGACTTGGCCAGCTCAGGAACACAATAATTGTCTATAAGAGGAACTGCAGAACCTGCACTGGCTTTGTGTTTCCCCCTCAGTGAGGTGCCTGGTGACAGCTCTGGTTTGGTTCCAGGCTCTGTAGAGATGAAAGGCTCTGTTTGTGCCCGTGGAGCTCCTTGCAGGGCTCCCTGGGTTCTCTCCCACATCCCACCCTGTGCAGGCAGCTGAGGAGCAGAGGGGCCAGAACTGTGGGACACCATCCCGGGACAGTGGGGTGAGGAGACAGGTGTGTCAGTGATTTCTCGTGGGGTGAGGAGAGAGGTGTGTCAGTGATTTCTCGTGGGGTGAGGAGAGAGGTGTGCCAGTGATTTCTCGTGGGGTGAGGAGAGAGGTGTGTCAGTGATCCCTCAGCTCGGGGGGATGAATAAACCATGCTGTAGGAGCAGGGGATGGCAGGTGGTGCCAGGATTCCTCCAGACTCCGCGCGGGGTTTGTTTGTCCTGGCCCTGCTGCAGGAGCAGCTGCCGAGCCTTGGCTCCTTTCCCACCCCGTTCCCAAGGAACTGGGGGATCCCTCGGGAGCTGGGTGGGTGCTGGAGCAGGCACAGCACACTAAGAAACCAGGCAGGCACCTCTGGGGGCTGAAAGCAGCTGTGTTCCCCCCATGTCGTGTCCCTGGGAGGATCCGGGCTCTGTCTGGAGCAGGGAGATGATTTACATTCCCCGTCTCTGCTGGGAACTTAATTATAAAGGCAGAATGAAACTGAAAGCGTCTCTGGAATACTTGAACCACTCATCCTTCACCACACGTTGTCCCTCTGTATTGTTTCGTGTGATTCTTTTCAGCTGAGTGATTCTTCCACTCGGGATGAAAGCAGAGATGATTACCCTGGAAAAAAAAAATCTAATTATGGTTGCTCCACTTGTAACGTTTTGCTAATGTTTTCTTTATCACTGTCAGTATCTTGCTGCTGCTCCCAGCCCAGGATCCAGCTGGGGCTGGAGCCAGGCAGAGTTGGGGTGGTTCAGGTGGAGAAGGGGAGGCTGACAGAGCCAGGGCAGGTCTTGATGGGTGTAATGGAAAGAGATCCAGCTACAACTCCAGCTACAAGTTCTGCTTTGAAGAAGAGAGAGACTGCTGCCCTAAATGTGGAAAGGATCTTTCCTTCTTCCCTTCTGGGCTTTTATTGGAGGGAGAAGAGATTTGATCCAATGTAAATACTGCTTTATCATAGGAGAGATAGTTAGGATTGTGTATATCATTTATTATAATATTTATTTGTGTAATAATTATAAATAATTCCCTTCCCCCCATATTGAGTCTTGTGCTGTGTCTGGAAAACCCCTCTCACACTGGGGTGAGTTGTGGGAGGGGGGGCTTGGACTCGGAAATTGGAAACCTCGACAATGGGAAGCTCCTTTTCTTGGATTCTGCAGTACAAGGAAATGGTAGGGGGAGACAGAGAAGAGTCAGGGTTCTGATCTCGGTGAGGAGGAGGTGAAGTGCAATATTTTCAAGTTTTAGATGAGTCTCCCATCATTTGTTTCACTGGGTGAAAGCTCAGCTTTCATCAGTGGAATCGTCGCGGGTGGGCTTTGTGCTGCTTGGGGCTCCAAGGGACGTTCAGCAGAGCAGCAGGGAGGGGCCCTGGCTGTCTGTGCTCTGTGTCCCGTGTCCCTGACCCCTGTCCCGTGTCCCTGATCCCTGCAGGAGGTGCCATTCTCCCGTGTGTGGCGTGGCAGTGCCCGGCCCCTGCTCTGTGCCTTCTCCCTGGAGCGCTACAGCCCCGGCACCACCCAGCTCAGCTGCAAGGTCTGTGTCAGGCAGCTCAAGGGCCACGAGCAGGTCCTGCACGTCCAGACCTCCATCCTCGAGGTAAGGGCTGCTCTCACCTGGCTTTGTTACCTTTTGCTCTGCCACCTCCCACTAGCCCAGGTGGCTCCCAGCCCCGTCCAGCCTGGCCTTGGAGCATCCACAGCTTCTCGGGGCAACCTGTGCCAGTTCCCTCCCCGTTTTTGTCCTTCCCCTCTCTGTGTGGTTGCTGTTCAAAGCTGTAGCCAGTCTGTAAAGCCTTACAGGTTCCATTTCCAGCAGAAACCAAAGCACAGAGGTTCTACAGCACTAAAAGCAGCTCCTGTTGGAGTTGGTGGTTGAGGTTTTCTTGCAAGGAGTTCTGGCAGAGTTTGCAGAGCCCTGGGGGTTGAACAGGGGTGCTCACAGTGTCTCCTGGGCACTGGGGCCTTGCTCACTGCTAAAAGAAATCAAACCTACAGTCAAGCAGGCTGGTGATCTGTCCTAGAGCAGTGAAACCCTTGTTGATTAATCCAGGTCAGTAGTTCTGGGTTAAAGCTCTCCACCCACTGCTGAGTTCTCTGTGCAGAGAATGCAGCAACTGCACAAGAGAACCACCAACATCATCCTGTATCAAAGATCCTCAGAATATGACCAGGTGTTTTTCTGCTTCTTTGCTGTTATTTCATAGAAATCTTCTGTTGTTCTCTGTGTGTCTCACTGCAGTGTTGCTGCTGCCTTTTTTTTCCCTCTCTCTGGATTTTTTTTTAAGGGTCCCATCCTTACACAAGTCCCCAGAGCGTGTCAGAGTTCTGCCTTCAAACAAATTTGCTGGTACAGAGGGTTTTCTCATGCCTATCTCCAGCAGTGATTGAAGAGTGAGGGTAATTTGACTGCAGAATAAATACAAACCCAACAACTGCTCCCTGGGATACAATTCCCAGAGCTGCCCAGGTCGCTGTCGCTTATCTCACATGTGCAGGGGATGGAAATCCACTCTGTTGTGCATATTTAACACAACCAGGCAGAGCTGAGGTGTCTCCAGCACCTACTGCTGTGCATGGCTGGCTCTGGGGACGTGTCAGAAATGCTCTATGAAGAGACTCCACCTCTGTCAGCTGGTGTTGATGCTGCTCAAAGGGATAAAGCACTGAAATGCGGCTCTGGCACACGGGACTAGGGTCATTCCATAGCAAAATGAGGGACAGATCTACAGAGGGCCTGGATTCCAAAGGGGTTGGGAGAACTGAGGTTCTTGGAGAATTCAGGTGGTTTTAAAAAAATTGAAAAAAAACCAAAACAACCCACAACTGAGAGATTTGTGTGTCCATATTTTAGGTTTAAGCAGTGGAAGGTTTAGAGACCCATCACTGCTCTGTTCGACTCCATCTGCAACACAGAAATACCCAAAAAAGAAAACTCCTAGAAGGGGAATATTACTATTTTAAATTATTTTATACACAAGTCCTTAAGGTGTTCTGGAACCCCAGAAGCCCCACCTCTTAGCTCTTTAATTTTCTGCTGGCAATTCTATGAGCTGCAGGGAGGAACCTCAGGCTGGGGTTTGAATCCTTGAATCCAACTTGCTTTGCTCTCCCGTGCAGAGTGAAAGAGAAACCATCACCTTCTTTGCACACGACGACAGCAACTTCCCTGCCCAGGTGGGTCCCAAGGCTTTCAAAATCCCCTTCTCCATCCGGCAGCGGATCTGTGCCACCTTCGACACCCCCAGCGCCAAGGGCAAGGACTGGCAGATGCTGGCACAGAAAAACAGCATCAACAGGTGAGAGAGGGGAGCACCGACCCGGGAAAAGGGGATAATGGGCTGGGGGAGGTTGGTTGTTTGCCGGGGTTAATTAAGGAGTCATTAAGGGACTCTCAAGTAACTGCTTTTATCTACAAACAGCTGCTGGGAACAGGAGCTTCTCCCTTTGAAGGGCAGTTCTTTGCTCTGGGCACAAGTCTTGGTGAAGTCCAAGACTTCAGTAGGAGGATTTTGGCTCTCTTGTCTACTAAGGAAAAGTTTTAAGAGGCTGCATGTTCTCTCTCAAAAAAAAAAAATTTAAAAAAAACACTCCCTTGAGCTGTTGTCCTGGCTCCTGCTGATTTGTTTTGGGTTCCAAAATGAATATTGTACATTTGTTTGGTTGGGTTTTTTTTAAGGAAAAGACAGTCTTGCTCTCCTGTTAGGGGTAATAATAATATTATGATTATTAGAACTGAAAGATGCTGTAAAAACCAATTTACTACTTACTTTGCTTCTTCTGCTTGGCTGAATTAAATCGGCAGAGGAAGTTCACTGACAGAAATAGCCATAAATATGTTCCCAGGAGAGCACAGCAATACTTAAATCAAGCAAACTGACTTTCCATTGACTTGTTGCCGTGCATGGGAATCTCCACAAGCCACATCTGAACCAAAAAAAGAAATGTTTATGGTAAACACCCTTTCTTTTACCGAATTCTTTGCGAATATCGCCCCTGCAGAGAGTCCTAAAATCTGCATATTAATAAAACACAGATTCACAAACTAAAAGACGTCGGGTCTTTACGTAATCACAAGCATCAACTGATGTTATGTAAATCCTCTGCCTGTCACATCCTTGCTAAATTTCCTAATCACAGAATCACAGAATCAGCCGGGTTGGAAGGGACCTCCGAGATCATCAAGTCCAACCCTTGATCCAACCCCGCCGTGGTTCCCAGCCCATGGCACTGATGCCACATCCAGTCTCTTCTTAAAAACCTCCAGGGATGGAGAATCCACCACTTCCCTGGGCAGCCCATTCCAATGGCTGATCACCCTCTCTGCAAAGAAATTCTTCCCAATATCCAACCTAAACCTCCCCTGGCACAGCTGAAGACCCTGAGCCCTCTTGTCTTGCTGATGGTTGCCTGGGAAAGGAGATCAACCCCCCCCTGGCTCCCCCCTCCTGTCAGGGAGTTGCAGAGAGTGAGGAGGTCTCCCCTGAGCCTCCTCTTCTCCAGGCTGAACAGCCCCAGCTCCCTCAGCCTCTCCTCACAGCACTTGTGCTCCAGTCCCTTCCCCAGCCTTGTTGCCCTCCTAATGATGCTTTCCAGGCCAGTTTCCTCATTTCCAGGGGGCTGCTGCTGCAGCATTCCTGGGCCAGTCCCCTGCTCATTGTCCCTCTGCTAAACCTGGGCAGGGGACACCTGAGGAATAAATGCCCCATGGCGTGTCCTCTGCCCACCCAGCTGCTGCTGGAGGGTTTGGGGCAGCGTTGGGCACAGGGGGCACTTCCTTCTCACTCCCCTTTTCCTCCCTCCCCGCAGGAATCTCTCGTACTTTGCCACCCAGAGCAGCCCCTCCGCCGTCATCCTGGACCTGTGGGAAGCGCGGCACCAGCAGGACGGGGACCTGGACTCTCTGGCCTGTGCCCTGGAGGAGATTGGGAGGACACACTCCCAACTGCCCGACCCCACAGACCCCGAGCTGGAGGAGCCCGACTTCAGCTACAGCCGCCAGAACGGGCTTTAGTCCCTTCCCCAGCTCCAGAACTCTGGGATCTGACACTGGAGGTTCCCTGGGCAGGGAGGGAGGAAGGAAGGGGGTTCTGCACCTCTGGGGGGAAACTCCCTTTGGCAGTGGGAGGAGCAGAAGCAGCCCTGCCAAAAAAAAATCACCTGGTGATGAGGAAAACACGACCTTCCCCCTGTCCTCCTCCCCTCCTTTAAAACTCACCTGGTAAAGTCCCAAAACAAAACCTGCACATCTGTCAATCCTGGGGCAGGAAGGGGAAAACCCAGAGCCGTGGAAGGTCAATGTTCTGACAGTGTATGTTTAGTAATACTGAGATAATGCCCAGTGAAAATCAACAAATATGATGGTGGATGTTTAGAGCCACTGGAGGTTAATCCTGGTTTAAAGGTTTGTCTCTTCAAGAGTGGTTTAAAATCCCGTTTGAGAGCATCACGTTGTCACTTTATGTCTGCTACAGGAAAACTGACAATTTGGCCTTATCCTGTTCAGATGTTTGAGGAATTAGAAGATTCTCATAATTATTCCATATCATGTGTATTCCAGACCATTTATTTAAAAATTCAATCCCTTAATGAATGTACCTTTGCTGCAGAGCTTTCCTGCCTGCTCTGTTCCCAAAATTACAGACCAAAACCCCTCTCTGTGAAATTGGGGCGTTGCACACACAAGAGGAACTTTCTAATTTTCTTGGTTTGCAAACTCTGACTTAGTCAAAAGCTGTTCCCTTGGGGGGGTGGATTTAAATAACCAAATAACACGTGGGAAATTTCCAGCCTACTTTAGCAAGTTTACACTTTTTTTTAAATTATTATTATTCCTTCATGTTCTGGGGCTAAACTAAGTGAAGGTGAAGTCAATCAGCACAGCTTAATTTTGGTTTGGTTTCAGACTGAAACAATAAACCCCACATGGCACTGCCAGAAATGGGCTTGATTCCTTTGCACAGCCTGGGAATGTCAGGGGATGTAAAGCTGGCTGGGTTACACCTGGTTTAGCCACAAATTGCATTTCCCACCCCAGTCAGAATCCAGCTGGAGAATTCGCCTTATTTTTTTTTTTACCCATTTCATACAAATCTAATTTCTTACTTCAACCAAACCAAAAAGAGCTGTCACTGTGAGCAGGGGGCCTGGTGGGACTGGTGCTGAGCCAAATTTAACCCCTATTTTCACTCCTGTCCATTACAATCAGCCAAGGTTGGGTCAGTGTGGGTGGCAGGAGCACATTCAGGAGAAAGCAGGAACAGAAAAGAGGCTTCAGGAGCTTTATGGAAACAAAAAGAACTGAAAAGGGGCATTCTGGGGCTTTTTCACCCTCGTTTTTGGCCCAGAGCTGCACAATAGGCCACAGGGTAGGTACAGAGAGCAAATCTCTTAATAATCTGAAGCTGTTCTTTACCCAGGATTCCAGGTCTGAAAAGTCTGACCAACAACTCTGGACTTGTTCCTGCTGCTCTGGAACTGCAAATGTCATTGTTGCCCTCCCAGCTCAGCAGGCTTGGAACAGTCTGAGACTTATAAATACTGAGACTTCTGCAAAGGTTTTCTGCACTTTAGGATTTCACAGGGCCTGACAGGCTGGTTGTTTTTGCAGGGGGAGCAGGTTTGGGGCTGAGACACAAACACCAGCTCACTTGGCAGCAGGCTGGCACTGCTTCTAGCAGCACATGGTTCTATCTGGGTTTGAATTACATTTCTAGTGACTGCCAGTCCTCCTCCTCCTCAGGAACCTGTTCTTCATTGGACAAAATGCTGGGAATTAGGAAAAGAAAAATAAGGAATGGCACCCAGAGCTGCTGTTGTCTGGGAAACCAGCTCCAGCCTCTCTCCAGCAGGGAATTTGTTCTCAGCTCCTCAGCTCAGAGCTCGGGAACACTGAAACAAACCCAGCAGCTCCCTGGGCTGGTGTCCTCCAAAATCCACATTCCCAGGACATCCAGTGTCTGAAAAGGAATAAATGTTTGACTCTGACAGTGCCAGAAAGGAAACTCTCCCTCCATGGCCAAGGGCAGGGTTGGCTTTGCTGCTGCCCCTCAGGTTTTGTTCCCTGTTTTTATCTTCACTTTGGCTAAAGCAGCTCCTTTGTTACTGATCTTAAACTCTGAGAGTCTGATCGACAGCTCTTGAGTTTTTCTGCCTGTTATGGATTGGTTTGATGCTTTTGTGTTGTTCCAGTGAACCTGAAATGTCCCAATATTGCACATTTCCTTTGCTCTTAAACAGACTTTCTGGAACTCTGTTTACATACATAAGATTTGATCCAAAATGCAGATGTAGAGGAGCACCTGAAGCAGGATTAGAGGCCAGAACCTAAAAATGTATTCCTTTCCTCCATTTTATAAATTATTACATTTGAAAAACAATTTTCACCAACTGGAAAGTAAGAGAAATGTAATTTTGCACACTTTAGATTCCATCTGGCTGCCCTGAGTCTGATCAGGTGAAACAGCCATTTTGATTTTACATCACCGAAGAATCTGCTCCTCTAATATATTTTCATCTTCCTAAGCACAGGTACTTCTGTGCTGTGAGTCATTTAAGACTAATAGTTGCATTCTAAAAATGACTTACAGTTGTGTCAGCACAACGTGCAGCCCCAGCTCTGCCAGCCCCAGCACCATAAAGCTCATTTTGCAGTCTGTTACAACCCTGAACTCCCACAAAAATTTTATTGGCCTTTTTGTAATAGATGAAAAGATACCAACAGAATTCTCTTAAAACACGGGGAGCTGGGTTTGTTATTATTTTTATCTCTGGCAGCAGCTGCTCTCCCCCTCTCGGGGCATCTCTGGACTGCAGCGGGTTCAGAGAAGCTTATTCAGCATAAATCACCCAAACAGGGATCCTGCAGGACTCCAGGGTATAAACATCACACCACAGGGCCATTCTTTTCTCCCCACCTGTGAGTTTTACCACGTTCAGTCACGGATCCATTCCAGAGCATATTTCTCACCACAAAAAATCCAGCTTTGTGCACACACAGCACTGGAACAAGGGAGGAACTGTGCTGGCTGCCTGCTCACGAGGTCAAGCTTTTTTTTTTCCAGGCTGTTTCTGCCTGTAAAACACAGATTTAAGCAAAGGGGCTGCTTGGTTCTTGGAAGGTAATTAGCTGAGTGGAAAAACAGGAAATTAGCTTTCCAAGTCCTTACCTACTGTGAATGATCTCAAGGGTTTGTCTTTCTGGCCTTTCTCTAATTTCACTGATCCCCAGGAATTTCTCCACTTGTTCCTCAGCAGGAGAGGTGGTGGGAATAACTCACCCAGGGCCTTTGCCACGTTAACCCCACTGAGGGAGCTTTTCCAGCAGTTGTTCATTCCTGGGCTGTGGTTTGGTGGAATTACTCCCTCGACACCGTCCTTGTTTCAGCAGAGGCTGGAGGGTTTTCCAGGGCAGCAGTGAAATGGCACCTCTGCCCCTTCCTGGACAATTAAAATGACTTGAAGGATTCCTGAGCAAACACAGTAACTTAAAACACACAACACCTGTAGCCACAAACAACACTCAACATGCTGGTGAACATCACCAATCATTTTCCAGTAATGCCTTTTCTCTCATTGCCAATACCAGCAGAAATGGTAGCAAAAAAATCTCCTTTCCAACACGAGACAGAAAGAAATCAATCACTCTAAGATTAAAGACTCACTTAGAGAGTTGTTTGGTAGTGACAGTGTCTGAGTGCAGGAGGCAGAACCCGAGTTCTGCTCCTCGCCCCGAGTCGAGGAAAAACCTTTATCCGTACCCGTGTTCACTGTTCTGTCCAAGAATAACATAAGTGTCTAGGAACTTGCCACTATATTTTTTGTATTAGAGGTGAATAGTACAGATTCTACTATAGTGTTTCTTGTCTGGGGCTCGGGGGGGGTCGGGGTGTTGTTGTAATTTTCGAGCTGTTGCAAAAGCTGCTTTAACTGAGCTGTCGAGTTGTCTTGACTGGTTTGTGCTTTACAAGGGGGCCTCACCTCGTGTCCCGGGGGAGCTGAAGTCACCTGTGAGCCGTGCCCAGGGCACAGGGGTCAGCACAGGGGTCAGCTGGGCTGGCCCTGCCCTGTGCCCAGCTGGAGCCTCTCCCCTCCTGTGTCAGCAGCCGCTTCCTTCGCCCGCCCCGCCGGGAACCCCTGGGTGCAGAACTGTCCTTGTGCAGCCCCCAGGAGATGCCAAACCCCCAAACCCCCGTGTTCCCTGCTCTCTGTACAGAAATCTCGCTGTCCAACCCCAGGGGCAGCACCAAGGGGAGTTGGAGGGTGCTCTGCCCCGAGCCTGGCTCGAGCTGTCGTAGGACACGGATCCCACAGCCAGGGGATCTGCCTTGGGAAAGGGGAATGTGCCCTCCCAGATCCTCCCAGGGAGCTGCCTGGTGCTTGGGGTTTGCAGTTTAAAACATTCTAACCCCTGGTGCTCCCCAGGCTGAAATGTGGAGTGTTAACCCCGGGGTGGTGACGCCTTTTCACCGATTCCTTCTGTTTTCCCCCCGTTTGGGCGCTGAAGGTGGAGGGGGAGGGAGCAAGATTTGGAGGTGAAGCTGGAGATCTTTGCATCCTTTCCACTAAAACCCAGCCCCCGTCCCTGAACCTCCCAGAGCTCCCTGACTGCATCCCTGAGCAGAAAATACACACACAGATAAATGCCTCATGGATTTACTCCTGACATCACGGAATTTGGGACTTGGGAGATGGAGTTGCCTCCTCCCACCTCTTAATCCAATTCATCCCATTTGATACCTGGCTCCAAAACCATTAATTGTGCACCTTCTGTTGATTTGGATGAAGTAAAATTGGACTGGTCAGACTCAAAGCAGTGTTACACACCCCAAGAGCTAACACAACAAAAATTCCCATTTCATTTTCAACTTGGAAAACTTTTGACCAGCCCTTTGGTGAAAAGAGGAGGGGGAACTTCAATCTAATCACACGAAATGTAAATTATTTTTTAAAAAGTGAAAAAAACAACCTCACAAATATTCCTCTAGAGAGACCTATTTTCTCTTCTGCTCCTTTATTTTTGTGATGAGTAGGTTCTGAAAATGTTGGTTCTGGGCTCATGTGACTGAGCATCCTTCCCTCCCCCGGGTCCAGTGTGGTTAGAACTGAAGGAGAGCAGAGGTTTGAACCCTTTCTTTAGTATGAAGCTGAAGGAGCAGGGAGGAGGAGACAGAACGTGAAATCAAAAGCATGGCCTTGGCTTCATACCACACTTTCTGTGCCTTGTTCTATCAATGTAAATTCTGAATGTTGTACAGTAAAATACTTGGGAGAGACTCCTTGGAAAAGGCTGCACTGGCTTCTTTTTTTCAGCACATGTACATATATAAATATATATACATATATATATTTGGTAATGCCAACCAGCTGTGTTATATTGTACTGAGAGAGTGACCCTGGGAGGTTTTGGGTGTTTTCTGGAGGGTCTGCAGAGCTGTGGCCCCTTTTGGAGAGACATGTACAGGTGGGAACTCCTGCATATCAGTTATTTATGAATAAAGAGTCTTTTACTGACCTCTTGGAGCATGTTCTTTCCTGGGGGGAAAAAAGGGGGGGCTGAGCTGGGTTTATGATGGAAAACTCTGTACTGGGAACCTTTTTCCTGAAAAAAAAAAAAAAAGAATTAAAATCTACAGGAATAGGACCAGAAGTGAAGTTTACCCTTTACTGACAACACGGAAACAGGTCAGGAATACCATCCTGCTCTCATGTCAGTCTGGGCTGCAACCAATTCCCTAAAGACTAATTTAAGGCATTTCACTGAATTTATTTATTTATTTGTCTGAACTTAGGGACAACCCAACTCCTGGCCAGGGCACTCACCTTAAGAGGGATATGTAATAAAATGAATCATTAGTCCCTGCAGAGCAGAGGTGCCAGGGCAGGTGTTATAAATCAAGATATCCCTTCAAACACTTCAAGTTGTTCTCACCCAAGATCCCAAACCCCAGATACTGTGATGGGGACCCTTGGTAACAACCAGGACTGTCACATGCCTCTGACATTCATTGCAAAATTATTCCTGATTAATTATGTTTGCAGGGAAATAGCATCTGTTGCTGTGAAGAGTTCACAGCGCTGTGATTTAAGGAACAGCCACTCAGAAATTCTCCTGCCAGGGTGGAAGGGAAGGGTCTGGGCTGGGCTATTTCAGCCCTTCTGAAAACTCAAAAAACCCCACAAAAACCAAGATAACACTTTCAACACAAAGGTAGGACTGAGCCTCACCTGTTGTTGAGAGTATCAGAAATTATTATGTAAAGAGGATTCAATTTTCAAACAGTTCTGAAAGGCTGCATTTAACCAAGTACCACTGACATTTAGGCTTTGAACAGAAAAATGTCACCAGCAATAATTGAACTGACACCCCTTCAATGAGACCTTGATCATGGCACTGGAAAGATGCTGCTCAGCCCCCAAAATTCACACACAGCTGAATTATTGTAGCTCAATGGAATTGCAAAATTACACCAGTCCCTGTGACTTTTAACACCCCCCTGCAGCCTGAAGGATGTTTGTGAAGTAAATATTCAGTAAAACAAGCCCATGGTCCCTGGGTGCCTGGGAGGGGGAGCTGAGCTGCACAAAACACCCCCCTGGGCAGTCTACACGGAATTTGGAAGGAATAAGCATGGAATTTGTGAGGAATAATGGAGCACTGAGCTGCCACTGCTCCCTGAGCAGGTCCCAGCCTGGTTTGGGGACACCAGAGCTCCCCAGGGCCCTGCTGGTGGCACCAGAGGAGTCTGTGTGTCCCCCACAGCTGGGACAGAACTCGTGGCTTGGGCTGGCGACAGAGAAAAGAAGGAGAGGAGAAGATTCTCTCCCTGCCTGTGTTTATTTTTTGTTGTGTTTTAGGGCCATTTGGTTGCTGACTCAAATGCTGTAACCCTTCTGTTGTGACAGGAGGCAACACTGGAGAGAACTCCTGGTTACAAACACCCCAGACTAATTTAAACCAAACTGAATCAATCCCAATCTGCTCCGCTGAGGGAGTTTGGGCTGGTTTTTTGCATTTTTTTCCCTCTTGTGAGATATCATTTGGATTGTATGTATTTTACTCCAGTACTTATCACAGCTTCAAGGCTATTTTCCCTTATTTTGCTTTTTTTCTTTGCTCTTTTTTTCCCCTGCCAGCCTGACTCACTAAATAACAGCATCACAGAGTCAAACCTTAAATCACAGGCAGTGCCTGAAGTCCTGCAGAAAGCTTTGTTAGGAAACCACGCAAATAAATCACCAACTCTTTCAAAATGCCTCCAGAGTTCAAAAACCAGCTTTAAAGCAGGTCCTTTAAAGAGCTCAGTTCCTTATATGAGAAATATTCAGAGAGTTTTGTTTTGAGTCGTCGGTGGGAGCCCAGACTTGGCTGTGCAGGAGGGTTCTCAGCTCCTCATCACACCTGCCAGAGGGTCATTCTGCTGCAGAATTAGGCAGAGGGGCAGCTGAGGAGCAGCCACTGAAATCAGGGTGAGAGTTGAGAAATTCTCGTGGTGGAATAAAGGTAACACCAGCTTGGGGGGGGGGGGCTTAAAAAACCCAGGTACAGGTGGGCACAGCCCTCCCCACACCCCTCCAGGTGAGTCCTGTGCCAAAAACCCCCTGGGCTGTGCAAGATGTCACTATTTCCCTCCCTTTTAGCGGCATAACCAGCTCATTAAATCTTCCCATGAAGGTTATTTTCTTACCAAGTGACAGATCTAAAGATTTACGTCCCCCATCCGTCACCTGCCTTCTCCCTCCTGCTTATCCCTTTGTATTTGTTAATGGCCTTTCCCTTGTTATATAATCCTGTCAGGGGTGTTAAAATACCTCTCAGGACTGTTCATTTGGTCTAAATCATCCAGCCTGCCCCGGTGACAGCAGAGCTGGTGTGGGAAGGAGCCCTGTCCTGTCCTCCAGTAATTGTCACCACATGATAAGAAGGTGTAAGATTTAATAAGGTCATAAAGCAGAATGGCAGGAGCTGGTGTCACAGGTATTTTTTTTTTCATTACTGTCCAGAAAATCTGGATTCAGCGGGACAATAAATCACAGCAATCGAGCAGAAATGACCCGTTTGATTATTCAAAGTCTTTGCAGCCACACAGGGAGAGCAGCAGGGCTGGGAGAGCCTCTGCCACCCCCCCAGCACTCAAAGCACTGCTCCCCGGGCCACCAAACTGCCCCTGCTGAGCTCAACAGGCACAACCAGGCTCCAAAGCAGTGCAAAACCAGCAACTTGTTTAGTTCTGAATGCAATGGAAGGGGTGGAAGCAAATATTCCTGTCAAACTCGGGCACATCCCTGTCCCAGCGCTCAGGGCTGGCTGGGGGCTGCCAGGGGATGGCAAAGTTTCCAGTGCAGATGCCAAAAAATCAACACCAGGGTAAAACAAAACCAATAAAACCAGAAAAATAAAGATGCTCCCCTCCCCTCACAGATATTTTTCTCCTCTAATCTGCCACAGGCCCCCTTTATCTCATCCTCTGGTGTCCTCCAGCTCCGGGCAGCTTCTGAAGCAACAATTCCAACAGCAACAACAGACCTTAAATCCACACTCACATGGAAGAAGCAGCTTTGCCTGCATCCCAGGCCCTTCCAAAAGCACAGATCCATGTCCCCTCCCCAACACACATCCCTGGGGAACACGTGAACCACTGGGGTCACTCCTGGGACATCTCGGGAAAGAATCTGACTTTTTGAAGCTGCTAATTAGCAGCTGAGGTCCTTTGAGAAATGCCATCCTGTTTGTGGGGGACAAACACCTCCAAAAGCAGGACCCTCCATTTCTTTATCCCCATTTCATGTGTATACAGGGATATTTTCCCTCTCATTACCTGGAAACAGGTGGGTTTGCTGCTCGTGCTTGCCCACGGCTAACAATTATTTACTGCTCATTATCACGATCTTCTGTCACATCCAGGGAACTGGGACCGAGCAGGAAACAAGCAACAGAAATCCTGGGCTCCTGCAAACACCCAGAATATTAAAATTGAAGGGAAGAAGAAGCACGTTAAGCTCTGGCTTGATTTACAAACTTTCCGAGGAGCGACAGTTGTTCCTTAAAGGATTTGTTGTGATCAAACTAATTTATAGGGTTGTTACAGTGGTGAAACCTCCGCATTTAACATTTATGGGGAAAGAACTTCACAGTTTTGCTTCGTGGAGATTCAATTAAAATCTGACTCGGGGAAAGCTGCTGCGATTTTCCTCCTCGCATTTCGTCCCTCACTAATCACTTTTCTTTTTAATACTCCCTGCCTGGTGATACAGTGGGAGAAGCCCTTTGCAAACAGCAGCCTCATTAAAGCCCCACACTACAGTTCACAGGGATTACAGACAGGCACCAAAAATGAAGGGATGCTGCCCTTTTGTCCCAGTTAGAGCAGCTGGGACCAGTTCATCACTGGATGGGTGTAACCCAAAACTGTGGATTCCAGAGCCTTCCAGGCCATTGCCCACAAACTGTTCTCAACAGACCATTGACACCCTCTGCCCAGAGCAGCCCTGAGCCCTCAGGCTGGAAACTGGGTGTTCAGAGGCCTGGGAGATAGGAGGGTGCTCCTGTCCTCACCCCCAGGGTGGAACTCCCCGCCCTGAGGGAGGGACTGGGCATTCCTGCCTCAACTGGAGGAGAGACAATCTTGGGGGCTTGGGACTTTTTTAACCACTCGTGGGATCCAGAGAAGGACTGAGACCACCACTCTCAACCAGACTGAGACCATCACTCTTGCCCAGACTGCACCAGCCTCTCACCAACAGGTTTTTCCCTCTCCTTTTCCTTTGGACTCAGGGGGCCCAACAAACCCCACTCTGTTCCTGCCCCAGGGTGCTGGGTTATACATTTGGGGTTTGTGGGTTACAACCAACTGTTTGCCTGTATAATCATATTTATTGTATTATTTTATTAAATTGTTATTCTGATTTATAATCTCTCCTTTGAGTTGGGTTCATTTCCCCTGCTGGTTTACCTTTAAACCAGCACACCTTTAAAAAGTGCATCTCCCCCCTCCAGTACTCTGGAAGAACAAGTTCCCTGCTGCCTGTAATTTCTCTAAACAGGTGAAGAATCCATTATAAAATATCCCAGCCAGCCCGTGCTCATTGTAATCCCCTGTACCTGGTGCCATTAGCCATGCACGGGGGTAATGAGGCAGGCAAAGGTTATTCCCGGGGCCAGGCTGGAATGATGAGGGGCTGCCAGAGCAGGAGACTCACCCCGGGCTATCTGAAATTGAAATTTTGGGCTTAAATTAATAACTCGACATGAGCCCAGACAGTAATGCTGCCTGTCCCCTGCAGGGCTGAAAATGTCTTTTGACATTAATAAAAAAAGAAAAAAAAAAAAGGAGGGGGTGTTAACCTGGGCAGACAAGAGAGAGAAGCAATGCACTGGGCTCTGCTGATGCCACGGGAATGTGGGAGGTGGGAAACACATGGAAAAAGGCCCTTCCTTGACTACCTGACAGGCCAAGTGAATACCCAGTGAAGGGTAATAAATCCCTCCACCCTTCCTGACACCTGAAGGATTTGTTTTTATCACCAACAAGGGAAATTGCCTCGTTGTCTTCATTATTGTAACAGCACCAGGAACGTTCTGAGGTGTTTTACAGAGCAGTTTAAAAAAAAAAACAAACCAAGCCTTGCTCCCAGAGCTGAAGGCTTTAGTCTCTGGAACTCAGTGGATGAAAAACACGGGTTTTTAAATTGAGAGGAGATTTTAAAGCTATTAACTGTATTTGTCTTCCTTTTTTACAAGGCAAAATGCATTTAATGCCAGGCTGCACAGCCTGAGTGACTGTGGGCTGGGACAGGAAGAATTGCTGGTCTGTCCCACTGTGCACATTTACACAGCTGGACACATCTGCAGGAGCCACATGAAGAATATTCACAGGAACTGGGACTCAAAATAAGTTATTCCTATTCCCAGTTCAGTTGCAGAAATTATGAGTGACTTGAGCGAGTTTCTGCCAAAAGAAGGAACATTTTCCTCCATCACAGAAATTTAACAAGCCAAGGCAGTTATTTTACCTCACATCAACTGAATGCACACCCCTCCTCCCCTGCAGAGCTTCAATTAGGGTAAATGCATTTATTCCTTCAGAACTTTTCTGCTCATCACCCATCAAGCTGAAGAAAAAGACCAAAAGAATGGTTTTTATTCCCTTCCCTGAAGTGTTGTGTTCATGAGCCTGGAGTGGGAAGGGCCTCGTGCAAGGCACAGTCCCATGGGATCAGAGCTCCAGAAACACCCAGGGAAGGGGATGGACACATCTCCTCCCACTCCCACCCCGTGCTCCTCCTTTAATTCCTCACACTGTGGGTTGTGAAACCTGGTCCTATTGTCACACTGAACTCTGCCTTGTCAGGACAGCTTTGTCACTCATAAATATTGCAATGAGAACCAAAGGCTGCTCATGAAAGATTGATTCCTGGCAGTTCACTGACCCTTCCTTCGAGGCCTTTTATTCAAATTAGAGTAAACCCATCCTAGAAATCCCAGCATTAATTGTTAATATTACAGGCTGCTGAAACACAGAGTCCTCGAGGAGCAGAGATCCAGGGCTGGCTTAAAGTGATACATCCCAGCACAAATTAAAGGCAGTCAACAGAGCTGGAACACCTTAATTCTCACACTCAGAACCAAAATGAGGCCTTTAATGGACCTTCCATTAATGTCATTAGTGTCCACATTATTCAGATGGTTGGGTGGGACATAAAAGTTCATCCAGTGAACAGTATTAATTTAATAGTATGTTACATACAAAGAAAAGTATTTCAATATACAACCAAGTCCTGGAAAAGCTCAGCCACTCAGTCAGATGCTGCCTGCTTGCTTCCCCTCCAGACACACACCAAATAACTCCTCTGAGGTGCTCACTGGCCTGACTCCTTTTGGAGGAGGTGAAAAAGCAGCAGAGCTTTAGAAACCAGGGTGCTCAGGAGTTAAAGGGGGTATCTCTGTCAGAGCTTAATCTCCAAGGAACTCCAGGGGTTTATAACCAGGAAAGCTCAGTCCAGATAAGGAAATAATGAGCAGATCATTTTTCTCTGGCTTGGAGCAATCTCAAGAAGGAATATCCCACTGGGGCTGAGCTGATCCCAGGGGAGGGCTGGCAGAGAGCTCTGATGTGAAGAGCCCTGGCACAGGCAGCAGAGGGGACAGATTATTACCTTTCTTCTGCTTGGTTTGGTGAAAACACTTCACTCCCTGCTGTGTGACCAGCCCAGCCCCAGGAACCTGAGCCACTGAGCCCCACAACCTCTTGTACAAACACCACCCTGGGCCTGAATCTGCCAGGACCTTTGGCACTGTAAAGCACCTGATGGGTGCCAGGAAAATCAAACAGGATGCCCTCAAACAGCTCTGAAGACAGGGAGCAACTGCTCAGCAGATGTCACAGCCTCCCAGCCTCACTCTCTGCTGTGTCACCCTCTGGGACTTCAGTGGGTAGCATTTAAATGTTCTGTTTCAATTAATTCATTCAGCAGTTCTTAAAATCACTGCCCCCACCCCGACAGGCAGGAATGTGGCTGGAAGGACCTGGCTTTTAGCTCAAGTCCACGGGCTACATCTTGAGTGGTGGGGAATAAGAACACTGTGATAGACTTTTAATCTGTCACTGAGAAGGTCACAGGGGGGAGAACCCTCAAGGACAGTCAAGGAGTGGGAATGGCAGAGAAATCCAGAATATCTGACGTGGCACGGGCTAAACTCCTGATCCTGGGGGGGATGGACTCGGGCTGGGTTAGAGAAAAGGCCACAAGCCCACGACTGCCTGAGCCTTGTTGCAGCAGCTGCCAGTGGAATGGGCAGATCTGGGCAAAGAAAAATGCACTGGGACCCTCTGCCCACAAATTAATTCAACCTTGAGTCACCCAGGTCAAACACATCAGCAACTGGACAAGGTTTGAGCTGGTGACCAAGAGGCAAAACAATCCCCCCAAACCATCCCTCTGCTCTGGGTTCCTGCACGTTGCCCACTGAGGAGCCTGTTCCACACCCCACAAGGAAAAGCAACACAAAACACTTCGAGGGATTATATTTTTTTTTCCCTTTCCCGCAGCAACAAGTGGTTGAACACCCATTTAAATATTCAGCAGTGCCAGTGTTGTGCCGTTTAGTCTCCTCACGTTGGCACTCCCTGCAAACACTGGCTCAGTTCACCTCAGATTTCCCAGCAGAAATAACACGAGTCTGGTGTGAACTGAACATTTGTGATAAGCAAACTTCCTCCTGCTGCTCAGGAGCTGAAACCTGAGCCCAGGCAGAACACACAGCTCCCTTTTCCAAACGGCTGCTGCTCCCAGGCCCCTGCAGGGACCAGAAGCCTCATGGCTGAGCACCTGCTCTCCCAAATTCTGCCCCTTCCAGCTGCTCAGGAACACCCTGAGAACACCCACTGCTGGGCTGAGGTGTGGGGCACAGGGCAGAAGAGTGATTTAACTCCTCCCAGTGCCAAGGAATGGAGAAAATCTCTGTGCGCAGAGGAAGACACGGGGCTCTTGTCCACACACAAGCACAGGAAAGCACCACTGCTGCTCCTGGAAACATTTCCCACTCGTTTCTCCCCAGCAGGGACTGTTGTTGCTGCATCAGACCCGGAGGGGATGCGGGGGAAGTGGAGAGGAGACGAGCGAGGAGTTGCCAAGAAGACATAATAAATTCACTTTTCTGACACAGGACCAAGCTTGCCATTAAATGTCAAGTGCTGGATTAACAGCTGGAGGGGAACAAATCTCTGCTTCAACCTCTGGGCTCTGAGCAATAGATAGCAAAAATCCTCCCCCAGAAAGGCTCCCTCTAAATGGCAAACTGCTCCTGCTCGGGTTTCGGGCTGGAGCTGACAGGGGACTCACAGCTAATCACAGGCTGCTGTTCCCCACAGCACCTCTGCTAACAGAGCTGGAAACAATCACTTTGCATCCTGACAGGTACCAGCCAAAGTGATGCAGCGTGTCGGCGGCACCAGAACAGGGAATGAGACAGAGCTGAGCTCAGGCAGCACACCAGGCACGAAGGATCCACATTTAAACCTTGCCCCAGCCAGCCCCAGACTTTAAATTGAGAAAGGAAAATTAAGATGAGCAAATTCACAGCTGGTTGGGCCAACCAAAGGGCCAGAGGAGGCGGCACCTGGGAGTGAACACCCTGAGGGTCTCCCCCTGTAATTCAGAGATGCCACCTTCCCCTCTGCCCCAAAATTTAGGGGAAAGTTTTGCCTGCTGCCCTGCAGAGGCTCAGCTGGGTCCCTTCTGCCCTTGTGCCTTCCCTGCCCTTGTGTTTTCCCCTCCAGGTGAGGCAGTGAACAGTTCAGAGACACGTCCAGCTCTGCAGAGCCTCCCCCGTGGACAGTCCAGCCCGAGGTGATGCTGCTCAGCACAGATAAAATGCCACCAAAATTAACAGGGACTTTCTTCCTTCCTTCCTTAATTTTTATATTTTTTTTCCCCCCATCAAGGAAGCCCATTGAAATTCAGCATCCATCCCAGTGAAGCACTCTGGTGCTGGGTGACCTTTGGGTGACATTTGCTTTGCATCTGTGCACCAGGAGAGACCAAGGCAGCCTTTAACGAGTCCATAACCCAGCCCTGGCCCTGGCAGGGAATGGGAACAACTGCTGGGATGGGTGGAATTCTCAGGGCACTGGAAGGCTCCTTAAATCAAAGCCCTGAACAGAGAAGTGAGGGGCAGAACCACAAATTTACTGATCATTTGTTTCTGCATGAGCATAATTCCAGCCTGAGAGAGTCCCTGCATTATGGTGTCATTGGCACCAAATAAAAGTAAGAATTGTTTAGAACACTTGACAAAAACCAGAGTTACCTTGTAGGCTACCAGCTTTGTATATTTAATGTATTTAACCTATTTTTATTCTACTTCCAAACCAGTCTTAGTTCCAACAAGTGATTCCTCCTGCTTAAAATGGGAAGTGAAAGACAAGAGAGAGGTGGAGCAAACCCCAGTACAGCCATGAAACAGTAGAGACAACAAAAATAATCCAGTTTCCAAAACTTTTATAAATCATCAATGGGTTGCTATTTGGACAAGTTCTGCCGGATTCTTGACTTTTAAAAAAAAATAAAATAAAGATAATGAGAAAATTAAGCCTTTATAGCAAGCTCTCACAGCCTGGGTTTTCAAAACACTTCTGTAAATAGAATTATCTGCTTCAGAGACATTAAACCCACCAGTGGAATCTCTTACATTACCACATGGTGAACATCTGACCTCCAACACTGGGAAATAATGAAAAATTAATGGATCCAGATGTGCCAATCCTGGCAATGGCAGATGTTCATTTTACACACCATTTAGAAATCCCCAGTGCATTTGAGCACACGGTGATAAAACCACTGAATAACAGGAAGGAAAGGAGCAGTGCTGTGAGGTGACACCTGCAACTTCCCAGCACAGGGAAATGCAGAGATGGGTGTGCAAGGGATCCCACCAGGAACAGGGCACTCCTATGGCAGCAGCTTTAATTCAAGGACTTTTTCAGGAACTCTTAGGGTTGTTCCCAACAACTTCATCCAGGTCATTCCTGAAGGTTCCAGCACAAACCAATAAGTGACAAATGACCTGATGACTCCAAACTCACCCCTCCATTAGATATTTGCCCAGCTGAGTCTATTCCTCTGCCATTAACCACCTTCAATCTTTTTTTCCTCCTCTTGCTACTGGAGCTTTTGTGGAGATTGTTTTCCCTCCATTCTGCTTGTCCAACCTGGCCCTTCCCTCCTGATGAGAATCAGATCAACCTGTCCCTTGCCAGCCGAGCTTGTCACGCCCAGGGAGAGTTTTACTAGATCATAAACCCACAGAATCCCCCAGTATTTAAGGGAGAGCTCTCATTCCATCATCAAGGCTCTGCACACAGCCCTGGCAGTCCAGCAATCCCTCCCTGGGCAGGAAAGCTCTGGAACAGCTGCTCTGTGGAGTGTCCAGCTGCCCAGTGGTTGCTCTTTCCCCTGGGATTCACAACCCCCTTCCCTCTGGGAAGGTGGATCTGCAGCCCCCACCTCTCCTCCTCCTCCCTGGGAAGCTCTGACCCTGCAGAGCAGCATCTGTTTGTGTGATGCTGAACAATTTGTTGTGTTACATCCTGAAAGCCTCTGACTAAGGAGCTTATTTATGCTCCGTGCTCTGGTAACAACTCTGATGAACAAACTCCGGGAGCAGGGAGGGAAAATGGAAGCTGATGGTGTTTGAACATCACCTCGGTGCTGACTGCACAAAGCTCAGCCTTTCAGAAGCAATTCTGCCCCTGTGTTTTTGATTTTGCAAACAGTTGACAAAGCCACAGTTCTATTGACCAGGCAGGTTCGATTAAAATCCTGTATTAAAATGTTCCCCGGGGCTCTCAGTTATCCTGTCCCTCACCTGGAGGGTTTCAGATGGTGCAGATCCATCTTGGTAACTGAAATACAGGCCAATTCCCTGCTCTATCTGGGTCACCATCCATCTTGTCTCTCGTGTTGGCTGGTTCCAAGTGAGCCAAAGAGAGAAGGCACAAGCAAGTTCTCAAATCATGTCTCGGGTGGTGCTGCAGAGGAACACACAGAGCAGAGCCCAGAGAGCACAGGGGGTTCCTCCTCAGCCCAACAGAGATGGTGGTTGCCTTCCAGGGTGAAAAACAGGAGGAGCAACATCACTGAAAAGGGGAATAAACCAAATCCGAGCTCAGTGGTTTGAGAGGGAAACTCCTGAGCCCCCCCCGTTCCCTTCTGGGCTCTGAGTGCAGGGTCCAGGGGCAGCTTCCAGGGCAGTGCCTCGTCCTGCTGGGTGTGATTTCCCTCCCCTGTAAAACAGGGCACACAGCAAAGAGCTGAGAGCAGGACAGAGAGCCAGGACTGCAGTGCAGGCACAGCCTCATCCAAGGTCACACATTTCGCCCGGGGCAGAGCAGGGACCAGGATGACAAGAGGCTCCCTGGTGAGTGCAGGCACAGACCTGAGGAGACAGGAGAAGGAGCAGAGAGCCTGAGTTCCCAGCCCAGGGGGAAGAGGGGATTGCAGGGACAGTGGCCTGGGATGCCCTGGGAAGGCTCATCCCTCACTCAGCAGCTCTTCACTGGGCATTAACTGCAAAGACTTATTTACCCAGTTTATGGGCAGTAACACCATGATTTATCCATCCTCAAATGAAAAAAAAAAAAACAACCAAAAACCAAAAAAAGAGTCCAATTTCTCATCCGAGATCAGAAGAGAAACAGGGAAGGGGCAAATCCTTTGAGCATAAACAGACTGCACTATTTATATATGAAAATGTTTTCTGCATCTCTAAACTTACCATGCCCAAGTACTTTAATTAATTGCAGAGGTTGCTATGGTAACACTCCTAACTCAATTATAGCTCCACAAAGAGGTGCAGTGCACTCCTGACAGGGAAGCAGGTAACTCGTGCTGAGAGTGAAGTGGGGGGCAGGCACAACTGCAGTGGGTTTCTGCAGATCTGACCCCCAGCATCCCAGAAACTTCAATTATCCCCCGGTTCCACCCACTCCTCACCCCTCCTGAGGGATGGCACCCACAGGAGGCTGAGCAGCAGCACCTCAGCGGGCAGAGCTCAACTGCCTGACCCTAAAAACCTGCTCTGGCACAGACTTTCACTCTGCAAAAATCAGCCTCTTGCCTGTACCTCAGTTCCCACCTGTAAAACCAGGGCAGCACTGCCCCATTCCTGAACAACTGAGAGGCAAAAATTATCATCAACTGCCCCAGCTCAGCATGGATAAGGTCTGTCTGAAGGTTACCACCAGATTAATGATGCTAAAGATTGAGGGTTTATGGCCAGATTTCTCCCCCACCAAATACTAAAGGAGTTACTGGTCCAGGCTGGGGACCAGAGAAGACCCTAAAGCCTCTCAAAGACCCAATTCCTCCCCTGCCTTGCACCAAACCCTCTGCACCACAAGCACCATTCTGCCTCCAGATGTTTCAAAAGCAAATGCAATATTCCCCATTTGTGCCAGGGCACTGGGTGGTCAACAGGAAAGGAAAGGGGAAGAAATGACATTTCCTCTCAGCACTATCACCTGGAATCTGTGCACTGACCACCTTCACCTCCACTGTGAAGATCCTCCTGCCCCTTGGCCGGGGCTCTGTGCTCTCCATCCCTGCCCTGCTCAGCTCTTCACTCCCCTGGCACCTTTTCCAGGGCTGCACTCACCTGACAGAGGGGACACTGCCTGTCCAGCCCGTGTGTCTGTCACCCCTTGTCCCAGATGGGCTTTTAGTCACCCTGCCAAATATTCCTGTGCCCCTCCCCAGCCCCTGTCACTCGCAGGGAGTGTCCTCTTCTCCCACTTCACATCCAATGCCTTGTTGGACACTTCTAAAGGTGTCTTTAGTGAGGCTCGGGGATATTTCTCACCCTCTCTGCCCTTGTCCTTCAAGGTCACAGGCAGAGGCTTCAGCTCCTTTCTGAAAGGTTAAATGCAAGTTCCAGAAGAGGAGCTTGAACTTTGGAGAGCTAAAGCAGAACAAACCAACCCCCGCCGAGGACACAATGCTGTGATGTGAGAGGCAGTGAATGGGGAGGATAAACCAGCAGCTGGAGGAGCTGGACACGAAACAGCAGCTCCCTGCCCCAGCAACAACTTTATCTGCCTTTGCAAACCAACTGCTACTTTTTCACGCCTTTTCCCCAGCCTGCCCTGCTCTGAAGAGCATCGCTGCCCTGCAGAGCAGGAACTTGCCAGAGGCTTTTTTACTCCAGCAAAGCCCCCCACCAGCTGTGCCTGCGCTCCCTGAAGGATACACAGTGTTAACTCTTCAGAGATGGCATTTTCCAGCCTGTCGGGCAAATAGATGCTTCACTCAAAGTCGGAGTGTTCAGAGGTTGAACAAATTTTCCTCTCCTGCCCGGCTTTCTGCACCCCTGTTATTCTCTGAGGGTTGAGATTTGCCCAGTTCAAAGGCTCCCACTCTTCAGGAGAAAAGATTTTGACTTTGTTTTTTATTCTCTCCTTTTTTTTTTTTCCCTGTGCCCCTTGTTTTTCTCCCTGGCCCTTTCAATTTGCTGGGTTTGCAGCAGACGACTGCACGGTTCAGAGGGTTTACACACACACACACACCCTGGAATTCAGGCTCAGGGGTGTTGTATCCCTGCTGGGCTTCCAGTTATTCAACCAAAAAACTGTCACAGCACAGCTTAACCGTGCAGCACCTCTAACCTGAACCCCAGGAATCCAGACTCCCACTCTGGAGCATCGATCCTGCACCGTGAGCCGACAGTGACCCTAAAAATCAGTGATGCCCGTTCTGCATCAACTTCATTTTGAAATGCTTCAAAAATGAAAGCATTTTTGGTTTTTTTTGCTCTACAGCCTCGTCCTCACGCAGTTGTGGTGACTGGATGTGATTTTTGCCCTGGCAGGGTTCGTGGGGCTGACAGGGGATGAGTCCGTGCCTCCCTGGCAGAGCTGCAGCCTCGGGGGGCCCCCAATTATCAAGGTTAGTTTAGCACAGGATCTGCTCCAGCACATCAGACAGGACTGGACATCTCTGAGTTCAGGTATTTCTGCAAATTCAGGGGTGAGCAAAGGTTTGTAATTGTTTTATTAAAACATGGGAGGATTCCTCCTTGCCAGCAGATTGGTGACTACATTGGGGTCACCAGTGAAAAGAGCTGTGGACACTGGGATCTTCCCATATATTTTTTGATTTCTATTTATATGTGTAAATAAACACATAAAACAGACACTGGGTTAAAATAGGTGTGAAAATGGTAGATCAGATGCTTCCATTTGCAGTTCTCATTATTCAAGAGCGAGGGAGATCAGTGGACCAGAAACAAGGCAAACCTACAAAGCCCAGCACATGTTCTGTGCTATTTGCTGAGCAGCATTAATCAGATGTCAAAACTCCAAACAGATAAAACCCCAAACCCAAGCTACTTACAGGAACAAGGAGAAACTTCTACCTTTGCACCACTTGAAGGAAAGAGAAGAAAAACTGACCTTGCTTCAAGGCATAAATCGACCTCTGAGGGATCAGGGTTTTTCCTGCAAGGAGGCCTTAATTAAAAAGTGCACAAAATCACTCTGCAACGTAATTGTTAGTGGTAGCCACTATTGGAGAGGTTATTAAATTAAAGCACTACCAACTCAAAAGTGCCATATGGCCATTCCCACGCCACCAAAGAAATAATTTTTACACATCCAGGGCTTTAAGTGGATTACAGTGAATAGGTACAGTTGGGACAAACCCCACTATTACTCTGGGAAGCACTGAACACCTCTCATATTTTACCAGGAAATTTGGAAAAGCAAATACAAGGATACTGAGAATCCAGCAGATGCCACAAAAAATAAAGGTCACACAGGAAGTTGAGATCACAGGATTATCCCTCTCCCATCTCCATCTCAGTCCTGGTTTTTTTATATGAAAAGAAAAGTCTGTGGAAACTTGAAGCTCAATACTTTAAAGGGAGATGCTCATCTACATCAACAGCACTGCCCTTGGAGCATCAATCTTTGAATAGAAACCTCTGTGTGAACCTAACACTTGATCCCACACTTTGATTTAGTAAAGAATTATATGCACAGCATCATCTGCGGATTTAAAGGGGTTCTGTAAAGGGATTTTCAGCAAAGCCAGTGAACAGCTCTGCAGAAATTGTCTCAGCCCAGGTAGAACAAAGGCACGTGTTGGTTGGATCCTGTAACAAATGCTAATAGCCCAGGCAGCACTGCCCTGGCTCAGCTGACCTTATTACTTACCAACAGCTCATCTATAATGCATTTAACTCAAGTTCTTCCTGTTCTAATGAATTAACTGCACTCCAGTGGACTGCCACTGAGAACTTGTTTGGGAAAATAGCTCCAATAAAAATCACATCAATAATAACACCTCCAAACCATTTAACACTTGGGAAATGCTTTAACAGTGATTTTTTTTCCCCCCCACCTTCTCTTGTCAGAAGGTCTTCAGAGGACAAAAACATCCCATGATCATCCTTTGTAAATTGAGTGCAATGCTTTCTTTAAAAAGTAAAAAAAAAACAACCAAGAAATAAATAAGAAAAATTAGGCCCACAACAGGATGCAATTTATTCTTCAGGCTCAGAATTTGATGTCCTTACACCACTTAATTACTCCACAGGAGTGAATTTGCTTTAACAGCTGCTGACAGCAGATGACATTTGCATCACGATTTTCTCCAAAACTTTTGAGAGGCATTCAGCTTTTTTAAAGGTAATGCTAAGCTGGTATTTAGATGAATCTGCCGAAAATGATGGTGCTGCCTAATTGTTTTCATGAGATCACCCAGTGAGATCCTAATGCATTATTTATCCTCCTGGATGGGCAAACCACCCTGCTAAGTGCAGTATGAATATATAACCACAGTGTTCCTTGTCCTGGGTAAACTGAGGATCTCAAGTGAAGGAAGCACTTGCAGCATATGCTTCATCTTAAAAACATGTTTTAAACCTCCCTGAAGTCAGCCTTGCTTTTGTAAAACATATTTATCACCCGTCATGCAGGGCACAGGGTGTCCCAGGGAGCTGGGATGTCATTCTGGGCTGCCCAGGAACAAAAATCATCATTAGCAGCTCAAAAGAGCCAAACCTGGGCATGAACCAGGGAGGGGAGAGCAACTGGTGGATAAACCTGGCAGGGATTTCATAGTTATTCCTCGTCTCCCTCACACACACCCACCCCAAAGCTGGGTGATTACAGGAACAGATGTAGAGCTCTAGAAAGCCAGTGAATCAATGCACAGTTAAATTACACAACCCGTGAAAAAAATCAATGGGGCCGCGAGATGTAACACCGGGATATAAAAATCCTGCAAACAATAAATAAAGCAGAGCCATATTTAGGGACTGTCTGAGCTATTTATCTGAAGCAGAGCTTGGCCACATTGTTTGCACCTCAGCAAATTGCTATCAGAAAATAAAGGCCCACGGTGTTGCTGTCCAGATCTCCCATCTTCCCATTTTCCCCTTAAATGCCAAATATCCCCAAATTTACAGCAATTCCCTTGTTTCTGAATGCAGCACAACCCTGAGAGGCCACTGCAGCACAGCCACCACTTCCATCAGAATCAGTGCTGGAGGGACAGGATATCTCTGGCAATCAAATCAGACCATCCCACTCAAAAGATGCCCAGACTTCCAGGGGTAACAGCTCAAATACCTCAGAGCTGTTGTTTTAAATCCTGCTTTTTCTTTTTCCGAGACAAAGGAAGAGAAAGAGAACTGCAGTCAGATTAATGTGTATTTATAGAACTCACTGATTGCACTATTTATTCATACCCCTTCTGGAAACTCAAATCAGACCCCGTTTCCTTGAGGGGCTCAAATTCCTCTCCCCTGATTCATGGGGAACGTTTTCCTGAGCTGCCTCTGAGCCTCCCCGTGCCCTCACTGATTGCAGTGGCACAACCCCACACACCTCCATTCCTGCCCAGCTCTCAGTGCTGCTGTGGAGGCCACGAGCCTCCTGCCTGGTATTTGAAATGATTTCAGGATCCTCTGCCTTGAGCAGGTAACGCTCAGACCCACAGGTTTCCATCCCACAGCTCCCCATCCCACAGCTGCCCCATCCCACAGTTTTCCATCCCACAGCTCCCCCATCCCACAGTTCCTCCATCCCACAATTCCCCATCCCACAGCTGCCCCATCCCACAGCTCCCCCATCCCACAGCTCCCCCATCCCACAGCTCCCCCATCCCACAGCGAACTCAGGTTTCCAGGCTCGGGTTTCCTGGATGCTTCCTCCCAGCTCAGCTGTGGGATGGAGATTGAAGCCACGTCAGGCCCCTTTTTTTCCAAATAAACTCATTTTCCAACCCATTCAGGAGCCTCTCCAATGCCAAAAGGAGGAAGGGGAGGCAGCTCTGGGCAGTGCTGCTGCAGCCCCTGGGTGTGGCACAGGGGGACAAAAACAGGACAGGGGCTGTGCAGCCCCATCCAGCAACGAGAAGGGGGCAGAGGAAAACCCCCCTTTTCCCTGGCTCCCAGACCAGTGAACATTTTGTCCAGCACAAAGCTGGAGAGCTCAGGATTAGTGATGCTGAATAACCCCACACCTCTGTTCAGCCCCCACCTCCAGACACCAACACGAGCCCCGGACCCTCTCCTCATTATCATTTCATAAATTGCAGGGTTTGAGGCTTGTTTGTGTTATAGCTGCTGATGTTGGAGTAACACTTACCCCGAAGCTTTCATAAAATTTTCAGCACTGCTATTATTTTTAACCTGCTGCCAGAGGCAAATCTCCCAGCAGAGCACGGCTACGAGGGGTCACCCAATTCCTCCTGGCAAACAAACCCCACGGCCTCAACAGGGCAAACAAACACCAGGAAAAGAAGGGCAAAGCACTTCCCCCCGCCAGTGCCACCAGGGTGGAACATTGTCCCAGTCAGGACTGCCCTCACCCCCACCAACCCCAATGGTTAAGGAGAAAAATTAAACAGTAAAATTAAACAGCTTCCCACGTGACAGTGGGATGTTTTTACACATTCTGGGTTAATGCCTCCTGTTCTTGCTACGCTCCAATCCTCCAAATTCATCCTCTGATTCAAATTGGTCCACGGAAATAGCAGGTCCTTTTGAAAGCTCAATTTGAAAGATCATTAAAACGTACAAAAAAGACTTTATCTGTTGGGGGAGAAAAAAAAATAAATCTGTACACAAAGGAGGGGGGAAGAGGAGATCTCACACATGGAAAATGACAGTATTTTCTACCTTAACCTCTTCAGCTGGAGTTGCTAAGTAACCATGACACACCACTGTGTATTCTCTGCAGTGTCTGGTCCACAGCCTGACAGTTTGATTAATTCTTCCCAGTACCAAACCCGCTTGGTGAATATTTTAAATACTTAAGAATTTAATGGGTGGGGGAAAGACAAAAGAAAAAAAAAGCCACAAACCCCCCCCCCCCCGACCAATCTATAATTTATAAATTAAGTTTTGTTACTAGGCTGCCATATTTAGATGGGAAACCAAAACCCTATTCCAAGAGAAGAAGGGGATATATTGTAGTGGTTTCTTCTTCCAACTACTTTGCCTCACACACCAGTAAACGCATTTCTCCAGCCTCCAAAACATGCATATTTAATGATGGGTCCTGCACATCAATGTCTGTAAGGACACAGTAAAAGAGAAGCCCTGAATTGTCATTGCATTGTCCCCTGAGCCTCCACATTTCCCTGGGAGGAAGTTTGAGAAAAACCAACAAACATTTCTGATCTCATCTCTCTGCACCAGCTCCTGCTCCCAGAGTTCCACATTCCACGTCACAGAAACAGAAATTCCCTTTGTGTTCCCATTGTGATGCAATTCTGTCACGCTTGCTAAGTACAATTTCACTTGATTGACTAATTAGGCACCGCAGATTCCCAGTGTTGGAGCAATCCAGCTGTCTGGGCACGTTAAATATTTCCTCTTCTCACTCTGAGGAACTTTTCCAGAGGCTCGAGTGCCTCCTTCTCCAATGGGAAATGCTTTCCTAGCATGGGATTTTGAATGTACCCTGTGGTTTGCTAAAACCAGAGCTTTAGGTGTTTTTCCCAGGAGTGTTCCCTGGTGGGAAGATGATAATCCTGGAAATGCCTTGTCCTACCTTTTACTCCAGTAATTGTCCTGCTCCACTGCCTCAGACATCTAAAGACACTGACAAAACCAAGAACACTGGACTCAAACATGATCAAAATTACATTTTTGGTCCCTTCACATTGTCTCTGGTCTCTCTACCAGCACAGCAAGTGCTGCTCACCCTGGAGAGCTGTGGGAACATCTCTGATGAATGAGGTGACACTTTGATGCTGTGAAAGGGCACAAGGACCTGCCAAGGCTCCCAGTCCTGCTCCTGGGCTCTCCCAGCTGCAGGGATGGCCCCTGATGTTCCCTGAGGGTCTGTCAGTCCTGTGTTTAATGGCCTGGCCCTGGCCCAGCCTGCCCTGGGGGGTTCTCACCCTGGAGCATCCCCTCAGCAGAGCATTTCCACCCCAAACTGGGATGAGACTTCCATACCCCTGAAGTGTGAGCCTGATAAACACTACACTGATATTTTGTTTATCTGTACATTTGATTTATACCCCAGTGCTTACAGATTTAAACAGATTTAAATGCTTTCTAAATCAGACCATAGAATTGAAGAATATCCCAAACTGGAAGGAACCCACAAAGATCATCAAGTCCAGCTCCTGGCTTGCCATGCCTGAGGAATCTCCACGTGACAAAGGTGTTGCCACCAAGAATCCACATCACCAGGAGACATTCTCACACCTCAGTGAACTTCTGATGTTCAGTGCCTGCCATGTATCTACGTCCTACTTCTTAATCCCTATTAAATTTGCATCAAATATGCACGATAACCCTACAGAAACATTGCCTGAGTTCTCACACTAAGCACACTGCCTGGCTGAGAGGTTTCCAAGTAATTAATCCAAAGCCTCACACTTGTTTTAACTGACACCCCCCCCATGTTTTATCCTTGAAAACACTGAGTACATTGTATTAAATGTTAACCACAGATGCTGCAAATCACCTCGGCTCTGCTGTGTCCCTCTGCATCTCCTCGGGGGGAGGGAGGAGGCCGAGAAAAAAGAAGTAATTCATTCACAGCAGCTGCAGGTGAGAGCCACAAGGTCCCTTTACCTGCAGGAGCTGTGGGCACAGCCTGGGCAGGGCTGGATGTGCTGCAGCCCTCGGCTCCTCCAACGCCAAACAAATTAATCAGAGGATAATTAAACATCCCGGACATCCCTGTGTTCAATAAGTGGGACATGCCCAGTGTCCCTCCACGTGAATTCCTCCTGATGAGGCACTTTCTGCTGCACCACAGAAACAAAGCCACGTCTCTGGGTGATTCAGTGCAGACCAGGCAATTAATTCCACTTCGCTGGGATTTTGTTTCAGAAGTTTGGTTTTATGAAAAAAAAAAAAAACAAACCCCAAAACTTAATTTAAATCTCCGGGTGATAACTGATAATGATTTTATTTGGCTCCCACTGGGGCAGGATGGGAAGTGTATTTTAGGACAAAATCAGAGCAGTTCATCTAAATACCTTCAGTGCTTTAATTCCTTCCACGAAGGTTGCAGATGGGTAGGGGGGAGATTTCCCACTCTCCATCCCCTCTCACCTCTACAAATCAGCTTTCTGACTGGGCTCCTGGTCACTGCAGAGCTGCCCACAGCCTGTATTCCCAGTGGAGCACACTTCTGCTGCCCTGCATTCCTCTGGCAGTTGCCAGGGACACATTTTCCCTTTTTCTGGATTAAAAAGGGCAATGGTTGCAAACCACCAAAGTGCAGCTGGAGAGAAGTCCAGCTCAGGAAAGTTTATGGTCAGAATAATCAAGGGCAGATGAAAGAGGACCAAAACCAGTGGGATGAGGGAAAGGAATTTAAAGCAATCACATTAAGAGGGTGTTTTAGCCCAGTCACCTTTTTGCCCTTCTCTCAGGAAGGCAGACAGGCCACCCTGGGAAAACTTGGGCTGTTTTGCAAGGCCAGATACTTTAATTTGTACCAACAGTTCCCATGTGGCTGGATTTACTCACTACTCACTTCCTCACAACAACAAACCCAGTAAAATCTTGGAGGACTGTGCAGAATTACTCGTTTTAAGGCAGCTGTTTCTTCAGATGCTCAGTGCTTTTTCTAGTGCTTAATGAACAAATTACCTTCAAAGCAAGAACAGGAGGATGAGGAGACAAAGCCACCTGCACTACATTGAGTTCTGTGGCCCCTTTTTCCTTGAGCTCCCCTGGTAAAGACTCTGATGCTGTAAATGGGAAAGGAGTGGAATGTGTGTGCAAAGTGATTTCAGAGCATCTTCCTCTGCTGAAAACAGAGCCCTGCTGCTGTAAACTGGCAGGGGGAAAAGAACCTTTCCTTTCTTCACCTCCCCAGCTGGAAATCCCTGCTCAGAGCACCACACACAGGGGGGTGAGTTAAGAGCTCAACACCCAAACCCAACTATTTCCTGTTTCTGAATCCCAGGTTCTGGCATTCCCCCTGGTCCCAGAAGGTCTAATACATATGCAATCCCTTTAGCTAATGACATCGTTCCAGATTGAATACTCAAAAGGGAAAAAAAACTATTTTCGGTTCCAACAGCAAAAAAAAAAAAAAAAAAAAAAAGGCAGGGAAAAATAAAAGGTATTGCTCTAATTCAAGGAAATATGTGCAGCTGGATCAACATTTCTATCAAAAAAATCCATAGCAAGAGTAAAAAGACTTGCCTTGTGCTAAATTTATGTAAATAACAGAGGCAAAAGAATGAATATTCATGTACCACGTGCTGCTTAATGGGCCACTACCTTCTGTCGCAGGGCTCTCGCTCCGGGATGGGAAGTTTTCGGATGCAATGAGTTCGGAATTCAGAGGGAACCTCCCACTGCTGCTCCCGGGCCGGACAGGACCTTTCCCGGTCCTGACAGCTGAGAAATATCCTCACTGCAGGGCCCTCCTGGGACTTCCAGCTGCCTCCCCTCCCTGGATAAAGCACTGGCCACCTCACCCAGTCATTCCTGCCACCAGAGACCCTGGGAAAAGCCCACTGGAGTGACCAGGAATTCAGTTTTCTTTCCTCAAGAAATAAGGCAGCAGGAAAGGGGTGCTCGTGTTTGCTGTCAGACCCATCACAAGAGGCCATAAAAGCCAGAAAAAGAACCTGGATTCAGGTTGGCTGATCACAAAATATTGTGTGCTCAAAACTCCTGATTATCAGGACAAGTGCTGCAGTAGCTGATACACAACCAAGCTCAATTAACCCTAATTAGTTCAGAGTCATGCTACAAAAAACTTAATTAGCAGTTACTGGATAGAGCTCAGAACATAAATAACAGTTGGTTGTGAGCTGTACTTAAGGATCTTGTGCTGACAAAGGAGGGGGGGAGAGGAAATGAAGGGCTCCTCTGTGGGGACCAGGAGCTGGTGCTGGAGATGTTCCTCTGGCATTTGGGTACAGAACATCAAAGGTCTGCAGGGTATCACCCAGAAAACTTAGGCCCAGGATTTTATTTTTATAACCTGCTACATGATTTGCACCTTCCTTCACACCAAGCTGTAAAAATCCTGCCTGTTTCTCATCTACTGAAAAAAACTCTGCTGAACTTCCTTTACCAAAAATCTCCACCTTCACCCCAAGCAGGGCCTGGAGGGTCCCCTGCTTTTAAAAAGCTCCTGCTCATCCTGGCACAAAGGTGGTGCCCTGGGCCTTACAAAACCAAGGGAAAAACTGATTTCTCTGCCCAGGAGAACTTGCAGTCTGATGTCAAAACAAGCAGCCACTCAGCATGTTTTTATAGGAACACACATTGAAACAGTGACTCAGAGCAGGTTCTTTAACCTCTCCAAAGAGCTCGGCTTTAGTTTTGCTCTTTAGAAGCTTTCAACGTGTTTCTTTCCCTGACAGAACAGGAAAACATTGTTTTCCAGTGCAGAAAGAAGCTGGTTTTCACCTCCAGCAGTGGTTGGGCTGTTCTGTGCTCACTGGAGGAACCCCACATCCCTCCTCTCCGAAATGCTTTGATTTCTTAAGAAGTTGCACGGATAGAGGGTTCCTTTATTGTGTGTTACCCCTGTCAGAGGTCAGAGTTTTGAGCTTTAGATGGAAAGGGGCCTCTTCCTCTTCTTCTTCTGTGTGAACACCAAATGCCACCAGTGCTGATGGGATGGGGAGAGAGAATATTACCTGGAGAATCCTCCCAGCAGAGAATATCACCTGGAAAACCCTCCCAGCAGAGAATATTACCTGGAGAACCCTCCCACCCTCCAGAGCCTCCCTTCTCTGCTGCCTTCCTGCACATTCACCCCCCCCCAGCCCACATCCCTTATTTCCTGATCCTGAGCTGTCTGAGCATCATTTTCAGGCATGAAAAGCTTTGCTGGAGAGGGAGAGATGCCATCTGCAAAGCCCCTTGCTGATACTCTGCTCATCTTGATGCCCTTTCCTTAATCCTCTTCAAGGCTTTTGCAGATCTTCTGAAGGCAGCAAATGAAGATTTTTCATGAGGTGAATTTGCCTCTGCCAGCCTTAGAGCCCAGGTTCATTTTTCCTGCCTCTTTTAGGGGTTTTCAGTGCTGGGGCACAATGAATCTTGCCCGTGCTCAGGAAGCTCTGCTGCACTTTATAGTATTAGAAAACGACCTACTTAGCGTTGGGTGTAACTTGACTTGTAAAATTTTAAACCAGACACAAATTTTATACCTGTTTTCATTTCATGGGCACTCATAAAAAAAAAAAAAAGAAAAAATAAAATAACTTCTGTGATGTTAATGCAACTTTCAGACATGACTGAGACGTGCTGTGCTGCCTGCTGTGCCCATTTAAATTTTATATTCTCAGGAACAGTATCTTAAAATACCTCAGGAAAAACGTCCACTGCAAAGAAATACAAACAACATTCTATCACTAACTGCATCCTGCAGTAAAAGGGAAATTAAAGTCAGTACTGCCCCATTCTGGGACAAGATGTCTCAAAGAGAAATGTCAATAATTGTGTATACTTATTTGATTTAACAGCAATATCTAAGAATAGAAGTCAGGGAATATCTCTTAACTTCCAGAGTCTGTCTTTGATTGTTTGGCATTATCAAAACTTTTTCTGTAGGTCACAATTCCATTCTGCAAAGAGACTGCAGTGTGAATAACAGCAAAGGCAGGTCCTGGCACTGGTGTAGATCTCCAAACCAGCACAGCTCCATTCCACGAGCCACATACAGTGTAAAAGTTGTACAAAAGGCATTTGAAAATCATCCAGAAGCTCCAAGATAAATCTGTGTGTTCCTAAGTTCAAATCCTCCTGGTACTGGTATTAAGGGAGAATTAGGTTTGCATTAATTGGAGCTTGAAAGATGCTCTGATAACGTTATTACAGTCAAAATGCAATTACACGTCAGAATGTTTGAACAGTGGACTATTTTTCATTTGGGTTTGATTTGTAACACTTACAAACATGCAGATACATTGTTGAGAATATATTAAACTAAATCCAGAGTCCTTCACTGCTCCGTGCACCCACCTCCTAGAAATCATTAAATCACTGCAAGAATTACCAATCACACCCTCTGGGCTCCTTTCTTTGCTTCTCTTTCTCTGCTTCAGAGCCACCCTGAGGATTCCAGCTCAATAACTGGCTGGTGTTTTTCAACTGCTGGTCCAAACCCGGAGGCAAATCCCAGCTCAGACCCCCAGCACGTTCCACGGGCTCTGCACTCACTGACTGTGCTGCTGCAGCCTTGGGAACACACAAACCCCTCTGATCCTACTGTTCAGCTTCCACCCCCAGCTCTGGAGAGGTTTTGTGGCCCAGCAGCTCCAGTGAAGAGCCCTGGCAATGGATCATCCAACCCCTGGGCTTTGGGCTGCTCTTCCATCACTCACTCACGAGCTGACTTCGGATAAATTGCTCTGCTCACTTTAATTGACCTTTTCAAGGAGCAGGATTAAAAAACCTCACGGCTCCCTGGTGTTTCTAACCCGAGTTTAATGTTCCCAGTGTTTTCCAAGGGATTCTTCCAGCTGCCCTTGCAGGGAAGTAGAAATTGGCTCAGAGGAATCAGGACAAAGAAAGGTCCCAGCTCCTGATGCTGGCTCACGTCCTGCCTCCGTGCTTTAATTAGTTTAGGGAGGACAGGAGAAGTTGCACTGTAAGAAGGGCTGTATCACAGCCAAGGTTATAAAATGAACACCCTTCCCATGCCCAACTTTCCACTTTTATCTCCAGTGCCTCAGTTAAACCTCTGGTGCTCACACTTAAACAGATCAGCTTAAACTGATGACTTAATTGGCTTCCTCTTAAGTTAAATAAAAATAAGCTTAAGGTAAAATGTCAATGAAGGCTTTTGCCAGGTTAATTAAGGGGCTTTAATGACGCCTCACTGTGTGAGCAGGTAACACCTCGAACTGCTCCATCTAAACCCTCTAAAGCTCCTCACCCCCAACTGTTCCCCAGCAGCTGAGACAGGCACAGCCCGGCTTTGTCTGAGCCCTGAGTGCAGAGTGAGCTGGGGAACACCAGTCCCTGCTCCAGAGACTGTGCCTGTGCCCTTCAACTAAAGAAATGTAAATGGTTGCTCAGCTCCAATTATCCCTTTTTCCCCCTTGGCAGTTTGCAGACACCCAAATCGGGATCATCCCAACATCACTCCAAAAGCTGCTTCTCCTCATCCATTAATGAAAGAGTGAACCTCAAAGCCAGCTATTTATCTTGGAAGGGGAAAGAAGTTGCAGTTGTTCCTCTAAGTAACAACCAAAACGTTCATTTATGTACAGTAAGACATATTGGGGACTGCTGGGATTTTATTAGGAGAGTCAGAGTACAGCTGTGGTGACATGGCCCACAGGGAAAAACAGCTCACACACACACAAAGAGACTCTCTTTTCCACAAAGAAAACACCTCAGAGGTGGGTTTGCACAGAGAGCCCCCTTGGCAAGAATTTCAGCCTTGAGCAAACTTAAATCCTGGGCTTGAGTGCAGACCTGAGTCAAACACCCTGGGGTTGGATTTCACTTCTGGGCTCCTCTACCTCAGATCTTCCAAGAGTTGAGTCGAGTGCTCTCCAAAGCTGTATCACACACACTTGCCAGGAGCCTAATGAACCTCTTCCAAGCAGATTCATAATTAATGAACATGTGAGGTGGTGTCAGCTCTAATGATCTCTGACTTCCTCGATCTTTATTTATTTTCTGAGGCCTCCCCTGCTCGGTGGCTGCCTGTCAGCCCAGCACAGCCCCAGTTTATAAATGGGATGTGACAAGGTGAAATGGAGCCTGCAGTGATGGCTCTCACACGTGAACACCCTGTGCAGCTCTGAGGGAAGCAGGGAAGCTCTGAGGAGACCCAAAATGTTCCCAGCCTGCAGAGCACAGCAGTGCTGGGCACTTCTGCACAGCCTCACCTGGCTGCTTTTAGGCTCCTGAGCCCTGGAAAATAAAGCTTTATTTACAAGGACATGTAGATCTCCTCAAAATAAAGTCCGTTCTGAGTTTTTTTCCTAAATATATCTTCATTAGTTTTCCTTTCTTTTGGGATTTCATGGGATGAGAATGCTCCCTGCATGAAATATTAAAATATACTAGGCAGCTGATCAGTGTTGAAAACTATCAAAATGCTTCCCCTTACACAGATCAACAAGCAAGAGAATTTTAGGGCGACTCTGGAAACAACAGGAGGCTTTCCCACTCAAAAAATTAGAAAACCAACAAAAACCTCAAGGTGGACAAAGTAACTGTTTACACGAGCAATAACCAGTCAGTGCCTGAGCAGCACTCAGAGCTTTCAAAAGGGGCTGTTCCACATCCCAGCCCGTGATCCCTGAGCAGGGCAGGGAGAGAAGAGCCCAACTGCTGCTCCCTGAGCAGGGAAGGGAAAGCAGAGCCCAACTGCTGCTCCCTGAGCTCGGCAGCACCTCGTTGTTATTCACTGCAAGAGCAGCACAGAGCCCTGAGCCTGCCAAGAGCCCTGCAGGTCCCACCAAGGGGATGCTCATTAAAGGGTACAGGCAGGACACTCTGCCTCAAACCATATTTTCCTTTTGCAGATGAACGCAACAGCAACACTGTATTGATTCCAGCAGGGTTTGAAGTGAAAATGATGTGGCTTCTGGCCTGGGCATAACAACATCCTCTGCTTTATTTAAAGAAGAAAATCTGACTCCCAAGTCTCTTCTTAAGAAATGCTCAGGATTTCCAGCCAGAGAGATGCTGAGCATTATCTGCCTAAAGAAAGGAGAAGGGAAATTGGGAAGGAACCTCCCTGCATGTGAGGAGGGGTAATAAAGAACACAGGGCTAATTATTGCCTTGGGCCAGCCGGGGCAGAACTGGAACTTTGTGAGCCCAAACAAACTGCCTTGAACAGTGTCTGGGGTGAGGAGCACTGGGGGGTTCCAGATGTGTCTTGGATTCCCAACAAGCTCAGCTCACACTCTGAAAAGTGGGCTGGGTTCCCCTCTGCTTCCTCATTTACCTGGTTAGAGAACCTCAGAAACTCTGTATTCCAAGCCATAAAAACACTCTGCCCAACCTGAGCACTGAACACGCACAACCAACGGGTCTGAACCTGGATCCTGCTCAAGTTTTCCTGCCAGAACACCCAATTCCAGGGCAAAAGCCAAGTGGATCTATAACATGGAACCTTTTCTCCCCATTCTGCTTTTTGTTACACCTGAGCAATCCCATTTCAGCCAAGGAAGTACCGTGCATATAATTAAAGATATAATTCTACCTCAAGGTCCTCAGGGATCAAGAGACTTAAGAGTGTGCTGAGCTTTAAGCACATGGTTAAATACTCTGCTGAGCTAAGGCTTTATTTAATGGTCCTGTTGAGGATCTACCAAGCACCATGAGGTGAGTAACTCAAGCAGTTTAAGGGTCCAAGTGTGTGGACTTGCATTTACTGCTAAACAGAAAGGTGCACCTGAAGTCACACCTGTAAACCAGGTGTGCAAAGCTGGCCATGGGGGCTTTGCAGAAATGTCTCTGGAATATGGACAATTTCACCATTTCAGAGCAAGATGGCTCTCCCTTGATTAGGGTGTTCTGTGGTTTAAATGAGACTCAAACCCCACACTGCAGCTGCAGTGGGCACTGGGCAGCCTGTGCTTCCCTCTCTGCACTCCCTGTCAGCACAGCAGAATAAAGATGTTTTGTCTGCTCCCAAAACACGGCAACACGTTGTCCTTGCACTGCTACAAACACCTGACAGGGGGAAATCAGGTCCCTTGCTCTAAGAAAACCTCCAGTTCTACAGAGTTCCACCAGTCCCTAAACTGGGAACTGTGTCCTGCTGCACCCTGGGGAGGCACAGCTGGTGCTCTGTCCATCCCTGTGCTCCACACCCAGACTGACCAGGACCCCTGGAAGGAAAAACACCCTTCAGCTGCCCTGCCACAGGTGGGGATATCCCTGCTCATTCCCCTGCCCTGGTGCCAGGGCACCTCATTTCCCAAAGGCTCCCCACCACAGCAAACAGCATTTCCAGCACACACAGACAGGAATTCTTCCTGCAAAAAAAGAACACTGGCTGCAGCAGGTAGTCACAAAACCTATCACATCTCATTAAACAACCACATTCTATCAGCTCATTAAATCTCGTGATTATTAATTATCTATTCCATTATTGCCCATTATTATTTCAGGGGCTACTCAGGCTTCAACAACAGACCAAGGCAAATTTTAAGCTTGCAGCATTAGGGTTTTTTTTTTTTAGCTTCTCTTTAGCAAAATAATTGTGGAAAGAAATTCCTATAATTCCAACTTCTTTTGCTCTGCCATTGCTACTTTATTATTATTATTATTGGGACTTTCAGGGCTCCACGAGCACAATCTATCCCTAAATATGAGCCTCTGGAATGCAGCCTCGTGCTCAGCTTGGGCTGGTTCTCTCTTCCTTCCCTGGAACCCTAATGAATGGATTTCCCATTCCATCCAAGGACATTCATTAGTACAGTTTACGAGTTCCTTGTGCTTCACTCCACACAACCAGTTTGCTCCTTTCCCGCAGGCATCTTAATTTCTAATTTTCAGCAGGAGAGCCCAAATGAAAATCACTATCGGGGTGGTGAGCATTTGGAGTTGGAGTATTGATTTATGCCTTGGGTGAAGAGGTTAATTAAATGGGAATTTTAAGCCAACAACACGATTAGGGGAGTGAGGAAACCTGAATTCATGAATACTTCCAGAGCTGTAAAACCCATTTAAAATGAAGAATGACTGGAAAAACCCTGCCTGTTACTGGCAACTGGATTAATGGGATCCTGTGAAGGCTTCACAAGAAATACCAGGAGGTCTCTGGTGTTCCAGCCCAACTGGGGTTTGGTTTGTGTTTCTGTTGGCATTAGCACTGACTGCCACACCTGGTGGAAACTGCTCCTATAAATTCTGCTCCTTTCTTGCCTTTTCCTCCTTTTCCCCATTCAACAGTTAATTCTGTGGCTGTGTGAGCTTCTGGCTGTGCAAACCTTGAGCCCAGTGTCACTGCAGCCACCACAGGGCACTGAATCACCTGAACTGAGAGACTGGGGAGATCCTGGCCAGAGCTCCAGCTGACACGTGCTCAGCAAAGCCAGAAGAGCTGCATTTGCCTGGTTAATCCAGGAGGAATTCTGTTAAGATGGTTTACTTCCACTTACAACCACCAGTGGCAGTGATTTTGTTAATGATTTTATTTTTTTTTTAGCTCATGTACTCTTCCCTCAGTCTGATCTGTTCACTTATTGCATTTTTACAGAAAATACACGAGAATTTGCTCAGACAATCAAGCAGGAAATTCCAATTATATTTGACACACCGAGGAAGCAGTGAACTGAAAAATACCTGGAGGTGGGAGAGGGATGAAACGTGGAAAGAACTGCAGCAGAGGTGCCCTTACAGTCAGTTCTCCAAGCACACTTCACACCATTCCTTCTGCACATCCCCTTGCCATGAAAACCTGCCAGCTCCTTCTCCTCAGCTGTCCTGAGCTTCTTATTTCTTCCAGAATACTTTGAACAGCCCTCTGATATTTAATTACACACCACCCCTCCTTCCTCCTGCAAATTAAGTGTCTAATGCAAAGTCCTGCTCCATTAACCAGGCTGGAGTTAGCAAACAACACTCATTGTTTTCTCTGCTGCTCTTTGTTGGGACTGGTTAAATTAGTTGTGAGCAATTTATCTACCCCATTTAGGCCTTTTCTCCCCTCACTCCATAGAATAAAGGAGTTTTGATTGTATTAATTGGCTTTCACTCCCAATTATTTCATGGACACTGTACTAAAACATCATTTGCCAAATGTTCTTTTCTTACTACCTTTATCAAATTTCAGTGCATCAAACCTCATCCATTAAATTGGCATAAGAAGTTGAGATGATGTCCTTAATTCAGCCTGGGGCAGGGGCTTTGTTAGGGAATTCCAGCCCATTTTAAACAGGTGGAAAGGGAAGGATGAGTTCCGTGGTGCAGTGCTCCTGGAAAACAAGGCGTGAGCCTGACAGCCCTAATGTGAAATAGCAGAAACTGTAATTACTTCAAATTAGGGAAAACTCACTCACACAGCATCTTATTATGCTCCAGCTTTTTCTGTCAGGCTGGAGACCTCTGCACTGACGTGCTGCTTCTGCTTAATCTGCTCAGGCAAACACAATGACTGATCTCTGCTGAGCCAGAGCAGCCAAAGCCTCTAAAAATCCTGTTCCCTGCACCTGCAGCCCCTGCTCTGCGCAGAGAGAGTCTGTCCCAGCAGATCCACAAATGTCACCAAACCTGCCGAGCACTGACCTTTAAAACACTGTGGAGGTGTCTCCTGGGGTGCTCTGAGCCACCCAGACTCCATGGGAGTGGGAGGAAAAGCAGAAGAACACACGATTCTCCTCCTCACCTCGCACGTGACACCCGTCACAACCGTCCCAAAATCGGCTTTTCAGCATCCCAGAGACACTTCTGTCCACGCCTCTCATTTACAAACAGTGGATTTCCCTGTGTTAGGGTCAGCAAAGTAAAACAAGTGGATTTATCAGGAGCAAAGGATAAACCACAATCCCAAAGCACACAGGATTGAAGCAGAAGGTGAGATGTGAAGCAGAAGTGCCACGTGCATCACTGGGATGCTTTGGGGCAGCATTGAAACAGTGGAGATGAAGGAGAAGGAAGGTTTGAGATGCTTGAGGAGCAGGGTCCAAGTTCTTATAAAATCTGGCAGTATGTTCTGTTTCTGGCCCAGTGAGAGATGGGATGTGGCTCAGTTTGGACTGGCTGGGCTGTGGCCCCTCCAGGGCTGGAAACATTTACCAGAGTGTGGCTCCAGCACTGTCTGACACAGTGTGAAAAGGGAGAAAATGTGCCAGTTGGTAATTTATCAAAAAACATCAAAACTCAAAGCTCCAGGCAATTTTTTTCCATGCTATGAATGCAGCAGAAAATACAAGTTCTGTGTGTCTCCAGCACCCACCAGGCTTAAATACCAGTGTGTTAATGTGCCTTTTACTTTCAGAGACTGATTTTTTTAGTTGGGTCTTTTTAAGACATTAACTTCGTGGCTTATGAACTTCTTTTAAAAACTTTTAATGAATTCTTTGAGGTAACCCCTTGCTGTATTTTCTGCAGTCAGGAGCAGTCAGGATTTAAACAGAAATAAGGAATTGGATATCAAAACACCAACTGTTAATGCAGCATGAAGAGGTGACCAGATTGCTCTGGTGACAGAAGCGGTCACGAGTTGTCTGCAAGGGCAAAGACTTATCATATGTTTTTAATTTCTGCTTTCTGTACGTGGTGCTGCAAACAGTGGGGGAAGGTCCCACCAGCTCCTGGGGTGGAGAGAAGCACTTGAGTCCATCTGGGCAGGAATTCATGAGGAGCCTGAGGGTGACAGCATCATATGGAGGAGTTCAGTGGTGGGGATGGAAACACTGGGGAGCACAAACACACTGCAGAGGAGAAATCCAACACCCTTAACCAGGCAAATTAGCAAGAATACATCAATAAACTGGGGCTCCCTCTCATTTCCTTGGAATGTCCAAACTCCAACAGAACAAGAGACTGAAAGGACCCTCGTTTGTGGGGTGTTTGTAAGGCTGAGGCTGTCCTCAAACGCTGCTGGTTTTTATCCCCACTTACAATAATAAATTAACACGAGGACACTTCCACTGCAAGGGGGAACATAATTGGAAATTGATAAACTGCCACAGGCCTAATTTGACCCATAAAATTCAGTGAGGATGCTCAGGAAGCAGGTGATGGCCCACGAGCCAGGTGTTCCAGAGCACTCACACCCCTCCCGTCTGACAGGATGATGAAGGACAATCCACTGGTACACACAGAATAATCTGATCCTCTTCCCATACAGATTTCTTAATTCTCTCCCTGCAACCCTTGGTGCTGGCACAGACCTGGGCTGGCACTGACCTCTGCAGGGGCAATGCCAAAGCCTCTGCTGGTGATGCCAAGGTGGAATTTTGCTCCAGGTAAGATTTACACCTTCTTCTGCTGAAAGCAGAGAACAACAAGGAGGGGGTTCAGCTCTCCTCCATGTCAGCAGAGACACAGAGCAGGAGCACCAACAGGGACTGGCAAACTTGGGAGCTTTAATTTCCCAGCATATTTATTTATTCCACTGACTGCCATCAAATGCCCGTCACCTTGACAACGAGGCATTTATTTACAAATCCGGGAGCAGAGAATGGCACAGAGATACCTCCACGGAGTGGAACATTCTGGGAAATGGCTGTCACTGCTCTCAGAGCACAAACTCCTCAAGAATGGTGGGAGGGGGGAGGCGCAGGAGGAGAGAACATCTCACAGGAGAGCCTGACGCACTTTAGTGCTTCTTACCCTGGTAGGTGTTTGTTATTTATACTTCTGAGCGTTGCAAACCATCTGCAGTTAATTAGGAATCAGCTCCTCAATAACCTCCTAAATGCCATGGGCTCCAACAGGTGTGAGCAGCAAGTGGGGATGCAGAACATGAGCAGGGATCAGCTCTGGAGGATGAGGCAAAGCTAAAACCAGACAACACCGTGGAGCTTCAGCTGGTGATTCAGCAGAGAACCAATTTGCTCTGCAGAGTTTGGGCAGGATAATCCACACAGCAGAATTTGTTCCTCTGGGACTAAACTTAAACCTGCCTACATCCAACCTACAAGAGACCTCCAGAAAAACCTGCAGCTGCATCAGCCCAGGGCAGCTTCCACCCACACAGCTGGAGAGTCAGGGCTGTTTAAAGGCACTGCAGACGAGGCACCGAAAATCAACAGCCTACACTTGAAAGAGAAAAATGCAGGCTCTCCTTGTAATGACGTTTTTATTTTTCTAAAATGAGAATAATTATGCTGATGAGAGCAAGATCCAAATGGCACCCGAGCCCTGAAGATCTTGCAGTCTCTCCCTGCCTGTGAAGGACAGGGTGCACCAGCACACACAGGAGGAGGTTTTTTATCTGGTGCAGTGAAGCTCTCCCAGGCTGACTCTGCTCAGCCTCAGCTCCAGCACAAAACCAAACCCATGGAATCCACAAGTCCAGCTGTCAGTCCCTTCCACATCAGAGCCAGAAGCTGCTCAGTGAGCTGTCACACACCCCCCTGCAGGGATCAGAGGGGCTGTTCCTCCCAGCCCTGCCACTCATCCCAGCTGGTGCAGGGATTTCCCACTTGTCCCTGTCATTTATCAATCACCACGAATCAAAACCTCGGCCGGGGCATCTCCTGCCCTTGGGCCCCTTCAGTGCCACAGACAACTTGATCCATGGCGACAAATCAAAGGGGGGAAAAGGGACTCAGCCTCCAGTTCCTGCCCCTGCACCCTGTGGAGTGGAAGGAACCCTCCTCCACTCCTGGTTGTGGCCCAGGATAGTAGCAGAGCTTCCTAAAAGATCCCCTGCAAACCCACCCAAAGCAGCCAAACAACCTCCCACGCACCACAAATGTTCCAGACTGGCAGATTGATTCAGACATTGCTGAGAGCAAGCTACAGAAACAATCCTTTTAAAATTGGCAGCTCGCACACCAGGCAGGTTTTCTGCAGCTTTTTTACCCTCCCCTTCCAAACCAGGTTCTGTTCACGTGTCATAAAACAACAGAGCACAGCAGAAAGTCAGAGCTGGCCAAAGGTGATCCCTCATCATCCCCCCTCCCAGCAAACACAGGAGTTTGGATCTGGAGAGTTATTTTAGATTTCTGGAAGGCGGGTCATCAACAGATTTATTAACTTTCTTTCTTTCTTTTTCCCTTTTTAAAGGCCATTATTAACAAAACCCCCCAGCCAACTCCTCGAACTACACCAGCGAAAAATGAGGATCAAACCTGAGACGTTCACATGGGGCATTTCATTCAGGATAATCTCTGATATCCCTTACATAGTATATATATATATAAATATATATAAATAAATGCGGAATATTGGCGAGCTTGAAGGGACCCCTGCTGACAGACAGCGCCATTGCAAGTGCGGAGCATCAGCCTGAGCTAATCCCGGAGTGAGAACCTCGCAGGGTTTGGAGGAAAAGGAAAGAAGGGGAGCTACAAGAGCAGCAGGGGATGTTTGGAGACCTCCCCACCCTGAATCATGGCACGATGCTGAGCAGCATCCCACTGATGGGATCCCAAGACACTCCCCTGGCTGGGGAGCTTCCTCACCATCACCTTTTTTTTTTTCCCCACCACCCTTCTTGTAAATGCAAAGCTTTTCAAGTCCTTTTGCTTCGAGCTGATCCTTGTAATTAAAAGAGCTGATTAAAAAAAAAAACCAGCCTTCGTTAAAGGGATCTGTACATATTACAGTTCATTAAAATGTAATTCCCACAGAACAGGACATTTTAATCTATCCACACTTGGAAAAAAGGAGAAAAATTAGATACATCTCCCCCACCACCACCACCCTGCCCTGCATGTATCTGTAGGCCATGTGTGTTAATTACAACTTACTTGTCTAAATGAGAAAATTATACATTAGCAAGTAGTTAACTAGTTATTAACTCAGTTACTCTTCAGAGATTTGGGAGAAACTGTATTCCCAGCTAAGGTGTCTATTGTAGCCTGTATATTATTATTTTTCATGTTCTTCAATGTACAGAGAAGTTGTTGAGAGGATTAAAACCATTTTAAAACCAGTGCTTAGGTGTGGAAAATTACCCAGGGAAACACTCCTGCGACATTGCACAGGGAGGTGACTGGGGCTCCACTGATCCTCTCTGGTCACACACTGTCACTCTCCTAAAAAAGGGGATTTTAGTAACAAGAGGGATCCAACTCCCTCTGTAAACAGATCCCAGGCCCATCAAACTCCCTCCTCAGTCCCAGGTTTTTTGGCTGAGCTCCTGAGGCAGAGCAGAGACACCCCAGCAGATCTGTTCCAAAGGGATGAGCTTCTAAGGAAGATCCTGCTGGGATTCATTCACATCTGGTTGGTGAAAGCAAGAGCAAAGCCCTGTTTTCCCTCCCAGTTTCCTGCTCCCCTGTACTGGTAGGAGCCATTCCAGGGCAGCCCCAGATGGGCCAGGACAGGCTGAAACCCTCAGCTGGGCTCAACTGGCTCCTTTTCTCCCAGAGCATCAGCAGCTTCCCCTGATAGAACCCATTCCAAACCTCAGCTGCAGGGGCTGGCAGAGGAACAGGCTCAATTCTTCACAGATAAAGTTGCTGCCTCTTTCTTTTCAGGTAATACTTTCCACAAATGCTCTGTTCCCTCAGCCTAACTGGGCTGTAATGAACTGTTGATAGATGACAGCAATCGTCAGTGACTGCCATTATATCTTATTCTCTGAGTGGCAGAATGAATAGCATGAATTCATTTCAGAGTAAATGAATACCTTCAAAGCACCTTTCATAAAACAGGAGCCTTCAAAGCGGGGTTACCATTTCCAAAAGGCTCAATATTGCTCCAATTTACTTTTCAGATGGAGGGCCAACCTCGTCCTCGCAGCAGAGCTTTGAAGTGAGACAAGTTTGGCTCAGAAATTTGAACACACAGGGGTTTGTCTTGGCAAACAATTGTTGCTGCACCTACTAATGGCACTGCTTTGGGTGTCCTTGCTCAGGATTCTGAGGAAATTTAAGCTCAGCCTGCAGAAATTCACCGTTCTCTGACCAACATGAGGAAAAAAGCCCAACTCTGTCCTCGTGCTCGGAACTTCCCACTCCTCCTGCAGACACATTTGAAACCATCTTCCAGCTGCCACAATGGACCAGATAAAACTACACTGGGAATTAAAAAATTTGCCTCCCACTGTGTGTGTTGAATCTTAGACGACAAAAATAAATAAATAAATAAGCCCTGGAGTTTCCCTCTGAACTGCAGCGTAAATACTTCTTAAGAGTCAAGCAAGTGGTTTGAAGAGCTTGTTTCTCTTGTTCCATGCAAATATCAAGATTAACAGAGAGATTAATTATGTCCCATTTTTCTCCTTACAAAGGATACAGGCAGATTTAGAATAACAAAAATAAACCCTCTGGATTAATATTCATAACACAATGCTGAGCGGTACAAAAGCAACTCATTTTTTATGTAGAAAGGGGGAGAAAACAAACTGTCAAGAGTGCTCCAGAAGCATAAATACATATTAACTAAGGAAGTCTCACAGGATGCACTTCCTCAGACTGTTGAAAGAGGGCTGGGGGCTCAAAGAGGGTGTGCAACATGTCATGGACTCGGGGAGTGAAACCAAGTTAAAAAGCTCAGAATCAAAGTCTGATCTGGGTCATGTCAGAATTCATGTCTGTTCCTACTGAAGTTTTCCCTTCATCCTTGTCAGAGCTGCAGTCTCTGGTTCAGGTCTCTCAGCTGCAGAGCTCAGGAGGGTTTTGGTCTGAGGTCCTTCCTGGGCTGTGCCTGTTCCCAGCAGGATCCAGAGCATCCCACAGGGAGCAGGGGACCAGCAAAGGAAGGAGTGTCCCCATCACCTCCCAGCTGGGATAAACACCAGCCTAATTCCCAAACACTGGGGAGTGAAATGAGGAGAGTGAGGAACAAACTGATCTCTCAGTTTGCAGCAGGTCCTGGCCGAGGTAGAAGAACTTTTCTGACTATTTTTAAACTCTCACTTCCCCTAAACCTGCACTTCTCCAGGAACTGCACATCACACACACGACTAAAGCACTGCCACACTGACATGTGCTCTTCTGAAAAGCAGCAGCAGCACCAGGGCTTGAAGTTGGTTGACAAGCTTTGAATTATTTCATTTAGCATTGCCAGCTCGCCACCTATTTATGGATTTTATCAGGTAAATTTTTAAAAGACGTTTATTTAGACAAGCTTTTTGTTTCACCTTTCACTGGTAATCAGAGAAATCAAGGAGATCAAGTCAGCCCTTTAGTGACATTTTGACTCCTTTTTTGGAGCACTTTAAGGTAACAGCCTATTCCATATATTGGATGCAACAGAGACAGTACTTAATACATATAATTATGCAGTTTGCAAATGTGACAGCTCTGATGTTGCTGCAATACAAGTCTATGCAGTTAAATTAGAATTATAATGACAGTAATTACACTAATTAGCCTTTTTTTTCTAGTTTGTTACCAGCAAAGTTTTGCATATTTACGTGAGTAACAGCTACTTCTGCTTTCTCCTAAAATCCACCATAACCAATTCCCTGAAAAGCTCATTTATCACAGCCCTGCCATACATGAGTAACATTCAGAGATGAAAATGCAGATGCCAAAAGGGTAAG